>NC_134358.1:157466472-157791334 GCF_048569485.1 Anomaloglossus baeobatrachus | reverse complement strand
TTGCTTACATTGTTTTTAAAAATGATCCAAGATGCACAGAGCTGGGATCAGGAAAGACTTTGCTACCTACCCCGGTGTCATTCTGGGGACGGTTAAGTATGGCGTATTTTTGAATGTGCTTGATGCAAATCTAGCTGTGAAGTGTACAACTGGGGCACAAGTGCTACCACTGAAGGGGTGCGGGTGTGTGTGGCCCAATTTTTGGAAAAAAGGGAGACTCCGCTTGGAGTCACCTTGCAGTGTTTTACATGATTTTAGAAGGGCGTGCCATGCCTATATCTGTGTCTCCTTCTCTTTTTCCTTGACCTGCTCTTTTGTTTTCGCATGAGTATATGTCCTTGTCACTTTCCCATGTGTTTGTGTTGTGAGTTGTTTGTCACCTTTTGGACACCTTTGAGGGTGTTTTCTAGGTGTTTTTATGTGCTTGTGATTGCCTGCCTTTGTTTCCTATGCGGTTCGAGTTCGGTTCATCGAACGTTCGCCGAACCGAACTCGAACGAGTCGTCCGTTCGGCGAACCGAACTCGAGCCGAACCACGACCGGTTCGCTCATCTCTACTTTTAGGATCTTGTTTTTTGTATTATATCAACCTTAGAACGCGCAACCATAGAAATCTGCACTTTCGCATACCTTTTGGGCGTGTGTGAAAATAACATGGAGTAACTCAAATAGAAATCCTTTTCAAAGTTTATTTGAGATGTGAATATTTCAAAACATTATAATTATGTGCATAAAACAAAAAAAAAAAAAGATTCCAGATGTAGCTAATAGGGGCTAATTTATCTGTTTCCAACCTCACAGGATGAGTTCTCTTATCATCAAAATGAAGGCTTCTCCGAATATTCTCAAATCTATTGACTGACATTGTAGCTTTGTAGTGTGGATCTGAAAAGGGGTTAAGAAATAATTCTCTGATTGGAACATCGTATGATTTTGTACACCCTGCAGAAGAGTAAGGGCAATATAACCATATAGTTTCTCTTTTGTTAGATTTTTCCATGTTTTTTTTTCTTCCTGAAGTGATATGTTTTCCTTCTAAGTTAGTACACAAAACTACCTCATCTGCAATATCATCTGAAAAAATTTTACAGAAAACATCTCTTTTGGATAAGAATTGGGGAATTCCTACAGCGTCTTCAGCAAATCTCATAATATTATGTGATGGGGTGCGTCCAAGAACCCCAGTAGTACTGTTCCAAAAAACGTTCGTTTTGGATGTTCTCTTTGTATGTTCTGCTGGATCCACTACTTCTTCATCATCTGAAGAATCACTGGACGATGAAGTAGAGACATTAGCTTATGGCATGTACTCTTCATCGGACAAAGAAAGTTCACTGTCTTCATCACTATCAAAAATGATTGCCTCGATTTCTTGGTCAGTCAAACCTCTGGATGTAGACTGTGTCATTGTAACCTTAGATGTCAGTAAACTAAAATGAAAAAAAAAAAATTACAATCAGGGTTGTGCACTCTTTGTTAGTGTGTGTGCTAAAGGTAAAGTGCAGCACCCCTCCTCTTACCTTCAGCAGGTCACCACTTTCTTTTAGATGCAGTAGAAGCCTCTGAATTTTTGAAGCTCAAAAACTTTCTTTTTCCAGAAACAAGAAAGCTGACTCCTTCCTCCAAAGTCTCTTCAGCAAGTAGCACACAATGAACAGGATTTTGTCTGTCCTCCTGTACCTGTGTGTTCATGACCTGCGATGATGTCAGAGAGGCATGACTTTGTGAGGGAGCGTCCCTCCCAAGATCACATGACCATTTAGTCAGGCAGAATCCACACACTTCCCAGCAACAGCGGAGTCATAAAGGCTGAGTAATAAAGACAAAGTCTTCCCCAGCAACAGTACAGACAGAAAGACTGATGATCACATGTAAACCAAGTACAGGCCTAAAAGACCCCAGGTATGGGAATATGGGGTAGTCCCAAAAATGAGTTGTTTTACCGAAATGCCTATAACATAAAAAATATATATATACAACTGGAAAATACTAACAACTATATACCTGAGGAATATCTAGAGTTTCAAAATTCTAACTAAAGTAATCTTGCAGAAAATAGATAACAAGTAACCTAGCAGGCCTGCGAGGCCCCAGGTATGCATTCTAGGGATAATCTATACATTATTTCACATATACTTATCCTTATTATGTAGTATCAGAGTATAGAATAGCAGCTCCCTGCAGAAGGATTGAAGGGTGCGGTGCTCAGAAATCCTGGTCCGGCTCCCAGGTGAAGACTAAATATAAATTGAGAAAATCCAACACCAGCATAAATAAAAAATTTTTACAAAAATTAAAAGCCCATTACATATAAATGTTTAGGCCATAATTGGAACATGGAAACGTCAATGCATTTCAAGCAAAAAAAGCTCTTATTCTTGACAAGAAATATGTTCTTAAACAAACCTTATATAGAAACAGATACCTCCTTCAGAGCAAGTATGGGCAGGGTGGAAACCTGATTAACCAACATGCGTCCACTACACTCAAAGGGTAAACAAAAAAGTAGAATATGCAAAAAGTGCAAAACCTCACATGAAAAAATTAAAAAAATACCCAAACAGAAAAACCACACGCGTACACACATATATGTGCATACATACACATAAGGACATACATATGCACACATATATACAGTATGTAGAAACGGAAACACATTGTAAAACAATCACAATGGCTACACAACAAACATAGATGAAATTGCCATACAATGAATAAAATGGACACAATTTTTCATGATAAACTGATAATTATTTGAAGTATATCTAAATGTCAGTATGGCAACAAAGAAAACATTACTTGCTATATGTATATAAGTATGGTGAAATCTAGTAAAATAAGACACAGCAAAAAAAAAAAAAAATCAAAAAATAAATTCTTTGTGGCACATGTGTCAAACTGCAGCACTGTCTGAAAAATAAAAATATTTTATAAAACAATTGTTATTTATTAACAGTATACAAAAAAATAATCGCAGAAAAGCTGCAGCAAACAGAAAAAAATATGTCTTTGTAACACGTGTCAAATCAAAAATATTATATAAAACAAATATTATAGATTAATGGAATGCAAAAATTGATAACAAAAAGGCCACAGCAAACAGCAGAAATAAATAAATAAAAAGGAGGTGGGGGAGGGAGTCGCAGCTCCAAAAACCTTCAAAAATGCAGATCAAAATTGTATACTAATAGGCATAATTCAATACAGATATAGGAAGTCTGTTTTATAATTTAAATAGGTAGAAAATCTAGTGCCTAATTTTAGAATCCAAAAAGCTTCCCTTTTAAGCAAATGTGTACCCCAATCTCCTCCCCCGGAGAGGACGATCAATTTTCTCTCCCATGAGAGACCTAAAAAAATTGTTGAAAAGATCTGAGAGTCCTCAGCAGTTGATACGTTTTAATTTCTAACTGAAAAGATGGTAATAATAGCAAGCTTTCGAGACTACTCAGGTCTCTTCATTAGGCTCAGTATAATGCAAGATCTGAAGAGTCACATATTTATACACAACAGGACAAAGAATAGAGCAGTTAATAAGACAAGTGACGTGAAGCAGAACTATCAGTAGGGGAAGGAGACAAACAGTTGTGGCAGTAAATAATCGAGCAGTTCATAGATAAGGAGTGTGAAGGTTTTATTGTCCTCTGATTAGAGTCTGGTCCAGAGTTGTGGTGCCCCCAGATAGTCTGAGGAGCACAATTTTTAATTGATGTAAAAAGACATAAATCCATGTAAAACATTCATTCCTGCTCTGAATGTGTCAAAGGTCATCATAAGTTGTACTCCCAGACCCTTCTGTCTCTCTGGGATTTGAAATTTCCTTTCAATACCAGCAATTTCATGACCATGATGCTGTGGTCTGGGTTACAAAAATGTTTGATCTATCCTTTTTTCTCTAATTGTGTGGCGGTGAGAATTCATCCTTGTGATGAGCTGTTGTCCTGTCTCCCCTACATACAGACCCCCAGTTGGACATATGGTACATATAATTAAGTACATTACATAGTTGTGGTGCAGCTGAAGGTACCTGGGATCTTGTAGTCCTGATGTGATCTGGGAATCTTTATCTTGTCCGTTGTCAGTATAAATGGACAGGTCTTACATTTTTTATGGTTACAGGGAAATGTTCCTGTTGTTGTTGGAGAGGACAAGGAGCTTCTGACAATGATGCTTCTTAGATTCGGGGGCTGCCTAAAACATAGAAGTGGGGGGTCTGGAAAAGTAGATATTAATTGGGCATCATTTTGCAGTAATGGTTCTAGTTTCCGACCGAGACCTGCAGGGGGCGGGCCGGCACTGAGGAGGGGCGGGCCAGTGCTGAGGAGGGGCAGGCAAGCGCTGCGGAAGGGAGGGATTTATCACCTTCTGCTCTGTAGCCGGCTATTGCCATTCTCGCCCTGCACTCGCAGTACACCAGTGTACTGCGAGTGCAGTGCGATTTTTCTCTCGCTCCATAGACTTGAATGGGTATGAGAGAATCTAGGATCACATTGCACCCACAGCATGCTGCAATTGTTTTCTCGGTCCAATTAGGGCTGAGACAATAATCGCTCATGGGTGCTGGCGCATAGGCTAATATTGGCCCGAGTGGAAGGTGATGTTTTATCGCATTCTACTCGCTCTGATTTTCATGCCGTGTGTTTTAGGTTTAAAGTAGAAATACAGGCAAAGAATTGACTAAAGACACCAACACTGCACCCAGGGAGTTAATACATCTGAGGCCATAGATGATGAGACAGTGTAACAGCAAGTCATAATTCATGATATTTCATAGAGAAAAAGGTGTACTTTCTATCAGAAATCTATGGCTAGATTTATATATAAGGACATTGATTTGTCATTGAAACAATACTGGCATGTTTGTTGTAAAATATTGAATTGTGCTTTAAAAAAGCACATGATATTCTATTGGACAGACTAATATACATGATATATAATACATGATATATAACAGATAAACGTGAGAGGGTGCTCTTGTTATAATGGATACTTACTGTATCATTATTTTCTTGTTACTATTAATCAAAGATTTTTTGACAACAATGTTATTTTCAGCGTTTGACTAAATTACTAACAGAGTGTTATACATAAGAGTGTATAGAGTGTAAAGCCAAAGTGGTGAATGATGCTTTTAGGAGAAGCAGGAAATACTGCGTGACATGGATAGATACATTTTTTGCCCATTATGCCACAGTGTGATTAAGCCTGTGCCATAAAACCTATTTGGATAGATATTTTAACAAGAAGAAATAAAGATTAAGCTTTTTTTATCCTTGGAGTCTGAGCTGGATCCTTCCTTCCATTCCCTGCATCCTGTAGTAATGTGTCCACCCTTGTACGCATCTTATAGTAATGTTCCCCATCCTTGTACCCTTGTAGTAATGTCCATATCCTGTAGTACTGTCCCCATCCTATAGTAATGTCCCCATCCTATAGTAATGTCACCATTCTATAGTAATATGCCCATCCTGTAGTAATGTCCCCATTAGTGATGAGCGAGTACTAAAAAGCTCGGGTGCTCGAAGCTCGGGCCGAGCCTCCCAAGATACTCGTGTACTCGGCCCGAGCACCGAGCCCAATGTTATCCTATAGGAGACCCGAGTATTTTTGTGAAATGACCCCCCGGCAGCATGTAGAAACCCTAAAAATGTCACAAAAGTCTCAGAAGAGTGCTCAAATGACATGGCATCAGCATGGGGAAGACCCCTTGAAGCATTTATCACTCAAAAGTCACAGCTGTGAACAATTTTGTCCAAGTTTTACGCCATTTTTACAGACTCACCAGAAAACCTTCCAAAATGACACCAAAATGAATTTTCATGGCGGAAATGTTAAGGGCACATACCCAATAGTGAGATAGAGCTGGTGTATGTTACTTTTTGAGATTAATACATGAAAGATTTTACATGAAAACCTTGTGTGGCACTCCGATGTCCAAAACGCACGTTTTGTGCTTTTTACTAGCGATGTCGGTCATTTTTTTTTTTTTATTCTATCTCCCTCAGTCCATCGGTCGGTCTCTCTCTGTCTTGTCTGTCCCCCTCTCACAGTCTGTCGGTCAGTTCCCCCCCCTCTCTCTTACTTACCGTTCCCCGATCACTGCCGCGGCGCTGCACAGCTGTTCAAACTCCGGTGGCTTTTCCTCTTTTGAAAAAGCCGGCCGCTCATTAATCAATCTCATATTCCCTGCTTTCCTGCTTTTCGGCGCCTATGATTTGTTGCAGTGAGACACGCTCCCACACTGAGTGACAGCTGTCTCACTGCACCCAATCACAGCAGCCGGTGTGTGTATACTGTGCAGTGAAATAAATAATTAAATAATTAAAAAAAACGGCGTGCGGTCCCCCCAATTTTAATACCAGCCAGATAAAGCCATACGGCTGAAGGCTGGTATTCTCAGGATGGGGAGCTCCATGTTATGGGGAGCCCCCCACCCTAACAATATCAGTCAGCAGCCGCCCAGAATTGCCGCATACATTAGATGCGACAGTTCTGGGGCTGTACCCGGCTCTTCCCGATTTACCCTAGTGCGTTGGCAAATCGGGGTAATAAGGAGTTAATGGCAGCCCATAGCTGCCACTAAATCCTAGATTAATCATGTCAGGTGTCTCCCCGAGATTCCTTCCATGATTAATCTGTAAATTACAGTTTAAAAACACACACACCCGAAAAATCCTTTATTAGAAATAAAAAACACTAACAAAGTCCCTCATTACCAATTTATTAACCCCGACAAACCCTCCATGTCCGGTGTACTCCACAGTCCTCCAGCGTCGCGTCCAGCTCTGCTGCATGGAAGTGACAGGAGCTGCAGAATACACCGCCGCTCCGGTCACCTCCACGCAGCTAATGAGATGAGTATAGCGATCAGCTGCTGTCACTGAGGTTAATCGCGGCCACCGCTGGATCACGCGGTGGCCGGGAGTTACCTGACTGACAGCAGCTGATCGCGCTATTCCCTTCATTAGCTGCGTGGAGGTGACCGGAGCAGCGGTGTCTTCTGCAGCTCCTGTCACTTCCATGCAGCAGAGCTGGACGCGACGCCGGAGTCCGTGGAGTACGCCGGACATGGAGGGTTTGTCGGGGTTAATAAATTGGTAATGAGGGACTTTGTTAGTGTTTTTTATTTCTAATAAAGGATTTTTTGGGTGTGTGTGTTTTTTAACTGTAATTTACAGATTAATCATGGAAGGAATCTCGGGGAGACGCCTGACATGATTAATCTAGGATTTAGTGGCAGCTATGGGCTGCCATTAACTCCTTATTACCCCGATTTGCCAACGCACTAGGGTAAATCGGGAAGAGCCGGGTACAGCCCCAGAACTGTCGCATATAATGTATGCGGCAATTCTGGGCAGCTGCTGACTGATATTGTTAGGGTGGGGGGCTCCCCATAACGTGGAGCTCCCCATCCTGAGAATACCAGCCTTCAGCTGTATGGCTTTATCTGGCTGGTATTAAAATTGGGGGGACCGCACGCCGTTTTTTTTAATTATTTATTTATTTATTTTACTGCACAGTATAGACCCGCCCACCGGCTGCTGTGATTGGGTGCAGTGTGACACCTGTCACTCAGCGTGGGGGCGTGTCTCACTGCAACCAATCATAGGCGCCTGAGGGCGTGGAAAGCAGGGAATATGAGATGGCTGTGTACAGAGCACAGCGCGCCGGCCGGTATAAAGGCTCGGTCACGCTGTGCAGGCCGGCCAATCACTGCAATTCCACAACTAACAGGGCTGTGGCATTGCAGTGGTCTGCCAGCCAATCCCTGCATGAGGGCTGGCTCTCAAAAGAGCGCCAACATGCAGGGATGAAGACCACGAGTAAAGCACGAGTATTGCAAAATTACTCGGTACCCGCCGAGTAGCCCGAGTACAGTGATACTCGTGCGAGTACCGAGTAGTAACAAGCATACTCGCTCATCACTAGTCCCCATCCTATAGTAATGTCCCCATTCTATAGTAATGTGCCCATCTTATAGTAATGCCCCCTTCCTATAGAAATGTGCCCACCTTGTCGTCATCCTATAGTAATGTGCCCACCTTGTCCCCATCCTATAGTAATGAGCCCAGCCTTATCCCCATCCTATAGTAATGTTTCCCATCCTTGTCCCCTTGTACAGTAGTAATGTCCCTATTCTGTAGTACTGTGCCCATCCTAGTCCCCATCCTATAGTAATGTCCCCATTCTATAGTAATCTGCCCATCCAATAGTAATGTACCCATCCTATAGTAATGTCCCCATCCTATAGTAATGTGCCCACCTTGTCATCATCCTATAGTAATGTGCCCACCTTATCCCCATCCTATAGTAATGGGCCCAGCTTTATCCCCATCCTATAGTAATGTTTCCCATCCTTGTCCCCTTGTAGTAATGTCCCTATTTTGTAGTACTGTGCCCATCCTAGTCCCCATCCTATAGTAATGTCCCCATTCTATAGTAATGTGCCCATCCTATAGTAATGTACCCATCCTATAGTAATGTGCCCATCCTATAGTAATGTGCCCACCTTGTCATCATCCTATAGTAATGTGCCCACCTTATCCCCATCCTATAGTAATGGGCCCAGCTTTATCCCCATCCTATAGTAATGTTTCCCATCCTTGTCCCCTTGTACAGTAGTAATGTCCCTATTCTGTAGTACTGTGCCCATCCTAGTCCCCATCCTATAGTAATGTCCCCATTCTATAGTAATCTGCCCATCCAATAGTAATGTCCCCATCCTATAGTAATGTCCCCATCCTATAGTAATGTGCCCACCTTGTCATCATCCTATAGTAATGTGCCCACCTTATCCCCATCCTATAGTAATGGGCCCAGCTTTATCCCCATCCTATAGTAATGTTTCCCATCCTTGTCCCCTTGTAGTAATGTCCCTATTCTGTAGTACTGTGCCCATCCTGGTCCCCATCCTATAGTAATGTCCCCATTCTATAGTAATGTGCCCATCCTATAGTAATGTCCCCATTCTATAGTAATGTCCCCAGCCTTGTCCCCATCCAATAGTAATGTGCTCACCTTGTCCCCATCCTATAGCAATGTCCCTATCCTATAGTAATGTCCCCAGCCTTGTCCCCATCCAATAGTAATGTGCCCACCTTGTCCCCATCTTTTAGTAATGTCCCCATTCTATAGTAATGTGCCTATCCTTGTCCTTATCCTATAGTAATGTCCCTATCATATAGTAATGTCCTTAGCCTTATCCCTAGCTTATAGTAATGTTTCCCATCCTTGTCCCCTTGCAGTAATGTCCCTATCCTGTAGTATAGTGCCCATCCTAGTCCCCATCCTATAGTAATGTCCCCATCCTATAGTGATGTACCAATCTTTGTCCCCATCTTGTAATAATGTGCCAATCCTTGTCCTTATCCTTTAGTAATGTCCCCATCCAATATTAATGTCACCATCCTATAGTAATGTCCCCATCCTATAGTAATGTGCCCTCCGTGTCCCCATCCTATAGTAATGTCCCCATCCTATAGTGATGTGCTCACCTTGTCCCCATCCTATAGTAATGTCCCCAGCCTTGTCCCCATTCTATAGTAATGTCCCCATCCAATAGTATTGTGCCCATCCTTGTAATGTTCCCATTCCATAATAATGTGCTCACCTTGTCCCCATCCTATAGTAATGTCCCCATCCTATAGCAATGTCCCCAGCCTTATCCCCATCCCATAGTAATTAGTGATGAGCGAGCATGCTTGTCACTACTCGGTACTCGCACGAGTATCGCTGTACTCGGGCTGCTCGGCGGGGACCGAGTAATCTCGCGATATTCGTGCTGTACTCGTGGTCTTCATTTCTGCATGTTGGCGCTCTTTTGAGAGCCAGCCCTCATGCAGGGATTGGCTGGCAGACCACTGCAATGCCACAGCCCTGTTAGTTGTGGAATTGCAGTGATTGGCCGGCCTGCACAGCGTGACCGAGCCTTTATATCGGCCGGCGCGCTGTGCTCTGCTCACAACTATCCAGACAGTCAGTGCAGGGAGAGTGTCGCTGATTCAGGGAAAGCTTTGCGGCCCTTTATAGTTAGTTCCGGAGCAGGGCTGCAAACAGTGTGACCAGAAGTCCTTCTCAGGACTATTCTAGTTGTATACAGGCAGGCAGGGTATAGCCAGGTCGGAGTACAGTAGCAGAGTCCTTCTCAGGACTATTGTTGCTATATACAGGCAGGGTATAGCCAGGTCGGAATACAGGCTAGTGACCAGAAGAGTCCTTGTCAGGACTATTGTAGCAGTATACAGGCAGGCAGGCAGGCAGGGTAGTGGTGACCGTATACCAGCCTTCATCATATCTGGGGCTGGTGTACACAGTGTAAAACAGTCCAGATAGTGTCAGACTTCTCAGTAATTGTCGCTCCTAAAAACCAGTTAGGTTCTTATTGCGTCCGTGGTTGCATTTAAAAACAGCACGTGTGTGGCAGTCGGTGGCAGGGTACAGGTGCGCGTTTTGCACAAACTATTATATAACGCACAAGTCTAGTGTATAATACACGTCAGTCAGCAGTGTCTGATAGTGTCAGACTTCTCAGTAATTGTCGCTCCTAAAAACCAGTTATGTTCTTATTGCGTCCGTGCTTGCATTTAAAAACAGCACGTGTGTGGCAGTCAGTGGCAGCGTACAGGTGCGCGTTTTGCACAAACTATTATATAACTCACAAGTCTAGTGTATAATACACGTCAGTCAGCAGTGTCTGATAGTGTCAGACTTCTCAGTAATTGTCGCTCCTAAAAACCAGTTAGGTTCTTATTGCGTCCGTGGTTGCATTTAAAAACAGCACGTGTGTGGCAGTCGGTGGCAGGGTACAGGTGCGCGTTTTGCACAAACTATTATATAACGCACAAGTCTAGTGTATAATAATACACGTCAGTCAGCAGTGTCTGATAGTGTCAGACTTCTCAGTAATTGTCGCTCCTAAAAACCAGTTAGGTTCTTATTGCGTCCGTGCTTGCATTTAAAAACAGCACGTGTGTGGCAGTCGGTGGCAGGGGACAGGTGCGCGTTTTGCACAAACTATTATATAATGCACAAGTCTAGTGTATAATAATACACGTCAGTCAGCAGTGTCTGATAGTGTCAGACTTCTCAGTAATTGTCGCTCCTAAAAACCAGTTAGGTTCTTATTGCGTCCGTGGTTGCATTTAAAAACAGCACGTGTGTGGCAGTCGGTGGCAGGGTACAGGTGCGCGTTTTGCACAAACTATTATATAACGCACAAGTCTAGTGTATAATAATACACGTCAGTCAGCAGTGTCTGATAGTGTCAGACTTCTCAGTAATTGTCGCTCCTAAAAACCAGTTAGGTTCTTATTGCGTCCGTGCTTGCATCTAAAAACAGCACGTGTGTGGCAGTCGGTGACAGGGGACAGGTGCGCGTTTTGCACAAACTATTATATAACGCACAAGTCTAGTGTATAATAATACACGTCAGTCAGCAGTGTCTGATAGTGTCAGACTTCTCAGTAATTGTCGCTCCTAAAAACCAGTTAGGTTCTTATTGCGTCCGTGCTTGCATTTAAAAACAGCACGTGTGTGGCAGTCGGTGGCAGGGGACAGGTGCGCGTTTTGCACAAACTATTATATAATGCACAAGTCTAGTGTATAATAATACACGTCAGTCAGCAGTGTCTGATAGTGTCAGACTTCTCAGTAATTGTCGCTCCTAAAAACCAGTTAGGTTCTTATTGCGTCCGTGGTTGCATTTAAAAACAGCACGTGTGTGGCAGTCGGTGGCAGGGTACAGGTGCGCGTTTTGCACAAACTATTATATAACGCACAAGTCTAGTGTATAATAATACACGTCAGTCAGCAGTGTCTGATAGTGTCAGACTTCTCAGTAATTGTCGCTCCTAAAAACCAGTTAGGTTCTTATTGCGTCCGTGCTTGCATCTAAAAACAGCACGTGTGTGGCAGTCGGTGACAGGGGACAGGTGCGCGTTTTGCACAAACTATTATATAACGCACAAGTCCAGTGTATAATAATACACGTCAGTCAGCAGTGTCTGATAGTGTCAGACTTCTCAGTAATTGTCGCTCCTAAAAACCAGTTAGGTTCTTATTGCGTCCGTGGTTGCATTTAAAAACAGCACGTGTGTGGCAGTCGGTGGCAGGGTACAGGTGCGCGTTTTGCACAAACTATTATATAACGCACAAGTCTAGTGTATAATAATACACGTCAGTCAGCAGTGTCTGATAGTGTCAGACTTCTCAGTAATTGTCGCTCCTAAAAACCAGTTAGGTTCTTATTGCGTCCGTGCTTGCATTTAAAAACAGCATGTGTGTGGCAGTCGGTGGCAGCGTCAGGCTCCATATTGTCCCTGGATAGAGACGTGCATGATGGCCTGTAAACATGAAGTGCCCATTGTAAGGAAGTGGGTCTATTGTAGTATAGCCCTTAGGCAGGGCAGCCAAAAATTGGGAGGCTCCACGTTGTCCCTGGATAGAGACGTGCATGAGGGCCTGTAAACCTGAAGTGCCCATTGGAAGGAAGTGGGTCTATTGTAGTATAGCCCTTAGGCAGGGCAGCCAAAAATTGGGAGGCTCCACGTTGTCCCTGGGTAGAGACGTGCATGAGGGCCTGTAAACCTGAAGTGCCCATTGGAAGGAAGTGGGTCTATTGTAGTATAGCCCTTAGGCAGGGCAGCCAAAAATTGGGAGGCTCCACGTTGTCCCTGGGTAGAGACGTGCATGAGGGCCTCAAAACATTGTTCCCATTGCAAAGGAGCGGGTCTCCTGTCGTTGTGATGTCCATTCTGCAAAGAATGGGCGAAAAAATTTACCACTGGGGGTATACCTGAAACAAAGGCCTAAGTATTGCAATTTGTAACGGTCATCATCATGGTGGCGCTTGAGGAGAAGGAGGAGCAGTCCAGCGATTATCTAAAGTCCAGAAGTGTGTACCCATGGGTGAGTGGAGGTACATGGCAAACTTTAAATTCCGCTCTCATTTGCTGGTGGTGTGGTGAAGTCTGGCCCAATCCAACCCTTGTTCATCTTGATCAGAGTCAGCCTGTCAGCATTTTCAGTTGACAGGCGGGTGCGTTTATCTGTAATGATTCCACCTGCGGCACTAAAAACACGCTCTGACAAAACGCTAGCAGCAGGGCAGGCCAGGACTTCCAAGGCGTAGAGAGCCAATTCATGTCACGTGTCCAGCTTGGATACCCAATAATTGTAAGGCACAGAGGAATGTCGGAGTACAGTTGTTCGATCTGCAAGGTACTCCTTCAGCATCTGGACAAACTTAGGATTTCTTGTGGCACTACCCCGCACCTCAGGGGCTGTGGTACGTGAGGGGCTGAGAAAACTGTCCCACATCTTAAAGACTGTTCCCCTACCTCTGGCGGATTGGACTTGTGCCTCTCTCGGCTGTACGCCTCGGTTGTCCACTGATTCATGACCTATGCCGCTAGCGTTTTGTGAGGGGAATGCTTTGCCTACTTCCGTGACTATGGCCTTCTGGAACTGCTGCATTTTGCCTGACCTCTCCGCCTCGGGAATAAGAGACATAAAGTTCTCCTTTTAGCGTGGGTCTAACAGTGTTACCAACCAGTAATGATTGTCGGCCAAGATGTTCTTAACGCGAGGGTCACGAGACAGGCAGCTTACCATAAAGTCAGCCATGTGTGCCAGACTCTTAACAGCCATCACTTCAGTATCCTGACCAACACGATGACTGAACATGCTGTCCTCCTCCTCCTCCTCCTCATCATCTACCCTGTCCTCTGGCCAGCCACGCTGAACCGAGGATATGACTGCATGTCATATCCTCAATTTGGCCAGAGAGTTGCTCCATGTCTTCATCCTCCTCCTCGTCATAGTCCTCCACTGCACGTTGTGATGAGACGAGGCTGGGCTGTGTGTTATCATCACCCACACCCACTACTGTTTCTTGCTCAAACTCATCGCGCTCCGCCTGCAATGCATCATGGTTGTTTTTTGAGCAGAGGCCATTTTAGAAGGCAGAGAAGCGGTATGGTGACGCTAATAATGTTGTCATCGCCGCTCACCATCTTGGTGGAGTCCTCAAAGTTTTGGCGGATGGTGCATAGGTCGGACATCCATCTCCACTCCTCAGGTGTTATGTGTGTAGTTTGACCCATTTCCCGACGGCTTAGGTGATGCAGGTACTCAACAACTGCCCTCTTCTGCTCACATATCCTGACCAACTTGTGCAGAGTTGAATTCCAACGCGTGGGGACATCACACACCAGTCTGTGTGCCGGAAGATGCAAACGGCGTCTTAAGCCGGCAAGGCCGGCTGAAGCAGTAGGTGACTTTCGAAAATGTGCAGACAGGCGGCGAACTTTTACCAGCAGATCAGACAGCTCTGAGTATGACTTTAGAAACCGCTGAACCACGAGGTTGAGCACATGGGCCACGCATGGAACATGTGTCAGCTGGCCTCGCCTCAAAGCCGCCACCAGGTTCCGGCCATTGTCACACACGACCTTTCCTGGCTTTAGGTTCAGAGTTGTGAGCCAGTGATCTGCCTGCTGTTTCAGAGCTGTCCACACCTCTTCTGCATTGTGGGGTTTGTCACCTATGCAGATTAGCTTCAGCACTGCCTGTTGCCGCTTCGCCGAGGCAGTGCTGCAGTGCTTCTGTGTCGCCCTGGACAAGCCAGGGGCCACAGAGCACAACACTTAAACACCCCACACTCCCTGCAGGCATATCATAGTCAAAACACAAAATCCTTGTTGCCTTCCCCAGGGGCTGTTGTCCACACCAGGGTGTGGAGCCAGGCGGTTGGTCTCCACCCACCGAGGAGGAGGGAAAACACAGGCAGTGAGAGTTAAGCTAAGGAAGTGGAAGGAGGAAAGTAGTAGAGAGGAGAAAAGTGACAGCAAAGAGCCTGAAGTTGGTCCGGGTGTGTGGCCCGGACAGGACAGCAAGGTTGGCAGGATGTGGTGACCGTCTGCAGTGGAGGCCGATTGGAGTCTGCCGTAAGGACCGTGGACGGGTGGTGACCCGGCCGTACCGGACCGGTATACAAAGAGAAGCCAGCACCATTGGCAGAGGACATTCGGATCCCGGCAAGGCTTGGTGTCGCCGTGAATTTGCCAAATCCGTTAGTGAAGGGAACCTCAGGGTTTCCAAACAGCCAAGTCCAGATATAAGGCAACCGTACAACCGTGAAGGGGAGACACAGCCACCGCCAAGGGCAACCGTCTCCCAGGGCCAGCGCCTGTGGGCAAAAGGGGCTCCTCCGGCCCATATCCAGGTCGGGGAGCGGGTTACCGTTGGGAAACCATCACTACCAACACTTAACTTGGGTGCAGGGAGAGACAGTCATCACTAACCTGCAGGGAGGAACAACCGCAGCCGTCCGAGTGACCCGTCCATCCAGCCACTTGTTTAACCGTGAACGGTGTCATCATCATTGGGCTGAGTGAGTACCTCCGTGCCGTGCGGCACAGCGCTGCCCCTGCGACCCTGCACCTCATCAGGCCCCGCAACCCGCCTGTCATCCATGTCTACCCCATCACCAGGACCCGGGACAACCAACCCCCCTACCCACGGAGGGGAGAAATAACAACAAAGCTGCTCCCTGTCACAGGCTCCCGGGATCCCCGTCCAGAGCAGCGGTGGTGTCCACACAATCACCTCAACCGTGGGTGGCGTCACGGACAATATCCCCAAAACCCAAACCACCCCTTTTCACTCACGGGCGAGTAGCGCCGCTCGAGTCCCCGGGATCCGGCCATCGCTCGAGCCAACGAGCAGCAGCAGCCGTAGAGCAGCGTCAGCCGGACCCGAGCAGTGGGAGAGCGCACCGTCCCCTCCTCCGCCCGCGACACTTCCAGCTTGGGACTGGTGTGGAGGGTAAAGTGGATCAGGATGCGCAGGAGGAGGAGGAGGCTGAGGAGCATGACATTCCGGAGCTGTAGAGTGTGTGTGAAACCCTGACTGAGGTAGGGCCTGCAAAACTTGGTGTGTGAAGGACGTGTTCCGTCCCTCGCTCAGACTGGGTCCCAGCTTGCACAATATTAACCCAGTGTGACGTCAACGAGATGTAGCGGCCTTGCCCACATGCACTTGTCCACGTGTCTGTGGTTAGGTGGACTTTGGCTGAAACAGCGTTGTTCAGGGCACGTGTGATGTTTTGTGACACGTGGTTATGCAATGCGGGGACGGCACACCGGGAGAAATAGTGGCGGCTGTGGACCGAGTAACGTGGGACAGCTGCCACCATCAGGTCGCGGAATGCTTCTGTCTCAACCAGCCTAAAAGGCAACATTTCCAGCGCAAGCAGTCGCGAAATGTTAGCATTTAGAACTGTGGCATGTGGGGTGTTGGCAGTGTATTTGCGCCTGCGTTCAAAGGTTTGCTGAATGGATAACTGAACGTTGCGCTGGGACAAGGACGTGCTTGATGATGGTGTTCTTTCTGCGTAGGCAACTGCAGGTGCAGGAGTGGAGGAGGCTTGTTCGCAGGCAGCATGGACAGGGGATTGGCTCGCATGCACAACCAGCGAAGACGTAGCAGTGACATCAGCAAGCACTGCTCCTCGACTCTGTTGTACTTCCCACAAAGTCGGGTGCTTGGCTGACATGTGCCTGATCATGCTAGTGGTGGTCAGGCTGCTAGTTTTGGTACCCCTGCTGATGCTGGCATGGCAGGTGTTGCAAATGGCCTTTTTAGAATCATCTGGAGCCAACTTAAAAAACTGCCAGTGTCAGAGTTCTGGGTTTTCCAGTTTTCTTTTGAAAGAGCTTGCCCTTTGTTAACATGGAGTTTTCTGTTCTGTTGCCCTACTTCCTGTCCATCTGTTTAAAAGCCGCCCCTAAAGCTTAGTCCAGTGCCTGAGTATACTGCTTCCTGTGTGCTCCTGCCCTGCTGCTTTTGGTTCCTGATTGTTATTCGGATCCTCTTGGAAAACAACCGACACCGACTCTGGACTTCATCTGGTATCATCTAGCTGTGCCCGGACTCCGTTTGCCGTCTTTGGTCGGCACTTCTGCCCGGTTCCTTCCGTTTAATACCACTCTGGACTCACATCACGTACGGACATTTTTGGACTTACCTATTGCCCTTTTGTGTCCCGGCTGCTGCGCATTTAGGGCTTCTGGGGTGATTGCCAGACAGTCCCTGTATAGGGGTTCGCTCTTGGTGGTCTCCCTGGGGGAGTCCGGTGCGCGGTCCCGGGAATTCCCTTTCGCTCCGTCCCTGGAAGGTATTTCCTGTATTTATGTTCTACTGTGTTTTTGTTCCGTTTATGTACATATTTGCTGGTTGCATATTATAAACGTCTTGCACCAAGAACTCGTCTCTGGTTGTCATTGCCCTAACGCAATCGAAATCCTCAATACATACAATAGTATTACAGCCAGACTCGGGAAGACCTAACATTTGTACAGGCACCTTGTGTCGTGTTGTTCCGGGGAACAGTTGCCTGACATCTGCCTGGGGCCACCACTCTGCTTCTTACTGCCTGTTGTGATGCTACACCTCCCTCCCCCTGTGCACTGCTGTCCTCGCTCTGCATATCCTCCTGCCAGGTTGGGTCAGTTACTGGATCATCCACCACGTCGTCTTCCTCTTCCGCACCCTGCTCCTCCTCCTGACTTCCTGACAATTGTGTCTCATCATCGTCCACCCCTTGTTGAGACACGTTGCCAACTTCGTGAGAACGTGGCTGCTCAAATATTTGGGCATCTGTACATACAATCTCGTCATGGCCCACTTCAACAGGAGCTGGCGAGAGGCCAGAATTTGTGAATGGAAACGTGAACGAACAGCTCTTCCGAGTGTCCAAGTGTGGGATCAGTAATGTCCGTTGTCGTGTACTCGGCCTGGTGGTAGGAAGGAGGATCAGGTTCTGAAATGTGCGGTGCAGTATCACGGCTACTGACACTTGACCGTGTGGAAGACAGAGTGTTTGTGGTGGTGCCAATCTGACTGGAAGCATTATCCGCTATCCAACTAACAACCTGTTGACACTGGTCTTGGTTCAAGAGCGGTGTACTGCTGCGGTCCCCAAGAATTTGGGACAGGACGTGCGAGCGACTAGATGTGGCCCTTTGTTGTGGCGAAATTAGAGCTTGCACACAACCTCGGTCTCTGCCTGCACCACCATCACGTCCACTTCCTTGTTCGTTGACAACGCCCTTGCGCATTTTGCAATGCTGTGCTGACGTGTATTCACTAGACTTGTGCGTTATATCCAAGTTTTTGCAAAACTCACACAAATGCAGCGGAAAGCTGCCACCAACAGGCACACACGTGCGGTTTTTAAATGCAAGCACGGAGGCACTAAGAACCTAACAGGTCTCTATCCAGGGACAACGTGGAGCCTCCCAATTTTTGGCTGCCCTGCCTAAGGGCTATACTACAATAGACCCACTTCCTTACAATGGGCACTTCAGGTTTACAGGCCCTCATGCACGTCTCTATCCAGGGACAACGTGGAGCCTCCCAATTTTTGGCTGCCCTGCCTAAGGGCTATACTACAATAGACCCACTTCCTTACAATGGGCACTTCAGGTTTACAGGCCATCATGCACGTCTCTATCCAGGGACAACGTGGAGCCTCCCAATTTTTGGCTGCCCTGCCTAAGGGCTATACTATAATACACCCACTTCCTTACAATGGGCACTTCAGGTTTACAGGCCCTCATGCACGTCTCTATCCAGGGACAACGTGGAGCCTCCCAATTTTTGGCTGCCCTGCCTAAGGGCTATACTACAATAGACCCACTTCCTTACAATGGGCACTTCAGGTTTACAGGCCATCATGCACGTCTCTATCCAGGGACAATGTGGAGCCTCCCAATTTTTGGCTGCCCTGCCTATGGGCTATACTATAATACACCCACTTCCTTACAATGGGCACTTCAGGTTTACAGGCCCTCATGCACGTCTCTATCCATGGACAACGTGGAGCCTCCCAATTTTTGGCTGCCCTGCCTAAGGGCTATACTACAATAGACCCACTTCCTTACAATGGGCACTTCAGGTTTACAGGCCCTCATGCACGTCTCTATCCAGGGACAACGTGGAGCCTCCCAATTTTTGGCTGCCCTGCCTAAGGGCTATACTACAATAGACCCACTTCCTTACAATGGGCACTTCAGGTTTACAGGCCCTCATGCACGTCTCTATCCAGGGACAACGTGGAGCCTCCCAATTTTTGGCTGCCCTGCCTAAGGGCTATACTACAATAGACCCACTTCCTTACAATGGGCACTTCAGGTTTACAGGCCATCATGCACGTCTCTATCCAGGGACAATGTGGAGCCTCCCAATTTTTGGCTGCCCTGCCTAAGGGCTATACTATAATACACCCACTTCCTTACAATGGGCACTTCAGGTTTACAGGCCCTCATGCACGTCTCTATCCAGGGACAACGTGGAGCCTCCCAATTTTTGGCTGCCCTGCCTAAGGGCTATACTACAATAGACCCACTTCCTTACAATGGACACTTCAGGTTTACAGGCCCTCATGCACGTCTCTATCCAGGGACAACGTGGAGCCTCCCAATTTTTGGCTGCCCTGCCTAAGGGCTATACTACAATAGACCCACTTCCTTACAATGGGCACTTCAGGTTTACAGGCCCTCATGCACGTCTCTATCCAGGGACAACGTGGAGCCTCCCAATGTTTGGCTGCCCTGCCTAAGGGCTATACTACAATAGACCCACTTCCTTACAATGGGCACTTCAGGTTTACAGGCCATCATGCACGTCTCTATCCAGGGACAATGTGGAGCCTCCCAATTTTTGGCTGCCCTGCCTAAGGGCTATACTATAATACACCCACTTCCTTACAATGGGCACTTCAGGTTTACAGGCCCTCATGCACGTCTCTATCCAGGGACAACGTGGAGCCTCCCAATTTTTGGCTGCCCTGCCTAAGGGCTATACTACAATAGACCCACTTCCTTACAATGGGCACTTCAGGTTTACAGGCCCTCATGCACGTCTCTATCCAGGGACAACGTGGAGCCTCCCAATTTTTGGCTGCCCTGCCTAAGGGCTATACTACAATAGACCCACTTCCTTACAATGGGCACTTCAGGTTTACAGGCCATCATGCACGTCTCTATCCAGGGACAATGTGGAGCCTCCCAATTTTTGGCTGCCCTGCCTAAGGGCTATACTATAATACACCCACTTCCTTACAATGGACACTTAATGTTTTGAGGCCCTCATGCACGTCTGTATGCAGGGGCATTGGTGAACCTCACAATTTTGGACTGCCCTGGCAAAGGAAAATACTACAAAGACTCAGTTCCTCAAAATGGGCACATTAGACTCAAGAGGCCTTCATGTACGTCTCTTCTCAGGGACATCGGAGTGCCACACAATGTTTTCACGTAAAATCTTTCATGTATTAATCTCAAAAAGTAACATACACCAGCTCTATCTCACTATTGGGTATGTGCCCTTAACATTTCCGCCATGAAAAATCATTTTGGGGTCATTTTGGAAGGTTTTCTGGTGAGTCCGTAAAAATGGCGTAAAACGCGGACAAAATTGTTCACAGCTGTGACTTTTCAGTGATAAATGCTTCAAGGGGTCTTCCCCATGCTGTTGCCATGTCATTTGAGCACTCTTCTAAGACTTTTGTGCCATTTTTAGGGTTTCTACATGCTGCCGGGGGGTCATTTCACAAAAATACTCGGGTCTCCCATAGGATAACATTGGGCTCGTTGCTCGGGCCGAGTACACGAGTATCTTGGGAGGCTCGGCCCGAGCTTCGAGCACCCGAGCTTTTTAGTACTCGCTCATCACTAATAGTAATGTGTCCACCTTGTCTTCATCCTATAGTAATGTCCTCTGCCTTACCCCTATCCCATAGTGGTATGCCCACCTTGTCCCCATCTTATAGTAATGTGCCCATTCTGTAGTAATGTGCCCCATCACTGTCCCCTTTTAGTAATCTGCCCATGCAGGTCCTCTTCTTGTAATAATGTGCCATTTCCTGGTCCTCTGCTCGTAGTTATGTCCCATACTGGTCCCTTAATGTGCCGTTCTTCACATACACACAAAAAAACACCATTCTTCTCACCTGTTCCCCGTTCCCTCGGCTGCATCATCTTTGCTTCTTGCTGTCTGCTGGCACGTGCCCCTGTTGACTATCTTGGCCAGTGAAGGGGCCACAGCCACTGGCAGCGCTTTATGTCAGAAGATTATTTTACCGGTGCTGCGTGTGCAGAGTCAAGCTATCTATACACAACATTTCCAATGCAGCCGTAGCCGTCCGCCAATCAGAGGTAAGCAGCTGAGGTCATGCAGTTTCCATTGGAGAAATAGTTGTGCACAGAGCGCCTGATTCTGAGTGCGCAGCACCAACAAAACAATCATCTGACTAAAGCGCTGACAGTGGCTGCAGCCACGAACCAGCCTGAGGGGCCACATGCGGCCCATGGGCCGCGTGTCTGAGACCTCTAATCTAAATGATCTGCAGAGAATAGACTTTGAGTCAAATTTCCTTGTGTTCCAGGTCCCACTGAATTTGAACAATGTGTGATTCAATTCACAAGGGTCAGCCAGAAAAATTTGCCTGACACTATTTCACATACTGTGGAAGAGTCACAGAGCAGGCTAATAATAACACAATTGTTTTAATTGGTTAACTGGAGACTCATGATGAGCGAACCTGGACTGTAAAAGTCCGGATCCACGCAGGCAACCTAGTACTGTTGCCAGTACTAGAGTTCTCAGGGAACTATCTGGAGCCGGCTACCCAGGTAATTATAAAAAAAAAAGAAAAGAAAAAGAAAATAAGAATAAAGCAATGCCATTATACTTACCAGTCTCTACTTCCAGGGCCTCTCATTACCCTCATGCATATGCACTGCTTAACCCCACCCACTGGCAGTCCTGGCATCTGTGATTGGTTGCATTCAGACTGCGCCCCCATCCTGCGTGATGGCATGTGTGACTGCTGTGTGTGTCCCTATAGTGGTGTAAAAATAAATAAAAAAATTGGCTTAGGGTCTCACCATATTATAATATCCAGCACAGGTAAAGCATACGGTTACAGGCTGCAGCCCCCAACTGTGTGCTTATTTTGGCTGTGTATGAAAATAAGAGGCACCCCATGCTACTTTTTTTAAATTATTTAAAAATGCGTTAAATTAGCATTGTCACATAGGATTAGGGCAAGGTCTGGCTGCAACCAATCACAGATGCCGGGACTTCTGGTGGGCGGGGGAAGCAGTGTATATGCATGAGGTTAATGAGCGGCCCCAGAAACAGTGTGACAGTGTGACAGCCACGCAGGAAACTCTGTAAGTATCACAAGCGTGCTCTAATCAGCTTAGCCCATTCTACCACCATTTTAAAGTCCATGATTGAGGTCATCATAGTCTTATATGGGGATCTACATCTACCCAGAGATCAAGAATTAATTTTGGGCCCAACCCAGGATTTTCGGGTTGCCAGCAGCTGATGGCAACCCCAATATGCCAGCAGCTGATGGCTGAGTATATGAGTGTGCATGGCAGTGACATCATGCACTGCACTGCTTACACCTTGAAGTCAGCTGCCAGCATAAGAAGAGGACACAGCACACCAAGGGAGCAAAGGGGAGGTGAGTATAATTGTTTATTTTTTTTACTGTGTGGAGCATGATGGGGCCATGCACCAGGATGGGCCTTGATGGGGGTCATGTACTATGATGGGGGCATGGTGAGGCCCCCAGGATAGGGCTTGATGGGGGAAATGTACCAGGTTGAGGCCATGAAGAGGGCCATGTACAAGAATGAGGCCATGATGACAACCAAATACTATCACGGGCCCATAATGAGGGCCATGTATCAAGATGGATCCATGATGAGGGCCACATATCAGGATGGGAACATATATACCAGGATGAGACCATGATGAGGGCCATGTACCAGGAAGAGGTCCTGATGTGGGTCATGAACAAGAATAGGGCCATGATAAGGCTGCACATGAAGTAAGAGACATGGCTATATCAGGAAAACTATACTACATTTCTAATTGAAGGTATTTGCTAATATTATTATTACACCTTCTACATAATGGGATAGGGACTTGGAGATGGGAATATCCTTTTAAGCACATATGTCTTGTCCCACATTACCATGCGGATCCTTGTCATAATGGCAATGACTTAAGGGAGAAGTAAAATGATCTGTTTGGAATTTGTAAAAGGAGTGGTGGAACTGGTATGGGGAGGGAAAAAAAGAGGTTAATATAAGAGTCATTCATATTGTTAACCCCTTTCTGACAGATTTGATCCACATAATTTTTTGGGTATAAATTAGATCTCCCCATTGTATTGAGTGATTCTTACGAAACAACTTTTGGGAGACTCACTCAACTCCAATATAAATCCTGTTTAAATCATTAAAGTATAAAATAATCACACTACTCATCTTTTGCTCAGGGGTACAGAGTATTTTATCTGTTACTAAGTAACGGAGCCTTTCAAATATTATATGAAATCCTTTGTCTCACTACAAATCAGTAGAGCAAGAGAATAACTGTTAGCTGTTGGAGACAATAGGATTTATAAGCTTTGATGAAGCTGAAAGCTCAAGGGACTTGAGATGTAGAATGACATCAAACATAATTCATTCACTACAGGGAACAAAAAATTGCAGGGAACTTTCTTTAATTTTTGAAAAATATCCTCTTGTGAGAATGGTTTACATTCTTGTTATTTACAAGTATTTGCTTACTATTTATTCATCTGTCATCTATACAGTTATGTATATTGATTGGCACAAGGAAGATGTACAGAAAATTGAAAATTTTAACAATTAATGTAATAGATAATTTGAAACCAGAAGTAATGTAGAAACATTCCTGCAGTCATGAAAACATTGATTCCCATAAAGTGTCTATTGTGTTAACAATTTCATTTTTGCAGAGGAAATATATTTTTTAAAAAAAGTTATGGGATGACATATATACAAAGATACAATTTAATTCTGCACAAGCAAATGACTCATTCGTATAAACAAATTTGGGAACTTGACTTGGGACAATTTCAGAGGTACAACATAACAAAATAGATATGTCCATCATTTAATACCATTTGGGCTTTAAGGTCCCACGTTCTATACTGATTAATTTCTTCACAACACGGGCTTAATTCATCATGCAGTTTATTTCAGTAGTTGAGCAATATGTTTTTCAACTTTTTTTGTGACTTGGGTCTAAAAAGGTAACCAGAAGAAATATTACCCCTTGGACCCCAGTCTCACACCATTCATACAATCAAATCAGATCTTATATTTTACACTGACAAGAAACAACACCCTGACCCTGCGTCTCCAAATTAAAATTCTGGTATATTACGTCATGCGACAAGGTTAATTAGAGGGTTGACAATCACTTTTAAGAATGCTACATTCCATAGACTCTACTGGAGTTCAAGTTCTCCTTCTCATAGAAAAGGCAATTTGCATATTAAATTTCCAAGAGGAGCTTTTTCATGGTGTATAAAGGCCCCATTACATGCTACGATTTATCTGACGAACTCTTAAACTATGTGACATGCCCAGATCGTTGTTACGATTTGCCGAGATCGCACATAGGTCGTTTATTTGCGGTCACACATACACATTTCACAAACGACGCAACAGCGCTTAGCCATATATTGTTTGACCAAGGCGGTCGCTGGGATGTTGTTCATCGTTGGCAGGGTGTCAAACGTACCAATATGTCTGCTGCGATCCAAACGACGAACAATATTTTGAAACTGAACGACGTGTCAACGATCAACGATTTTCAACCTATTTGCGATCGTTCGGAGTCGCACGTAGGTGTCACATGCAATGACGCCGCTAACGATGCCGGATGTGCGTCACGGAAACCGTGACCCCGACAACATATTGTCAGATAAATCGTAGCGTGTAACACCGGCTTAAGCCTCCTTACACTGACATGTCAAGCATGTCACTTTCCACAAGGAGAAATCTTACCTTTTAGACCTCAGTCACAAGCTAATCATATAACCAAATCAGATCTCCTACTTTGCACTGACGAGAGGCAACACCCAGAAACACTATGTCTGCAAATTGAGTTTTTGGTATGGTTTTTATCCTAAGTGATATCACAAGGCTCACTAAAGGGTTAATATTGACCTTTAGGATTGCTGCTTCCAGTCGGTAGAACTAGAATTCAAGTCCTCTTGCACTCTTGCTGGGCAATTTGCATATAAACTCTTAAATTAGATGCAGGGGTGGTTGTGGTGGCAATTACTTTATCCAATATTAAAGCTATTAAAGCCATACTAATTCTGTTAATTCTTGTGAACTAAAAAAATGGATAGTAATAACAATGTCCTCTTCTTCTTGTCTTTAAGTTACATCAAATACTTTTGAGTATCTCTTTGTATAATCAGTTGTGATAAACTTATACACTGTACATTTAACAAAGCTGTGATAGAACATTTCATTTTGAATTTTTTTAAACTTTTTTTTTATGAAAGAGTTTATGATTGAAGTATATGGACACCTTCAGCCTAATTTTCATGTGCTCTAAACTTTCAAGTGGTTTCCACTGAGTGAAGCTCAGTAGAAAAAAAATAATTATATATTCTCTTCTCAGAACAAGCTCATTAATGGAATATCTCATTATTAATTCTGCATCAAGCAATAGACCGTGCAACAGACAGGCAACAAAAGGCATATGGTGCAAAATTATAATGTAATTTTTAACGTAAAATACATGTATTTACAGGGAGCCTGTCATTTCCCAAAATGAAGTGGAAGTCGAAGTGGAGGTCTGTGTTCATTACTGATTCTGTCATCTGGTCCAGCAAGAGTTACTGCCATCTGAACAGTCAATAAAACCTGGAAAAATTATGTCTTCAGATATTTCTTAGCTAAGTTTTCAGGTTTCAGGTTATGTGTCTTGTTTAGTGATGGTCAAGTTTCATACATTCTTTCCATAGACATGTCTGTGGCCACTGAAAATCTTGTACTTATGGGCTCTCCAGGAAGGTTGCATTTCTGGAGGCTAATGGATTCCTGGTGGCATCACATTTGATTCTTTTCAAAACTATGTGTGGGTCATTTTTCTCAGCAGATTTTTTGCAACCCCGTTGACTATTTGCACCAAAACTTTTGACAGTTCTGTCATTACCCACCAATATGTAAGCAATTTAAAAAAGGGATGTATCCTTCTGTTAGGCCACATGCACACATCGAGCATTTAGTACTTTTTTTTGTACCTCAGTATTTGTAACCAAAACCAGGAGTGGAACAAACAGGAAAAGAATAATAGAAACACGTCACAACTTCTGCATTTCGTACCCACACCTAGTTTTGGTTTACAAATACTTAAGTAAAAACTCAACTAAAACTCAATGTGGGCACGTGATCTAAGACTTTTAACAATTATTACTTTTCAGAGTTAATTAAATGTATTTTGGCCCATTTTGCCTGAGGAAAACAAGTTGCCTGAAAATTCTGCACGCCTAGATAAAAGGAGTTGATATCCTTAGGCCTCACCCTCCTTGATTACACAAATACACATCACCTGATCTGCTTCACACAATAAGCATTCACGTTTGTACATCTTGGAGTTGGAGAAAAATGATGTTAGATTGTGAGCTTGTAACCTTGCAGGGCCATCATTCCACTTGCTATGCGTTGAACAATGTTACTATGTAAAGTCTTATATACAAGTACCCTCTGATTGTAAAGTGCTGTGGAATACATTGGCGCTTTATTTATAAAATTACTATTATTATGATATGGTCAAAATACACACTTGAATACTATTTGTTCTAATTATCATGTTAGAAATATGTAAACATAAATAATTATCATCATTTATTTTAAAAAAAAAATTCATACCTCCTCTTTTAAGCAATGTATTTTGGCCAATAATGTATTTAGTAGAGATGAGCAGATCAGGCAAATTTTCAATTTGTCTGTTGGAGCCCTTATTAAGGGGAATTCAATTAAAAGAAACTATTAATTTAAGTATATTTAATTAAATTAATTTAACATCCATTGGTATGATCTGGTGTCTCTCCTCTACACAAAGCATAATAACCATAGAATCATAGAATGATAGAGTTTGAAGGGACCTCAAGGGCTATCGAGTCCAACCCCCTGTGAGTGTAGGTTTTCTTAAATCAGGGGTAGGGAACCTTTTTACTGCGGGTGGCCATTTGGAAATTTCTACCAACCTTCGGGGGCCGCACAAAATTATCAGTGTGAAAATGAACCAGCTATATTTGGTCAAACAGTTAATTAGCTCACTCCTATTGTGGTGTCCGGAGCTGCTTCTGTTTTGTGCGGCTGTGATGTTCGGTGATACTTCTTTTGCTTCTCTCTTTTCCAGGTTTGTCATGGTCTGGAGCGCAGGCAACTCTTTGGGATAATAAGATTGGTAGACAATATACCTCACACAACAGACACAGGGACTGGTGTATATAAATCTCAGGAGACACATACATCACTGAAGGGGCTGTTGGCATACAGTTCACATAAGAGATGCTGGGACTGCTGTATATACATCACATAGGAGACACTGGGACTGCTGTATATACTGTACATCACAGGAGACACCTACATCACTGGAGACACTAGGGGCACATACATCACACGAGGGGCTGGGGACATGTATATGCCCCCATCCCCCTCCTGTGATGTATATGCTTTCAGACTCTCCTTTGATGTACATGCGCCCAGCCCCTCCTGTAAGGTATATGTGCCCAGCCCCTCCTTTGAGGTATATGCGCCCAGTCCCTCCTGTAAGGTATATGCGCCCAGCCCCTCCAGTGAGATCTATGCGCTCAGCCCCTCCTGTGAGATCTATGCGCCCAGCCCCTCCTGTGAGATCTATGCGCCCAGCCCCTCCTGTGATGTATATTCCCCAGCCCTTTATGTGATGTATATGCCCCCAGCCTCTCCTGTGATATGTATGGCCCCAGCATTTCCAGTGTGATGTATATGCCTCCAGTTTGTCCACTGTGATGTATATGCTCCATCCCCTCTTGTGATGTATATGCTCCTAGCATCTCCAATGTGATGTATATATCACAGGAGGGGTTGGGGCATACACATCACAGGAGATGCTGGGACAAACCCATGACAGGAGGGTCTGGGAGCATATACATGACAAGAGATGCTGGGGGCATATACATGACAAGAGGGGCTGGGGAACAGACATTACTAGTTCACTGGGAGGCATAAGCATTGCTGTGAGGCACAGATGGCACTGGGGGGCACAGACATCACTAAGGCGACACAGAGAGCACTAGGGGTGCATGGACATCACTAGGGGGCCACAGGCATTATTAATGGAGGGCACACAGACATCACTAAGGGGGGGCACACAGACATCACTAAGGTGGGGTACACAGACATCACTAATGGGGGGGTACACAGACATCACTAATGGGAGGGCACACAGACATCACTAAGGTGGGCACACAGACATCACTAATGGGGGGCACACAGACATCACTAATGGGGGGCACACAGATATCACTAAGGGGGGGCACACAGATATCACTAAGGGGGGGCACACAGACAAGACTGAGGGGGGGCACACAGACCTCACTAGGGGGAGCACACAGACAAGACTGAGGGGGGCACACAGACCTCACTAAGGGGGGGCACACAGACATCACTGAGGGGGGGCACACAGACATCACTGAGGGGGGACACACATACATCACTGAAGGGGCTGTTGGCATATAGTTCACATAAGAGGTGCTGGGACTGCTGTATATACATCACATAGGAGACACTGGGACTGCTGTATATACTGTACATCACAGGAGACACATACATCACTGGAGACACTAGGGGCACATACATCACACGAGGGGCTGGGGACATGTATACGCCCCCATCTCCCTCCTGTGATGTATATGCTTTCAGACTCTCCTTTGATGTACATGCGCCCAGCCCCTCCTGTAAGGTATATGCGCCCAGCCCCTCCTTTGAGGTATATGCGCCCAGTCCCTCCTGTGAGGTATATGCGCCCAGCCCCTCCAGTGAGATCTATGCGCTCAGCCCCTCCTGTGAGATCTATGCACCCAGCCCCTCCTGTGAGATCTATGCGCCCAGCCCCTCCTGTGATGTATATTCCCCAGCCCTTTCTGTGATGTATATGCCCCCAGCCTCTCCTGTGATATGTATGGCCCCAGCATTTCCAGTGTGATGTATATGCCTCCAGTTTGTCCACTGTGATGTATATGCTCCATCCCCTCTTGTGATGTATATGCTCCTAGCATCTCCAATGTGATGTATATATCACAGGAGGGGTTGGGGCATACACATCACAGAAGATGCTGGGGCAAACCCATGACAGGAGGGTCTGGGAGCATATACATGACAAGAGATGCTGGGGGCATATACATGACAAGAGGGGCTGGGGAACAGACATTACTAGTTCACTGGGAGGCATAAGCATTGCTGTGAGGCACAGATGGCACTGGGGGGCACAGACATCACTAAGGCGACACAGAGAGCACTAGGGGTGCATAGACATCACTAGGGGGCCACAGGCATCATTAATGGAGGGCACACAGACATCACTAAGGGGGGGCACACAGACATCACTAATGGGGGGGCACATAGACATCGCTAAGGTGGGGTACACAGACATCACTAATGGGGGGGCACACAGACATCACTAATGGGAGGGCACACAGACATCACTAAGGTGGGCACACAGACATCACTAATGGGGGGCACACAGACATCACTAATGGGGGGCACACAGACAAGACTGAGGGGGGCACACAGACCTCACTAGGGGGAGCACACTGACAAGACTGAGGGGGGCACACAGACCTCACTAAGGGGGGGCACACAGACAAGACTGAGGGGGGCACACAGACATCACTGAGGGGGGCACACAGACATCACTGAGGGGGGGGCACACAGACATCACTGAGGGGGGCACACAGACATTACTGAGAGGGGGCACACATGCAAATGCAGATTTTTGTCAAATTTGGCTAAAATTCAATTCAAATTTATTCACTTAATTCTCGTGTATTGGTCATTTTAAATCTTTAGGATTGAAAGAATCCCGTCAATGGGTGGCATAAAATATCATTAATTATAATAAACAACCAATTAATTCTTAAAAATCCAAGCATGAAGATTACTGCTTAAGCACCACAGTATGTCAAATGTCTACTGGCAGACAAATGCGAGATTTCCCTGTGTAATTAGCTGAATTCTTGCATTCAGTGAAAGGGGTTGTAAACATCTGACATTCTCATTAAGTTATTTACCCTCAGTGGAGACCATATACTAGTTCTATGACATGTGTCTGTGGTGTCAGTTCATTCTCAACAGTACTCTGAATAGTATGTCTATTAATATGCTACTGTATTGTACAATATATACTGCACAAAAAAATAAAAAGAACACTAAAATAGCATTGTGCTGTTTAAATGCTCCCTTTATTTTCTTCAGATGTATATATTATATGCTATACTCTACCACTATACTATATTTATGTGTGTATATATATATATATATATATATATATATATATATATACTTGTAACTTTTACTAATTATTTCCTTATATACAGCACTCTTTATGTATTGCCATTTTATGCTAATGTCTAAGCAAGTAGAAATTAACCCAGATTATTATTACTTCTATATTTCATGCAAATTCTAATGATGTTTGATATTACTTTTATACAAAATGTAGATATTTGCCTGAAAGACAAAACAGCATATTTTAATCCCACAAAATCAAATTTCTTAACAGATTCTCACGGGAATATTACAGCCAGAGTCTTAATGACAAAGAAGGAAGTTAAAATTGATGAATTCATTTTGCCCATCATCATCTTCATTTACTGCTGGATGTACTCTTCAGTGGAGGAGATTCAGTATCTGCCTTCAGGTTTGTGTACAGTATTTTCTGTAAGAGATTTTAAACATATGGGTCATCTGCAATGTTAGCCCGAAGGTCTCTCTTATTTTTAAACTGCTGCTGTTAGAGATCATTGGAGAATCTGTTTTACACGTTTCCATGCTAGCTGGAGAAAAGGGTGAGGATGACATTTCATTCAAACTGTCTTTTAGCTTGTTAGCTGCGAGCCGTTTCACTGTTTACAGCTATGAGATCTTTTGTACTGCATCCTACGGCTCTGATCTTGGCTGTGCATCTGGACTCCACTATCAACTCCACACGGCTTTATGTGACAAACAGTTGGATTTTTATTCGGCAACATTCATTTTATCACCAAAAGTGACTAAAACGATCATTTGTCAAAAGATTCAGGATAGATTTTTTTATTGTGTGTCGTAGGCACACTTACATTCTGTATAAAATAAGATTTTAGTACATCACATATATTTACATAATGAAAACTATAGTGTGGGAATACAGTTTTTTCCTCATAAAGGTCTAATAAAACACCTGCCATTACAGTTAAAGAAAAAGGACAAAGGATAGAGAAAAAATAAGCAGTACCGCCGAAAAAAATCTGTGCCAGACCCTGTCCTGTGACCAAACGTCCTTACAATAGAAACAAGATACAACAGGCAGTTCAAGAAGCAAAGATTGGGGGTACAACACTAAGGCGGGCTTTGCACGTTGCGACATCGCAAGCCGATGCTGTGATGTCGCACGCGATAGTCCCCGCCCCCGTCGCAGCAGCGATATCCTTGTGATAGCTGCCGTAGCGAACATTATCGCTACGGCAGCTTCACATGGACTTACCTGTCCTGCGACCGTCGCTCTGGCCGGTGACCCGCCTCCTTATTAAGGGGCCGGGTCGTGCGGCGTCACTGCGACGTCACACGGCAGGCGGCCAATAGGAGCGGAGGGGCGGAGATGAGCGGGATGTAAGCATCCCGCCCACCTCCTTCCTTCCGCATAGCCTACGGAAGTCGCGGTGACGCAGGTAGGACATGTTCCTCGCTCCTGCGACTTCACACACAGCGTGTGAGGAACAAGGAACATCATCGGATCGTCGCGTCAGCGTAATTATGGATTACGCTGACGCTGCACCGATGATACGATTACGACGCTTTTGCGCTCGTTAATCGTATCATCGAGCCTTTACACACTACTATGTCGCATACGATGCCGGAAGTGCGTCAATTTCAATTTGACCCCACCGACATCGCACCTGCGATGTCGTAGTGTGCAAAGCCCGCCTAACTCCAATCAATGCAACATTTCAGTTTGAGTAAGAAAAGGAGAGCATGTTTGAGTCATACTAGAAAATGACTCACTTATTTTCTACAGCTATGTTTCAGATATGGATGCCGATACAATATGGAGAATTATGTGTGGTGTATTATACTATATACTGGAAGACTATGGGGTGCGTTATACTATATGGAAGACTATAGGGTTATAGGGTGCATTATAGTTTGAGGACTATGGACGAGCATAATACTATATGGAGAACTATGGGGGTGCATAACACTATATGGAAGACTATGGGGGTGGATTATACTATATGTTGAGCTATGTGGGACCCATTATATTATATCGCAGACTATGGGTTGTATTAGACGATATGGAAGGGAATTTTGGGCGCATTATACTATATTGAGGACTATGGTGTGCATTATAATATATGAAGCACTATGGCTTGCATTATACTATATGGAGGACTATGTGGGGTGCATTACACTGTATGGAGGAAAATGAGGGGTGCATTATTCTAAATGGAGGAGTATGGGAGGTGCATTATAACATATGGAAAACTATGGGTGTGCAACATACTATAGTGATAACTATGGGGGTGCATTACACTATCTGGAGGACTTGGGGGTGCATTATAATATATGGACAACTATGGAGTGCATTGTACTATATAGAGAATTATGTGGGGTACCTTATACTATATGGAAGTCTCTGTTGTACGTTATACTATTTGGACGGCTATAGGGTGCATTATACTATGAGGATTATGGGGTGCATTATACAATATGGATAACTATGGGGGGTGCATTATACTATGTGGAGAGCTATGTGTGACCCATTATATTATATATAGGACTATGGAGTATATTAGACTATATGTAAGGTAATTTGGGGCACATTTTTCTATATGGAGGCCTATGGAGGTGCATTATAATATGTAAAGGGCTATGGGGGCATTTTACTATGAGGACTAAGGGGTTCTTTATACTACATAGATTACTATGGGGAAAGCATTATTCTTTAAGGAGGACTATGGGGAATGAGTTATATTTTACAGAGTGCTATATGGGGGCCATTACATTGTATGCAAGCGATTATACAGTGTAAATGTTTGTGCAGGGTTCATCATACTGCGTGGAGGACTTTGTGTGGGCCATTATACTGTTAAGTGTGTTAGTGGGAGTAATTATGCAGTGCGAAGAGGTGAGTAGGCAATTTTACTGTAAGTGCACCCATTATACTGCACGGAGGGCTGTGGTGTAATGGCAGTTCTGGCTCATACTGTTTTGTGGTCATCATAATTTGCCAGGGTAGTTGGAGTAGGGTCATGATATTATGCATATGGACAGTACTGGGGAGGAATTCCCTGTCTGGGTATCTAACATTTTTTGAGGGGCACTTTTGTTGGCATCACACTTTATGGATGCAATGAAAGGGGAAACTAAGGGCTTCAATAGGAGGAAAATTACTTTGCAAGGTTGTGGAATATGCACTTTTGTGACCCAGACGAATACTATTATTTGTCCTTTTTTGGGGTGGAGGAGGGCCCAATTAGAACTTCTGTTTTGGGGTCCAATGATTTCTATGTACATTCTTGCCTCCAGTTTTTGCATCTTGAACTAGAGTCCTAATATTGTAGTATGATTAAATATTACATAAAAAAAACAAAGACAAAAATAATATGGACATATAGCCTGCTGTAACTGAGTAAAAGCATAGTGCATATGAATAACCATAGGGTACTTAGTAAACACTGTTTTTGATCAAAAAAAGCATAAAGCCATTCCACCGTGACAAGGTGTATGCAGTTGGGACAGTACCTGGACTCTCTAATACTAAAACCTTACCATGGTTCAAAATAGGCCTCAATATGAAAAAGGGCTGAGAGTGACCGGGTCCCAACAGGACACATAGCCATGGGATGCATAAGATGAAATGAAAGGCTCACTAAGAAGGGGGCCGCACCCTATTTGTACTAAATACAAAAGATTACAGTACATAAAAACGAACAAGTGAGCCTGAGTATGAGTTGGTATACATGCAGCTTGTAAGCTCATGTTTACACTGGCCATAGGACAAAGAAAAACCAAAGAGAATAATAATATGGACGTATACCCTGCTGTAACTGAATAAAAGCATAGTGCATATAAATAAACATAGGGTACTTAGTAAACACTGGTTTTGATAAAAAAAAAACATAAGGCCATCCCACTACGACAAGGTGTACCCAATGGGAGAATTAACTACACTCTCTAATATTAAACCTCACCATGTGTCAACAGACATCAATCTGAATAAGGGCAGAGAGTAACTGGGTCCCAACTGGACACACAGCCATATGAAGCAGTAGATGAAATGCCCAGCTCACTGAGAAGGGGGCCGCACCCTATTTGTTCTAAGTATTCTATATATACAGTATATACTACATAAGAACAAGTGAGCCAGAGTATGAGTTGGTATACATACAGCTTGTCCACCTTGTCGCGGTGGGATGGCTTTATGCTTTGTTTTTTATCAAAAACAGTATTTACTAAGTAACCAATGTTTATCTATGTGCATTATGTTTTATTCAGCTACAGCAGGGTATGCGTCCATATTATTTTTCTCTTTGGTTTTTCTTTGTCCTATGGCCAGTGTGAACATGAGCTTACAAGCTGCATGTACTATGTAACAACTCATACTACGGCTCACTTGTTTGTTTTTATTACGTTAATCTGTTAGATCATGTAATAATTTTTAGTTTGAATCCTGAGTCTATTTATTGTACTTACATATTTGATTTTGGACTCTTAAGTATAATTTTAACCTCTCTGATCACCTACCTTATGTATCTGAAAAAGACATGTCCAGTACATTTTTCCCATTCTTGTATGTGATAGAATAGTGAGAGGGAATCCAGAGAACAATTGGGTGCAATGATGCAACTATTAATAGATAGAGGACTTACGTTTTTCCATTTTTTTCTCATGAGCTATTTTTTCTTTAGAGCAGAAATTATTAAATATAGACCTAAACATTGTTCTTTTGGCTCCTGTATCAAAAGGCTGGTTGGGAAAAAAAACACAGAAAAACAGAACTCCGATAAATGTGAGGTTTGGCAGTGATGAAAACTTTCACCTTTGGTTGTTATGATAAGCTACAATAACAACAACAGCATGTGATAAACAGGCAGCAATCTTCAATGGAAGCTTGGAAATGCACTTCATCATATGGCAGTGTTGTAAGGTACAAAAAATTATAAAACTTGTAAAAAACAATTTGAGGCATTAGTGCTTTTCTAATCCCAGTATTATGGTTGCCCCAGCAGCCTACATTCATTTCTACACAGCTTGTGTTACTTAACTACATAAACATTACTTTATTATGCACTGTAATACCTTCCACATTACCAAATCTGCTACATCTATGGATTACACTACACCTTATACCTACAGAAAGTGGCATACATTATACCTTACATTAGCAGTGCTTGTCCTACATAGCATGAAAACACATGTCCATACAATTACAAAATTACCACTGATGTCTTCAAGGGAAGTACATGACCATGAGTCCACCCTTACAAGTGCGCACGGTGTCATATTTGGCATGCCATAATTTACTGAAATCCAAGGCTAATATGAGCTGAAAGTAGTGGCCTTGCCTGAAGGGGTCAATGAGAATCTGTACTACATGGGAAGGGAAAAAGAAGAGGCGTGGCGTACCAGACCATGGGCTGTTGGGACAGTGGGATACATAAGCTGTGAGGTCAGTATTCATTGTTTTAAATCGCTTGCATACCTCTCTACAATTTTATAAAATGGCTGTTGCAGCTGGTTACTATTTTGTTGAATTTTCATGGAGCAAATTAAAAAAAAGAAAATTTGGACAAAGTGAACGTTTGTAGAATTTAAGGAAAAATCAGTTCCATTCAAATAAATTTGTACACTCTAGTAACCATTCAAGTTTTTTTCCGCAAAGTCAGTCAATATACTTCCTTGCATGTAAAAATGACCATGAATACATACTCCTCATTAATATTTCCCACAGCCCCAGGTCTTTATTTCACTCTTCATACTGATTCCAACAAGCCTTTGTTTGGTTTTCGGTTTATTTAATTTTCATAAAATCATTTATTTAATTTGGGTCAGAATAGAGAAATTGGTGGGCAACAAGTTGAGAGGGCATTTTCTTCTGTCCAAACTAATTGTCCGACTAATTATGCTATCACATAAGTGAGCAACTTGATTTGCAAGAGCGACTAAGGCTAGTTTCACACTTGCGTTCAGCGCATTCCGTCACTATGGAGAATAGCGCAGTCCGTTAACGGACTGCGCTATTCTCCATAGAGTTGTATGGACGACGCACTGTAACGCAAGTGTTTGCGTTGCATCCGCTAGACGATGCAGCGTCATTATTTTGACGCTGCGTCGGGCGGATGGAACACTGCATGTAGCGTTTTTCTGTGCTTGGCGGAGTGTCAAAAAAACGCAACCTGCAGGAATCCGTTAGGCGTCCGTTTTTATAATGGACGCCTATGGTGGCGGATTCCGTTAGAATGCGTCATTTGACGGATTCCGTTAACGCATCCGTCTGTACACACCTGCGCATACCCAGATGTGTAAAGTCAAGGAAAAGAACCTTTAACGGATTGCGTTATTTTGTACGATCCGTAGCATTGCGTTGTGCCACTATATGCAACACATCCGTTGCATGCGTCACACAACGCAATGCTACGGATCCCGTCCAACGCAAGTGTGAAACTAGCCTTACTGACAACTCTTTGCAAATCATTTCCTCCCTGACAATGCATTGTACAGGCAGACCTACACACCTCAGCTTCATTGCCACACTGTAGACACAGCTAGCAATGAGATTTGTAGACTTGAAGGTAATGGCTTGCTGTGCCTGTATAACCATTGCATGCTTGGAAATGTGCGGTACTCTGATAATAAAATGGTGTGCACACCCAGCTTCTGTCACATAGGTTTGCAAAGCACAAAATCTTGCAAATAACATCACTCACACTCTGAAAGATGTGATAACCTCATAGTAAGAGTATTAGTCCTAGCAGAGAAAATGACCTGTCGACTAGATGTCCGCTAGTTTGCATAAATAAGTAAATAATTTGCATGAATAAGTAAATGATTTTATGAAAATAAATAGTGATGAGCAAGCACTATCATGCTCGGGTGCTCGGTACTCGTAACAAGCAGTTAAATGCTCAGATACGCACGACTTGAATATAGAGTACTCGAGTTACGCCCATCTGGGCATCCAAATGCAAGTTACGATTACTGAGCATAGCAAGTTTGATGCTTGGATAGGCGCAACTTAAGTACAGAGTATAAGAAAAGTCCATGGGGAACTCAAATATATTTCCAGGAAATTTTCCTGAAAATGCTCGAGTTCTCCAATGAATTCCATTATGCTCGGGTACTCAAGTCGCACCCATCTGAGCATACAAACTGCTCATTTTGAGAACCGAACATAAGCAGTTGGATGCTTGGATAGATGTGACTTGATTACTGAGTAGAGTTGAGCGCGGTTCGTGGTTCGTGGTTCTCCAGTTCGTGGTTCGAGTGATTTTGGGGGCTGTTCTAGATCGAACTAGAACTCGAGCTTTTTGCTAAAGCTCGATAGTTCTAGTTACGTTCGAGAACGCTTCTAGCAGCAAAAAGCCAAGCTAATTACTAGCTGGCTTTCCGCTGTAATAGTGTAAGTCACTCTGTGACTCACACTATTTTAAAATTTCAGCGTATAGTGTGCGGGAACAGCGCATTCAGATCACTGCTGCTGGGATAATGGCGATCGCCATTTTTTTTTTTCCCTTGTCTTCCTTCCCTAAGCGCGCACGTGTAGTGGGGCGGGACAGCATGTCAGCCAATCCCAGACACACACAGAGCTAAGTGGACTTTTAGCCAGAGAAGCAACGGCATGTGTGATAGGATGTCCATGTCACATGTCCCTGCATTATAAAAACGGGTATCTGAACGTCAGGACGCCATTATCTGCCTTCTGTGTCTGGGTGTCAGTCACCGCAAGTGCTGCTCCTGTCTCCGATACTGCTGTGTACGCTCTACACACAGCGCTATACAGAATAGGGATAGAAGTTTCTTTTAGCCCTTGTAAGGGCTAATAACAGCAGGCTCAGAGCCATAGGTGACAGTCAGGTCCGTGGAAAAAGATTTTAACCGCTACAGATAAGAGCGTCTGTGTGGCTAAGGTCAGGGACTTCCTCGCTGCATTTCACCATTAGGAGGGATATAAAGTGAGGCTTCCTTTCCTCTACACAGACCCACAACCTTGCCACTGTACCCTCCAGCCCTCTGCACACTCAAGCTCATTGTTACTAAGCCATTATACTAGCAAACACTGAGGAAACTTAGTGGCATCCTAAAAGTGGCTTTTGTACTCCATTTGTGCCCCACTGGTGCAAAGCTATTTGCAGCACCACTGCATTGCAGACTCAAACTCATTGTTACTAAGCCATTATACTAGCGAACACTGAGGAAACTTAGTGGCATCCTAAAAGTAGCTGTTGGACTTCCATTTTTGTCCCACTGGTGCAAAGCTATTTGCAGCACCACTGCATTGCACACTCAAGTTCATTGTTACTAAGCCATTATACTAGCAAACACTGAGGAGACTTAGTGGCATCCTAAAAGTGGCTGTTGTACTCCATTTGTGCTTCACTGGTGCCAAGCTATTTGCAGCACCACTGCATTGCAGACTCAAACTCATTGTTACTAAGCCATTATACTAGCAAACACTGAGTAAACTTAGTGGCATCCTAAAAGTGGCTGTTGGACTTCCATTATTGTCCCACTGGTGCAAAGCTATTTGTGGCACCACTGCATTGCACACTCAAACTCATTGTTACTAATCCATTATACTAGCAAACAGTGAATAAACTTAGTGGCCTAAGTGAACCGGCCTGACGGTTCATCGCCTGAAATGCAATGTGCCGACACGCTGGAATTTGACTCTCCACATGTTACAGTGACTGTGGCAGCACCGTCGAGCCCTGGTGCAATACTTCATGACATATAGCCTGGGCCAACGAGATGCAGAGGTGGGGAAGATCACCCTGATGGAGTGGTCTCAGATCAAGGACCTATGCACCCTTCTGCACAGTTTCGACATGGCGACGAATATGTTTAGCGCTGACAATGCCATTATCAGCATGACAATTCCAGTCATTTACATGCTGGAGCACACGCTAAACACTATTCGGAGTCAGGGGGTGAGACAACAGTAAGGGGAGGAACTACAGGAGGATTCATATGCGCAAGAGACAACAACATCACCAAGGTCCAGACGTTCATCATCACCAACGTGGCAGGCATGGGACCATGGGGGACAGGGATCAACAAGGGCACATGGTAGCAGGCGAAATGTTAAGGAAGGTGCAGGAGAACATGAAGAAATGGAGGACGAACTGTCCATGGACATGGAAGACTCAGCGGATGAGAGAGACATTGGTCAAATTTCAGTTGAAAGAGGTTGGGGGGAGATGTCAGAGGAAGAAAGAACGGTTAGCACCTCTATGCCACAAACACAGCGTGGACTTGGTCCACATGGCTGCGCAAGACACATGAGCGCCTTCTTGCTGCACTACCTCCAACATGACCCTCGTATTGTCAAAATTAGAAGTGATGATGACTACTGGCTTGCCACACTATTAGATCCCCGGTACAAGTCCAAATTTTGTGACATTATTCCAGCCATAGAAAGGGACGCACGTATGCATGAGTATCAGCAGAACTGTTACTCGATCTTAGCTCGGCTTTTCCACCAAACAACCGTGGTGCACAGAGTAAATCTCCCAGTTGTAACTTGACAAACATGGGACGGTCTTGTCATCTTCAACAGTCTACCCGTACCAGCAGCACCGTATCTGGTGCTGGTAACAGCAATTTTATTGAATCTTTTCATAATTTTTTTAGACCATCCTTTGCAAGGCCACCAGAGACAACAAGTCTGACACATTGTCAGCGGCTGGAGCAGATGATACAGGAGTATCTCCAAATGAACATCGATGCCATGACTTTGCAAATGGAGCCTTGCTCATTTTGGGCTTCAAATTTTGAAAAATGGCCAGAGCTCTCCACTTACGCCTTGGAGATTTTGTCATGTCCAGCTGCCAGCATTGTCTCTGAACGTGTCTTCAGTGCTGCTGGGTGTGTGCTGACAGATAAGCGCACGCGTCTGTCCAGTGACAATGTGGAGAGACTAACGTTCATCAAAATGAACAAGTCATGGATCCACAAGGAATTTACTACCCCTGTGTCATCCTGTGGAGAGTAAATGCTTGTGGATTTGGAATGTTCTTGATGCAAATCTACCTGTGAAATGTACAACTGGGGCACAAGTACTGCCACTGAAGGGGTGGGTGTGTGTGTGGCCCAATTTTTGGAAAAAAGGGAGACTCTGCTTGAAGTAACCCTTGCTTGCTGTGTTTTTTAAAAGGAGCCAAGATGAACAAGTCATGGTTCAGCAAAGACTTTGCTACCTACCCCAGTGTCATCCTGGGGACGGTTAAGGATGGCGTACTTTTGAATGTGCTTGATGCAAATCTACCTGTGAAGTGTACAACTGGAGCACAAGTGCTGCCACTGAAGGGGTGAGTGTGTGGCCCAATTTTTGGATAAAAAGGAGACTCCGCTTGGAGTAACCCTTGCTGTGTTTTTTAAAAGCAGTCAAGATGAACAAGTCATGTTTCAGCAAATACTTTGCTACCTACCCCGGGGTCATCCTGGGGACGGTTAAGTATGGCGTATTTTTGAATGTGCTTGATGCAAATCTAGCTGTGAAGTGTACAACTGGGGCACAAGTGCTGCCACTGAAGGGGTGGGTGTGTGTGTGGCCCAATTTTTGGAAAAAAGCGAGACTCCGCTTGGAGTAACCTTGCGGTGTTTTACATGATTTTAAAAGGGCATGCCATGCCTATATCTGTGTCTCATCCTCTTTTCCTTGTAACGCTGTTTTGTTTTCGTATGAGAATTTGTTCTTGTCACTTTCCCATGTGTTTGTGTTGTTTGTCACCTTTTGGACACCTTTGAGGGTGTTTTCTAGGTGTTTTTATGTGTTTGTGATTTCCTCCCATTGTTTCCTATGTGGTTCGCCGAACCGAACTCGAATGAGACCTCCGTTCGGCGAACCGAACTCGAGCTGAACCACGGCCGGTTCGCTCATCTCTATTACTGAGTACAATAGAAATTTATGGGTTATTAGAGCATTTTTCTAGGGAATCTGGAAAAATGCTCAAGTACCCCATTGAATTCCATTATATTCTAGTATTCAAATCATGCCCATCCGAGCATCTAACTGCTTGTTATGGTTACTGAGCACTCGAGCATGGTGGTGCTCACTCAGATTCCCTTTAAACTGGTGTTATCTTTTCACTGCAGCACAGTAATTAGATCTGTATGGGCAGAACTAGAAAACTAATTATATCAGTCTCAATCTGCTCTTGTTTTATTTCACCAAATATTATAGATCAGCTCAGGGGCAGACAATATTTGACAATAATATCATTACACGTTTTTTTATCATATGTTTTATTCTGTTCTGTTTTCTGCTACAAAATGCTTCAGTTTATTTGAACATGCCAGGACATGAATTGTAATCATTATCAATTACATAGACTGTGCGAGACTACTGTGTAGATTTGTACTTGTGAAAAAAGCACTTCCAGATACAAAGTGACACCTTTAGACAAATAAGTATAAATGGCAACCTGGGCTGAGCTGGTAAGAGCGGACAACGAGAACATCCACTCCATGATTAATGTGTTATACATGCTATATGTAACTCTTAAGCTGACACCGCAGTACTAAAATCGATACTCATTCAACATTGCTATATGCTATCTGTGCACAATCATATGATAAAAATATGTTATAGGACAAGCATCTGTGTTCTGTTTGTCATTTTTGTCATGACTCATGACTATTCTGAAGGGGATATAGTTCATTTAATGGGAAACATAAAATATATGTTTTATATGTGCACGGAAATACTATGACTTTCATTAGAGAAGACCGACAATGTTTCATGTGGTATCATTCTAACATAAGAAAACCTTTCATCATGAATAAAAATATATCATCCTGCTGAACTACTTTCTCAGACAAATTTATGAAGAAGTAAATGAGTTTTAGTCCTTTTTAAATTAATATAAAGACCAGAGAATGAATACTATCTTGGATCAATCATATTAACTTACAGAGAAGTGTTTTTAGGTTATATGATCAACCAATCAGCCGTTATCTTTCTGTGGATACTGCTAAATTATATATCCTAAAATGTGTGATCCTTAAAGAGAATCTTTCACTTGCTCATAAAAATGTAATTATATATCTTGTAAAAATCCATAACCTTGTTTGAGTTTGCCACTTTATTTTCCATTTTACGCTGCATCGTTCCATTTCAGAAATCATAACATTTACAATATGTGAAATCTTTGCTTATAGTTCAAGTGGGTGTTTCTTCATAGTCTCCTAAGGGGGCATTCACTTTCACCCATCTTTCCCAGATTCTGCTAATCACAGCTTGGCACCATCTGAGACTGATAGATTATTAGATCTGCTGCTGAACTGATTGGCAGCACCTGGAAGGGAGAAGTCAAGACTGTGAAGGAATTCTCAATTGAACGGTAAGCAGAGAGTTCACATAATTTGTTCCAGAAGAAATACATTTGAATATCTCAGTAATGGAATGATGCAGCATAAAATGGAAAAAATAAACAGCAGCATTGGGACCCTTCAGAGATTTTTCCAAGATGACAAACAATTTTTACAAATTGACAGGTCTTCTTTTATGATTACTCATCAGGAGCAACCAGTTTGATTGAGTTAAGAAAGGTCATAGCATGAGTTGTAAACTAGAACCTGTCTTGGTTTTGCCTCCCCTGCGATCAGGCTAGGGGGTGGAGCTTTCTTCTGGACCTCGTTTCCGGAACCTGGACGCTTTAATTGGGGTCATCTCCAGTGAACCGACGCCGGCTATAAACTAAGCTCTGCTCTGCTCTGATTGCTGGTCCCTGTAATTGTTTGATCTTGATACGTTTCCCCTGCACTCTCGCCCTCTGTCTGTGCTCCGTCCCCTTGCTCTCCATCTGTTTCCCTGGACATACCTTCATTCCTTCCCTTCCATCTTCTTGTCCTCTCCCTCTCCTACCTCCCCTCCTTGGTTTTCTCCCCCCAGTACTGACCTTGGCCTGACCTCGACCTTTCTCCTGCTCATCCCTCTGGTCTTCATCTGCTCCTCACGGCATCCAACCCGGCCTGTTTGACCAACCTCTGCACACCTCGTGGCATCTGCTCCCCCTGCTGGTTTGGTAAGGTATTGCATCAGCACACACTGTGCTTCAGCTCCCCAGCTGGATCTGCACAGTACAGTTTCTATCGATCGGACTCCAACTGCCTCTGCTGGTGTCTTGACAGTATAGCCGGCCCAATAGGATTTTAGATTCAAGTTAGATACAAAATTCAGTATAAGTTGATACTTGTATTTATTTATACGTTTAGGGGATATTTTTATGGATCCGCTTAGTATGTGGTGCAAGCAAGTAGCCAACCTCACCCAGTTAGTACAGGATTTGGCTGCGGAGCATCGCACCCTGGCAGCCATACATAATCTGCTGCAGGATGAGGTCTCTGCCTCAGTAAGGTCCACTTCAGGAGCGTCTGCCTTGCATAGTCTGGGACATCATAACCCTGCTGATGTCCAAAATAACCCCCCTGAAACCACAGTGATGCTCCCCGATAATTTTTTTTGAGAGAAAAACCTATTTCGGACGTTGAGGTAGAGCTTCTATTTACTCTTCGGCTTTGGTCTTCTGGGTATGAGACTCAGAGGGTGTGGATTGCCATGTCCTTACTTAGAGGGCGTACCCAGACCTGGGCGTTTTCACTACCTTCTTCGGCCACTGAACGGTTTTCGGTTGACTGATTTTTTTACTCCCTCGGGGTTATATATGACGAACCAGACCAGGTGCGAGTGGCTGAGGACAGGATCATGTGTCTCACTCAGGGGAACCACACTGCTGAACTTTATTGTTCAGCGTTTCGGCAGTGGTCTGCAGAGGTACAGTGAAATTATTCTGCACTCAGGTGCCAGTTCCGGAGAGGACTTCTGGACTCCCTGAAGGACGGCTTGGCCTTGCACCCCCCTGCCAGTTCTTGGATGAGGCTATGATGCAGGCCATTCGCATGGACCATAGATCATGGGAAAGGAGAAGAACCATGCAAGATGCTATTCCATTCCTGCCAAAGACTAATTACTTACCGGCTGCGGAACCCATGGAGGTCGGAGCCGCTAGTCCTGTTGAAAAGGAGAGGAAATGACGCCGGGATCATAAGCTTTGTTTCTATTGTGGTCAACATGGACACTGGAAGATGGACTGCCCGGTTTGCCCCTCTGCTAACAATTCATCGGGAAACTTCTAAGTCTGGGCAATGGTCAAGGAAGTCACCCAGACTATCAGGTACCCTTTTCTCCTCAAATAAGATTCTTCTAAATGTTGACATATAGGTCAAGGACTTGGTCTGATCTTCTAATGCCTTTATTGATTGTGGGTCCTCTATGAACTTTATTGACTCTAAATTGGTTCAAAGATTAGAGTTAGGGACAGTAAAGTTAGATGGACCCATTCAAATTCTGGCAATTGATAAAACACTGGTACCTCAAAACCTCATCCAGTTTGTCACTGAAGATTTTACTCTTGTGGTTAGTTCTCTGCACTCTGAAAAAAATTATTTTTTTGTAATGGACAATCTTCCTGCTGGGTTGGTACTGGGGTTTCCATGGTTGTTGTTACATATTCCTATTATCGATTGGCAATGTCATGATATTGTCAAATGGAATCCTGACTGTCATAAGAGGTGTTTAAAATCTGTACTTGTTTTCTCCGCAAGTACTGAGGGTCTTCTGGAATACCAGATGGACTTCGGAGACATATTCTCGGAAAAGGAGGCTGAGGTTTTGCCGCCTCATTGCCTTATGACTGGGCCATCAATTTTCTTCCAATGCCAAATTACCCAAGGCCCGTTTATATAATCTCTCGGGTCCTGAGTAGAGTTGAGCGCAGTTCGAGGTTCTCCAGTTCGCGGCTCGAGTGATTTTGGGGGCTGTTCTAGATCGAACTAGAACTCGAGCTTTTTGCTAAAGCTCGATAGTTCTAGATACGTTCAGCAAAAGCAGCAAAAAGACCAGCTAATTACTAGCTGGCTTTCCGCTGTAATAGTGTAAGTCACTCTGTGACTCACACTATTATGAACTTTCAGTGTATAGTGTGCGGGAACAGCGCATTCAGATCACTGCTGTATGGATAATGGCGATCGCCATTTTTTTTTTCCTTGTCTTCCTTCCCTAAGCGCGTGCGTGTAGTGGGGAAGGCCAGCATGTCAGCCAATCTCAGACACACACAGCTAAGTGGACTTTTAGCCAGAGAAGCAACAGCATGTGTGATAGGATGTCCATGTCACATGTCCCTGCATTATAAAAACGGACATTTTCCTCCAGCACGCCATTATCTGCCTTCTGCGTCCTTGGTGTCAGTCACCGCTGGCGCAGCTCCTATCTCCGATACTGCTGTGTACGCTCTATACACAGCGCTGTACAGAATAGGGATAGAAGTTTCTATCAGTCCTTTTAAGGGCTAATACCGGCAGGGTCAAACCCATAGGTGACAGGTCCGTGAAAACAGAGTTTAACAGCTACACAAGATGACAGCGTCCGTGTAGCTAAGGTCAGGGATTTCCTCGCTGCATTTCCCCATTAGGAGGGATAGAAAGGCAGGCTTCCTTTCCTCTACCCAGACCCACAACCCTGCCACTGTACCCTCCTGCCCTTTGCACACTCAAGCTCATTGTCACTAAGCCATTATACTAGCAAACACTGAGTGAACTTAGTGGCATCCTAAACGTGGCTGTTGGACTTCTGTATTGTCCCACTAGTGCAAAGATATTTGCAGCACGTCTGCCTGCATTGCACACTCAAACTCATTGTTACTAAGCCATTATACTAGCAAACACTGAGTAAACTTAGGGGCATCCTAAAAGTGGCTGTTGGACTTCTGTATTGTCCCACTAGTGCAAAGATATTTGCAGCACGTCTGCATTGAACATCCAAGCTCATTGTTACAAAGCTATTATACTAGCAATTTATGCTGCCAGTTTAAGGGCCGTAGTTGCATTGTCAGGGATAATTATTGTTGTTTATTCTGCAGCTAATAAAGCTAGACCACCGCTGCAATCTACACCACCTCTCAATTTTTACTACCACATTTTAAGTGCACAATCTTGTCGCAATCAACATGAGTGGCAAAATGACAGATGCTGGTGGAAAGGGGAAGAGGCGTGTTGGAAAAGGAAAAAAATGGTTTGTCCGTGGGGAAGGTGGCAAAGCTCCACTAACATCTGCTGAAGATAGACCATCTTCCAGCAAAAGTACGATGTCTACTACTTACCGTGGACAATCCGAAGTGCTCCCTTTTTTACGGACACGAACAACTGGAACAAAGGTAGATGATGGCCAAAAAAGGAAAATGCTTGAATGGATCTCAAGTGGTCCAACAAGTGCCCTCTCCGCCACCTCAACTACCGCATCCAAAAAACACCAGTCCTCTGAGTTGTCATCCCAATCAAACTTGCTTTCTCCCAGCTCTGAAGTCTCCATCCGCCCTGCACAGTATGGTGGAACTGAGATGGGTGAGTCTGCAGAGCTGTTCATTCACACTATAGCCTCGGAATCAGAGGTCTGCTCCCAAGCTACAGTGAATACAGACCAGGAAATGGTCTGCAGTGATGCCCAGAACCTTTGTGACTCTGATTCAGGCCATGAGGACCAAGTTTCTGAGCATAATGTTGACCCTTTTTCACAAACTGTAACACCTGTTGTTATAGACAATGAGGAACATACTGATGACGATGAGACACAGATACCAGATTGGGATGACAACTTAAATATTCGGTCAGGGCAAGAAGAGGCTCGGTCTGAGGGTGAGGGGAGTGCAAACACAACAATTGATGAGGAAGTTCTAGATCCCATCTACTGTCAACCCACAGTCAGGCACTCGAGGAGGTCAACAGAAGCGGTGGAGGAGGATGCAACCGACGACGAAGTTACCTTGCGCCTTCCTGGACAGAGTCGGAGCACTGGTAGCACGTCTACAACTGCATCCTCAGCCACCACTCTGCCTCTGAGCACTAGTCGGGGGGGCTCAGCAGGTCGCATACCCTCTAAGCCTTGCCTAGCCTGGTCCTTTTTTGACATAGCAAAAGATCGCCCAAATTATGTGATCTGTAAAATTTGTCGTGATTCTGTTAGTAGAGGGCAAAACCTCAGCAGTTTGACAACTTCTTCCATGAATCGTCACATGAATAAATATCATATGTCCCAGTGGGAAGCTCAACGTGCTGCAATGCGGCCTAGTGGAGCGAACCATCCACCGCTTGCCCATTCCAGTGCATCCGCGCGCTCTTCATCTTCTAGGACTGTGGGGACAGCTGTCACACCTGGTTTTCCACGCACAACTTCCACCACTGTAATCGCAACAGGCAGTTTGCTTGGTAGGTCGTCAGTTGGTTTAGAAGGGGAAACAAGTGCGTGTGTACAGCTCTCTCAGACATCGATAGCACCAACGTTGGATGAAGGCAACATCATGTCTATGCCTGCACTTTCCTCACAAACCTGGATTTTTCCAGGGATACCCTACTCAACACCGTCTACACACAGCTGCCAGATCTCTGTCCCTCAGATGAGGACAAATAAAAGGCCATTTCCTGCGACCCATGACAAAGCTAAGAGGTTGACTTTATCCCTCTGTAAGCTCTTGGCTACCGAAATGCTGCCTTTCCGCCTGGTGGACACACAGGATTTTAGAGACCTTATGTCTGTCGCTGTGCCCCAAGTAACAGATGCCCAGTCGCCACTACTTCTCTAAGAAAGGTGTGCCCGCGCTACACCAGCATGTCGCACACAACATCACCGCTTCCTTGAGAAACTATATGTGTGAACTGGTGCATTTCACCACTGATACTTGGACCAGTAAGCATGGACAGGGACGTTACATGTCGCTGACTGGGCACTGGGTAACTATGGTGATAGATGGTGAAGAGTCTGCTGCAAAAGTCTTGCCGTCCCCACGACTTGTGTGTCAATCCTCTGTCTGTCCAAGTTCCGCCACTGCTTCTGCCTCCTCCACCTCATCTGTGTCCTCCACCTCCGCCCCAAGCCTGCCTGGTCAGGCCACCAGCGTTCTCACTGCGCAGAAGGAAGCACGTACCCCTCATTACTATGCTGGCAGCAGAGCGCAATGGCATCAGGCGGTCTTTAGCTTGACATGTCTTGGAAATAGGAGTCACACAGCGGCTGAGTTGTGGGCAGCTCTGGAGACTGAGTTTAATAAATGGTTGTCTCCACTCAACCTGCAGCCTGGTAAGGCCGTGTGCGACGATGCTGCAAACCTGGGTGCGGCCATTCGCCTAGGCAAGGTGACACACATGCCTTGTATGGCTCATGTGTTGAACCTTGTTGTCCAGCAATATTTAACACACTATCCCGGCCTAGATGGCCTTCTGACCAGGGCACGAAAACTGTCTGCTCACTTCCGCCGTTCAACCGCCGCAGCTGAGTGACTTGCATCGCTCCAGAAGTCTTTCGGCCTGCCGGTTCATCGCCTGAAATGCGATGTGGCGACACGCTGGAATTCGACTCTCCACATGTTACAGCGACTGAGGCAGCACCGCCGAGCCCTGGTGCAATACGTCATGACGTACAGCCTGGGCCAACGAGATGCAGAGGTGGGGAAGATCACCCTGATGGAGTGGTCTCAGATCAAGGACCTATGCACCCTTCTGCACAGTTTCGACATGGCGACGAATATGTTTAGCGCTGACAATGCCATTATCAGCATGACAATTCCAGTCATTTACATGCTGGAGCACACGCTAAACACTATTCGGAGTCAGGGGGTGGGACAACAGGAAGGGGAGGAACTACAGGAGGATTCATGTCCGCAAGACACAACAACATCACCAAGGTCCAGACGTTCATCATCACCAACGCGGCAGGCATCGGACCATGGGGGACAGGGATCAACAAGGCCGCATGGTAGCAGGCGAAATGTTGAGGAAGGTGCAGGAGAACATGAAATGGAGGACGAACTGTCCATGGACATGGAAGACTCAGCGGATGAGGGAGACCTTGGTCAAATTTCAGTTGAAAGAGGTTGGAGGGAGATGTCAGAGGAAGAAAGAACGGTTAGCACCTCTATGCCACAAACACAGCGTGGACTTGGTCCGCATGGCTGCGCAAGACACATGAGCGCCTTCTTGCTGCACTACCTCCAACATGACCCTCGTATTGTCAAAATTAGAAGTGATGATGACTACTGGCTTGCCACACTATTAGATCCCCGGTACAAGTCCAAATTTTGTGACATAATTCCAGCCATAGAAAGGGACGCACGTATGCAGGAGTATCAGCAGAAGCTGTTACTCGATCTTAGCTCGGCTTTTCCACCAATCAACCGTGCAGGTGCAGGGAGTGAATCTCCCAGTTGTAACTTGACAAACATGGGACGGTCTCGTCATCTTCAACAGTCTACCCATACCAGTAGCACCGTATCTGGTGCCGGTAACAGCAATTTTATTGAATCTTTTCATAATTTTTTTAGATCATCCTTTGCAAGGCCACCAGACACAACAAGTCTGACACATAGTCAACGGCTGGAGAGGATGATACAGGAGTATCTCCAAATGAACATTGATGCCATTACTTTGCAAATGGAGCCTTGCTCATTTTGGGCTTCAAATCTTTAAAAATGGCCAGAGCTCTCCAGTTACGCCTTGGAGATTTTGTCGTGTCCAGCTGCCAGCATTGTCTCTTAACGTGTCTTCAGTGCTGCTGGGTGTGTGCTGACAGATAAGCACACGCGTCTGTCCATTGACAATGTGGACAGACTAACGTTCATCAAAATGAACAAGTCATGGATCCACAAGGAATTTACTACCCCTGTGTCATCCTGGGGAGAGTAAATGCTTGTGGATTTGGAATGTGCTTGATGCAAATCAAAAAATCCTGTTTCAACTAGGGCACAAGTGCTGCCACTGAAGGGGTTAGTGTCTGTGTGGCCCAATTTTTGGAAAAAAGGGAGACTCTGCTTGAAGTAACCCTTGCTTGCTGTGTTTTTTAAAGGAGCCAAGATGAACAAGTCATGGTTCAGCAAGGACTTTGCTACCTAACCCGGGGTCATCCTGAGGACGGTTAAGTATGGCGTATTTTTGAATGTGCTTGATGCAAATCTATCTGTGAAGTGTACAACTAGGGCACAAGTGCTGCCACTGAAGGGGTTAGTGTCTGTGTGGCCCAATTTTTGGAAAAAAGGGAGACTCCGCTTGGAGTAACCCTTGCTTGCTGTGTTTTTTAAAAGGAACCAAGATGAACAAGTCATGGTTCAGCAAAGACTTTGCTACCTAACCCAGGGTCATCCTGGGGACGGTTAAGTATGGCGTATTTTTGAATGTGCTTGATGCAAATCTAGCTGTGAAGTGTACAACTAGGGCACAAGTGCTGCCACTGAAGGGGTTAGTGTCTGTGTGGCCCAATTTTTGGAAAAAAGGGAGACTCCGCTTGGAGTAACCCTTGCTTACATTGTTTTTAAAAATGATCCAAGATGAACAGACCTGGGATCAGGAAAGACTTTGCTACCTACCCCGGGGTCATCCTGGGGACGGTTAAGTATGGCGTATTTTTGAATGTGCTTGATGCAAATCTATCTGTGAAGTGTACAACTAGGGCACAAGTGCTGCCACTGAAGGGGTTAGTGTCTGTGTGGCCCAATTTTTGGAAAAAAGGGAGACTCCGCTTGGAGTAACCCTTGCTTACATTGTTTTTAAAAATGATCCAAGATGAACAGACCTGGGATCAGGAAAGACTTTGCTTCCTACCCCGGGGTCATCCTGGGGACGGTTAAGTATGGCGTATTTTTGAATGTGCTTGATGCAAATCTAGCTGTGAAGTGTACAACTGGGGCACAAGTGCTGCCACTGAAGTGTTGGGTGTGTGTGTGGCCCAATTTTTGGAAAAAAGGGAGACTCCGCTTGGAGTCACCTTGCGGTGTTTTACATGATTTTAGAAGGGTGTGCCATGCCTATATCTGTATCTCCTTCTCTTTTTCCTTGTCCAGCTCTTTTGTGTTCGCATGAGTATATGTCCTTGTCACTTTCCCATGTGTTTATGTTGTGTTGTGAGTTGTTTGTCACCTTTTGGACACCTTTGAGGGTGTTTTCTAGGTGTTTTTCTGTGTTTGTGATTGCCTGCCATTTTTTCCTATGCGGGTCGAGTTCGGTTTGTTGAACCGAACTCGAACGAGACCTCCGTTCGGTGAACCAAACTCGAGCCGAACCGGGACCGGTTCGCTCATCTCTAGTCCTGAGAGGGCTGCTATGAAGTCTTATATTTCCTATAGTTTGCGTAAAGGAAATTTGCCAAGGTCCTTCGCCTTCCTCAGTGGCTGCTGGTTTCTTTTTTTGAAGAAGAAGAAGGATGGTGGGTTACTGCCATGTCTCGATTTCAGAGAATTGAACAAAATTACTGTTAAAAATACTTATCTGATTCCACTCATCCCTGACATTTATAACCAACTTTCTGGAGCTCGTTGGTTTTCTAAACTAGATGTTAAGGGAGCCTATAATCTTATTCATATTAGAGAGGGGGATGAGTGGAAAATGGCCTTTCTTACATCTGAAGGGTTATTTGAAAATCTGGTGATGCCTTTTGGTCTGACTAATGCTGTTTTTCAAAATTTCATCAATGATGTTTTCTCCAATTTTATTGGTTGCTTTGTAGTCCTCTATCTCGATGACATTTTGATATTTTCCGTCGATAAGGAGACTCATATTACACATATCCATTGATTACATGATAATCTCCTGTTTGCTAAGCTTGAAAAAATGTGTTTTTTCTGTTCAGGAAATTTCCTATCTTGGGTTAATATTTTCTCGTTGGGTTTAAGTTGGACCCTGGGAAAGTGTAAGCTATTGTTGATTGGGTGCAGCCCAGGGATCTCAAGGCATTACAACTCTTTTTGGGTTTCGCCAATTACTACAGGAAGTTCATAAAGGGGTTCTCACAAATTGTCAAGCCTTTGACTGACCTTACTCATAAAGGGGCAGATCTGAAAGAATGGTCAACGACTGCTGTACAGGCCTTCCTAGAGTTGAAGGGTCGTTTCATGTCCACCCCGGTCCTGGTTAAGCCTGACCTCAAGGCACTGTTTATTGTGAAGGTGGACGCTTTGGAGATGGGGGTTGGAGCTGTTCTCTCTCAGGGACCTTCTACTCTGACGAATTTACGACCCTGTGCATTATTTTCTAAGAAATTTTCTCCGGCTGAGAGAAATTATGATGTGGGTAATCGTGAATTATTGGCTGTGAAATTGGCATTTGAAGAATGGAGGCATTTTTTGGAGGTTGCAGCTCATCATATTACGGTCATCACTGATCATAAAAATCTTGCTAATATCGAGTGGGCCAAGAGATTGACACCTCGGCAGGCTAGGTGGGCCCTATTTTTTTCCAGATTCCATTTTTTTATTACTTTTTGACCTGGGTGCAAAAATGTGAGGGCGGACGCCCTGTCCCACAGTTTGGACCCTGTGTCTCCTCTGGAGCCTCCTTCCTCCATTCCTCCCCGGGGGGTGGTGGTCGCTGTCTTGTCCTCTGGGTTAGAGGCTGAGGTCAGGGAGGCCCAGTCCTCAGCGCCATCATGCATTCCAGACTCCATGTTATTTGTCCCTTTGCATCTCCGGTTGCGGGTACTTCAGGAGTTTCATGAGTCCATACTTAGCGGCCATCCGGGAATTTTTGTCCACTCACAGGGCCGTTGCTCGACTCTTTTGGTGGCCATCTCTTAACTATGATGTGGCTCAGTTTGTCTCTGCCTGTGTGATGTGAGCCCGTACTAAGGTATGTTGTAATTGGCCGGCTGGGGAACTGGTTCCATTACCAGTTCCTGAAAGACCATGGACCCACCTGTCCATGGATTTCATTATGGACCTCCCTGTCTCAAATGGCATCACTGTGATCTGGGTGGTTGTGGATCGTTTTAGTAAATAGGCACATTTTTTTCCCCTTCCCGGCCTGCCTAATGCGGTGACCCTTTCCAACCTATTTATTGAACAGATGGTAAGGATGCATGGGGTGCCCCTGAATATTGTCTGACAGAGGAATGCAGTTCATTTCCAGGTTTGGAGGGCTTTTTGCAAGAGGTTGGGAGTTGATTTATCTTTTTCGTCAGCCTATCATCCTGAGTCCAATGGACAAACGGAAAGGATGAATCAGACCCTTGAGCAAATCCTCCGCTGCTTAGTTTCGGCTCAGCAGGAGGATTGGTGCTCGTTTTTCCCCCTTGCAGAGTTTGCTTTTAATGGCTGAGTCCACCAGTCTAAAGGGACATCCCCCTTCTTTTGAAATTAAGGGTTACACCCTCATTTTTGGGAATTCTCTAGATTGGATTCAGGGTGCCCGGGGGCCGATTCCGTCGTTCAGCATCTGGACGAGTTTTGGAGGAATGTTCAGTGGTGCATTGAAATGGCTCAGTGTTATCAGAAACGCCAATGGGACAACACTCTCCGGGACCATCTTTTCGAGTGGGGGACAAGTTGTGACTTTCCACTCGGAATATCATGCTTAGACTTCCGTCTGCTAAGTTGGGCTCTAAGTTTATTGGACCCTATGAGATCATTGAGGTGGTCAACCCGGTAGCTTTTTATTTACAGCTTCCCCAGACCTTACATATTCCCAACGTTTTTCATAAACCATTGCTTAAACCATTTGTCCCTTTGGTTGTGGATTCTCAGTCTCCTCCGGCTCCGGTGTTGGTGGACAGTGAGATGGAGTATGAGGTCCAACGTATTGTCGATTCTTGGATAGTTCCTTATTCCCCCCATTATTTGATTCATTGGAGAAGTTACGGCCCGGAGGACAGATCTTGGGTACCGGCTCGCTCCGTACGGGCCGATCGGTTAATTACGGCTTTTCACTAGACGTTTCCTGGGAAACCTGGGGGTCCTGTGGCCCCCCTTGAGGAGGGGATACTGTCATGGTTTTGCCTCCCTTGTCACCAGGCTAGGGGGTGGAGCTTTCTCCTGGGCCTCTTTTCCGGAGCCTGGATGCTCTAATTGGGGTCATCTCCAGTGAACTGACGCCAGCTATAAACAAAGCTCTGCTCTGCTGTGATTGCTGGTCCCTGTAAGTGTTTGATCTCCCCTGTGCTCTCGCCCTCTGTCTGTGTTCCGTCCCCTTGTTCTCCGTCTGTTTCCCCAGACATACCTTCGTTCCTTCCCTGCTATCTTCTTGTCCTCTCCCTCTCCTACCTCCCCTCCTTGGTTTGCTGATCTCGGCCTCACCCCGACCTTTCTCCTGCTCATCCCTCTGGTCTTCATCTGCTCCTCACGGCGTCCAACCATCCTCCGCACACTTCGTGACATCTGCTCCCCCTGCTGGTGTTGTAAGTTATTGCACCAACACACACTATGCTTCAGCTCGCCATCTGGTTCTGCACAGTACAGTTTCGATCCATCAGGACTCTGCTGGTGTCTTGACATAACCTTTTCATAATACAGGATAGATTTCTCATAGTTTTCTAAAATGTTTTATGCAAAAAAAAAAAGAGAGTATTTTTGTTGTCAGATACCCTTTCATTTAGATCATGTGTATTATATCAGAAGTTGAATTTGTAATTGCTTGATTTTTGTATTAAACATACAAAACGTCCCTCATAAAGGTTTTTCCTGCTTCTGACATCAAACATTACTTTCTAGTTGAAATCAACTGATTTTTTTTATCTCCAGTATTTTTCATCTGTATTCACATATAATATGTTGGCGTCTGTAACCTATTTTTATTCAAAAGAGAATGGTCTAAATCTAAAAAGGAATAGGAAAACTGAAGAAAGTTGTGTTTATTTTATACAACTGATATTTAGAAAAGTATATAAAATGTGTTTTTTCAATGGATAATTCTTTTTTTCATATTTAATTGATATATCCTGAATGTTATTCGTGGGAAACATTTTTTAACAGCCAAAGATGACAATTGTAAAGCCAAAAAATTGGCTAAATGTAGGCATTAAAAATGGCACCTTTGCTAGAATGACAAGCATTTGTAATATCTGTTCTTAGATAAACTATTTATCTATTTTTTTAAACTAAAAATTAGAAGAAAAGCAAAACAAAATGATTGTAAAAGAATTAAAAAAGATTCTAACATTACTAAAAAGCTCAAATTATTTCTAAATATAAAATAATTCACTGTACCGACCTATAACGAATATAATACAATTATTATAATAATTAATATAATGTATTAAAATTAATAGTAATCTAATACATTCAATACTTTTATTTTCAAGCCATTTCTTTATATCAACAATGCAACCTGCTGCATTTATCTTTAACTCCAGTTTTTGTAAATCTTCCTCAATATGTATATTATGTGACTTAAGTTTTCAAACACTAGCATCTTTTCGAAGTTTATTTCATTTGTCAATTCTTTTTTCCAATTTTGTTTTGTTTGTCAGACTTTTTGTGTTTAAAATAAAATATATAATGCATAATTTATAGTGTATGAAACAACACAATATTATTTATACATTTCTTCTACAAAAAGAGAATGTACCTAAGTAAACAGTGACAGTAGTATTTGATTGTTAGTATTCATGCAAACACAAATACTGTAACAAGTTTCAGTAATCAAAAGTTAATTTTCGGCATTATTCATCATCACATGGCTTGTTTTATTACCTTTGGGCCTTATGTACATTCAAAATAAATGCATGGGGTCTGTACAGCGGCAAACTGAATCTTCATGGTTCTGAATTATGGAGATATGGACACTTTGTATACTATCATATGGTGCCTTTGAACAGCTACACTACTAGCAGTTGGATAAGTGATTGCTACTAGGGAAGTGAGTGCTCATATAGTTTGCATGTATATGAACTTTTACTTCTGCCCTGAAGCCTTTTCTAACTTCATCCACCTTTAGTGTCTTTTGTCTCTGATTTAGACTCATTTTGTCACATATTTGATTGCATCTACTACTGCACTCTTGGAATTGCTTGCTCCCTTGCTACTTTTTCATGTTCACAGGCAATTTACTTCATCACTGGGATTTCCAGAAGCATCTTGTGCATTTAGATAATCATGTAATTGTATTTCACTGAGACAAGTTGTACTGGATGATTCATCTGCCATTACTGACCACATGTTATAAAACCCGTGAAGTAGTTACTGAATGTAAGTCCTTGTACATAACTAGAATTTTCTGTATTGTTTATATAGTAGCTCCCTCTCCTTGACTTCTTCATTGTTAACCTTTCATAACAAGTGTTAATATAATTTTATTACAAGTGGCAAAAACTTTAGCATTCAGTGATTTTATAAAGGAACAATAAATCTGAAATACATTATAAATTAGTTAAAGGGTTGTTCACCTCTTGGGAAAATTTTTACTTTTACTTAAACATATATATTTGAGGCTAGAAAGTATTATTGCATTTTTGTTTCATTACAAATGCCGTGTATCATGAGCCATGTGGTATGCGGAAGTTAAAATGCCACCATGGTAGGTGAAAAAGAAGAAAAATAATAAGAGAAAGTTTGTGATGCCAGGTGCACTTAATTAACTCTGTTTCCTGGCAGTGTGGTGCACTCTGGTTAGTCCAGAAAACAGGGATGCCAGTGGAGCAGCAGAAAAACACATTTACATGCATGTTTACATAGGTACATCCAAATAAAAGATGCTTGAGCATAGGCTCAATTCCTATTCAGCAATTAAAGTCACTTTGCCAGCTAGTCATGTGGTTATACATCAAATGCAGCGATTCCTTAATTATTTTTCTGCTTGTATGCATATTCCTAACCACACAATAATCTGCAGCTGAGGCTTTGAGTTCTGAGTTCTGATACATATATATACAGGAGCTATGGCTGACCTTCTAGAGATGTGTCGGTCGCGAACGATCTGACACAAAGATCCGGCTCCCTGCTATGAACGACAGGAGCCGGATCACCAGTGTGAGTCACTCAAATCTCTAAACGGATCTTTTCGTCGCCAAAACCCCGCCCACTCTAGGCTAAACTCTGCCTACTCAGCAATCTAATTGGCCGCTTGTAAGTGGGCGGGGTTTAGCCGCGGGTGGGCGGGGCTTTGGCGGCATTACTATAATCTTAAATATGTGTTCACATGGGGTGAACACATTTAATAAGGAGCCGAGAATGATCTGAAAGATCCGGCTCTTTTTGGTGAGCGGAGCCATGAGCGGATCACCAAAAAGAGCCGGATTGCCCATCACTATTACCTTCCCCCTCAGCTCCTCCAGATTGACTCCCACAGAGAGAAACTTTCTCCTCTCCTTCCCTGCTAAGCTCAGAGACATAGTCATGTGATTCTAACTGGTGACCTGTATGCCATGTATGGAAAGCAGAGCTGCTTCATTAACCCTTAACAGCCTCCTAATAGCAGGACATAACATGTACATCTCTTTATAAACTTATATTAGTTGAATTCTCATGTGTAATATATGCGAAAGGAGATGATAGCAGAGTGGAAACATAATAACGTAGCTGTCAGCTCTGATACATCTTAAAGGCAGATACACAATTTATTTGGGGCATTACACAAATGTTGCAGTGTTTTGCTTTCACAGGATATTTGTTTACTGCACTTATTATATACAGTATATACAGTATATATACACAGTTGTGCTCAAGAGTTTACATACCCCAGCAGATTATTGGCTGTCTTGGCCTTTTTCAGAGAATATGAATGATAAAACAAAAACCTTTTTCCAATCATGGTTAGTGGTTGGGTGAAGCCATTTAATGTCAAACTACTGTGTTTTCTCTCTTTAAATCATAATGACAACCAAAAATATCCAAATGACCCCGATCAAAAGTCCACATGCCCTGATGATTTTGGCCTGATAACATGCACAGAAGTGGACACACATAGGTTTCAATGGCTAATAAAGGTAATATCCTCACCTGGGAATTTTTTGATTGTAATAAGTGTGTGTGCATAAAAGCTGAGTGAGTTTCTGGGATCCAGGCAGACTCTTGCATCTTTCATCCAGCCACTGATGTTTCTGGATTGTGAGTCATGGGGAAAGCAAAAGAATTGTCAACAGATCTACGGAAAAAGATAGTTGAACTGTATAAACAGGAAAGGGATACAGTAAGATATCCAAGGAATTGATAATCCCAGTCACCAGTATTCAAACTGTGATTAACAAATGTAAATCAGATGCTCTATTAAAACAAAACCACGATCAGGTAGACCAACAAAAATTTCCATCACAACTGCCAGGAAAATTGTTCGGGATGCAAAGAAAAACCCACAAATAACATCATCTGAAATGCTGGACTCACTGAAAACTAGCGGTGTGACTATTTCAAGATGTACAATAAGGAGAAACTTGAAGAAAAATGGGCTGCATGGTCAAGTCGCCAGAAGAAAGCCATTACTGCGCAAATGTCACAAAGTATCTCCCCTACAGTATGTCAAACAGCACAGAGAAAAGCCACCAAACTTCGGGAACAAGGTAATTTGAAGTGATTAACCCAAAATCAAACTTTTTGGCCACAGCCAAAAATATTACATTTGGAGAGGTGTCAACAAGGCCTATGATGAAAAGAACACCTTTCCCACTGTATAGTGTGGAGGTGGATCGCTGATGATGTGGGGATGTGTGAGCTACAAAGGCACAGGAAACATGGTCAAACTTGAAGGAAAGATAAATGCAAAACGTTATCAGCAAATACTGAAGGCAATATGTACTCATCAGCCTGAAAGCTGCACATGGGATGTACTTGGACATTCCAAGATGACAATGATCCAAAACGCAAGGCCAACTCGACCTGTCATCGGCTACAGCAGAACAAAGTGAAGACTCTGGAGTGGCCATCTCAGTCTCCTGACCTCAATATCATTGATGCAATTCTGGGGAGAACTCAAGTGTGCAGTTCATGCAAGAAAGCCCAAGAATTTACAGGAACTGGCCACTTGTTGCCAAGAAGAATGAGCAGCTTTACCATCTGAGAAAATAGAGATCCTCATCCACAACTAAAACAAAAGACTTCAAGCTGTTGAAAGGGGCATAATACTCGGTATTAAAAACTGGGGTATGTGAACTTTTGATCAGAGCCATTTGGATGTTTTTGGTTGTCATTATGATTTAAAAAGAGAAAACACAGTAGTTTAACAGGAAATGGCTTCCCCAAATCACTAACCATGAGTGGAAAAAAAGATTTTGTGTTATCATTCATACTCTCTGAAAAAAGGCCAAGACAGCAAAAAATCTGCCAAGTCATGCAAACATTTGAGCACAACTGCGTGTGTATGTGTGTGTGTATATATATATATATATATATATATATATATATATTTATATGTGTGTGTGTGTGGCTCATTTTATAGAAGCAAACTTGGTATTGTAACTGTCAAAGGGGCACAGTAGTGGGCTTTTTTATGTGGGGTAGTAAGGGGAGCTCCGTTTTGTACCACATCTCAGGTGCAGTAATTGGGACACATAGTGCAGCAGCAGCTCAATGTTGGAGTATCAGTAGAAAGAGGAGTTTGTGCAGGTTGGAATAGATAAGGATGGTGTCACAGATGTGTCACTGCTTGTCAAGGAAGTGTCATGGCCCAGAGATTTGTAGCACGTGTTATTTTCTGACTGTTCCATGTTTTTGCAGCTGCAGACTCTATGACCCTGGGGAACTTTCAAGTTTTCCTCACAGTTGCCAGCCTCTGACTTGCTATATTAACCTCACCCTGGGGCAGTTTGGGTGCGGGTTATAATTGTTCCTGGCTGTGGTCTGCAGCAGTTGTCTCCTGTTGCTCTAGAAACTTCTGTGGTAGCTGCTCCTTAGCTAAGTCTTTGACTTTTGCTATCTATCTGGGCTCAGTTGGTAGCTTCGTGTTTCCCTTGTATTGTTTCCTTTTGTTTCCCTTAAGTGTTAGTGGTGTTGACAAGCGCTCATACCTGCCATCATTAATTGGGGTAATAATGTTCTTGGTGTTTATATAGTGATTTTTTCAGTAGGAGAGCAATAACATAATTTTAAACATGGTTATCTGGTTAAGGGCCTCATTGTAAGTTTTGACACCCCCCTTAGCCAAATTCCTAGTTTAGCCTCTGATTTCAGGTAATGAATGAACCAAATAAAATATGTGATCACTAGGTGCAGTAAGTTAGCAGGACCTGCTAGGTCCTAGGAAACCCAAACTGTTCTGCTATACACCAAAGTGGGGGAAACTCTTTGCCTTTAAGTGTAACTTTAATAACCTATCAATGTCTGAGAATCACTGATCAACTGTTCCCAATGCTAATGCCAGCTAGAACTACTCAGTTGCATAGCACAGCTTCTCTCAACTGTATAGTGGCCATGGCTGGGTGCGTCACATTGCCCCCTATTCAAATCAATACAGCATGGATATGGAGCTGTAGCATCTGGCTCTGGTAGGTGGGCTGTCCAGCTCCACAACTGACCAGTTTCGTCCAACAGCAGCACCGGTAACAGTTGATCAATGGGGATTCTGGGTGTCATACCATCACTGATCAGACATGGATAACTGTCACAAACCGGGCTAGGGGGGAACATGCAGACGTCTCTTCACTCATTTATGGACCTGTCAATCCATGATGAAACCACAACTCGCGGCCCCACCCTGTTGTCTATAAAACGTCGGAGCCATGTGATACGACTAGAGATGAGCGAACCGGTCGCGGTTCGGCTCGAGCTTGGTTCGTCGAACGGAGGTCTAGTTCGAGTTTGGTTTGGCGAACCGGTTCGGCGAACCAAACCGAACCCATAGAAAACAATGGGAGGCAATCACAAACACATAAAAACACCTAGAAAACACCCTCAAAGGTGTCCAAAAGGTGACAAACAACTCACACCACAACACAAACACATGGGAAAGTGACATAGACATATACTCATGCGAAAACAAAAGAGCTGGACAAGGAAAAAGAGGAGGAGACAAAGATATATGAGTATATGCAAGGGAACATCGATGCCATTACTGTGCAACTTGAGCCCTGCTCATTATAGGCTTCCAATCTGGATAAATTGCCTAAGCTCACCATGTACGCCTTGGGGATCTTGTCGTGTCCCACAGCCAGCGTTCTCTTGGAACCTGTCCTCAGTGCTGCTGGGGGTGTGCTGACAGATAAGCAGACGCGTATGTCCACTGACAATGTGGACATACTAACGTTCACCAAGATAAGGAAGTCATGGCTCTCAGAGGACTTTTCTTCCCCTGGCTCATCCAGTGGAGGCGAAAGGCACACATATTTTTGAGAGTGCTTCATGCAAAGCATCTTTATCATTTTGAAAAGGGGGTCAACTGATGCCAGTCAAGTGGAGTGTGTTTGGCCCAATTAGAGGAAACGAGGGAGACTGTGGTTGGAGTCCCCTCGCTGTGTTTCTAAAAGAACCAAGATGAACAAGTCATGGCTCTCAGAGGACTTTTCTTCCCCTGGCTCATCTGGGGGAGGCGAAAGGCACGCGTATTTTTGAGAGTGCTTCATGCAAAGCCTCTTTTTCATTTTGAAAAGGGGGTCAACTGATGCCAGTCAAGTGGGGTGTGTGTGGCCCAATTAGTGGAAACGAGGGAGACTGTGGTTGGAGTCACCTCGCTGTGTTTCTAAAAGAACCAAGATGAACAAGTCATGGCTCTCAGAGGACTTTTCTTCCTCTGGCTCATCCAGGGGAGGGGAAAGGCACACGTATTTTTGAGAGTGCTTCATGCAAAGCATCTCTTTCATTTTGAAAAGGGGGTCAACTGATGCCAGTCAAGTGGGGTGTGTGTGGCCCAATTAGTGGAAACGAGGGAGACTGTGGTTGGAGTCACCTCGCTGTGTTTCTAAAAGAACCAAGATGAACAAGTCATGGCTCTCAGAGGACTTTTCTTCCTCTGGCTCATCCAGGGGAGGCGAAAGGCACGCGTATTTTTGAGAGTGCTTCATGCAAAGCATCTTTTTCATTTTGAAAAGGGGGTCAACTGATGCCAGTCAAGGGGGGTGTGTGTGGCCCAATTAGTGGAAACGAGGGAGACTGTGGTTGGAGTCCCCTCACTGTGTTTTACATGCTTTTCGAAGGGCATGACATGGCTAAGAGGTTGAGTTTTAGCATCTGCAACTTGTTGGCTACAGAAAGGCTGCCTTTACGCCATTTTGAGACCGAGGATTTTCGAGACTTTATGCCCATTGCAGTGCCCCAAGAGCTGATGGCCATTCGCCACTCCTTCTCCAAGAAAGGCATGCCCGCGCTACCACAGCAGGTCACAGACATCACCGATTCCTTGAGAAACTCTGTGTGTGACAGGGTGCATTTCACCACAGATACTTGGACCAGTAAGCATGGACAGGGGAGTTACATGTTGCTGACTGGGCACTGGGTAACTATGGTGAGAGCTGGAGAAGGGTCTGCTGAACAAGTCTTTCCGTCCCCATGAGTTGTGTGTCAATCCTTTCTCTGTATGTACAAGTTCCTCCACTGCTTTTGCCTCCTCAACCTCGTGTGGGTCTTCCACCTCGGCCCAAACCGTGTGGGTTCAGGCCACCCTTCCTTGTAACTGCGTTCAAGGAATCCCACACACCTCGTTACTATGCTGGCAGCCGCGCTCAACAGCATGAGGCGGTCGACTCTTTACTTAGAAATGTCTGGGAAATGTGAGTCACACCGCTGAGGAGTTGTGAACGGTAAGCTCTGGAGAGTGAGACCGAGTTTCATCAATGGTTGTCTCCACTCAACCAGCAGCCAGAGATGGCCGTGTGCAGCAATGATGCAAACCTGGCTGCGGGCCTTCGTCAGGGCAATGCGACACACGTGCCTTGTATGGCTCACATGTTGAATCTGATTCTCCGGCAATTTTTAAAACACCATCCCGGCCTACATGGCCTTGTGCAGCGGGCACGCTCGCTATGTGCTCACTTCCATCGTTCGCACCCAGCAGCTCAACAACTTTCATCGCTACAGAAGACTTTAGGTCTGGCGGTTACACGCCTGAAATGCGATGTGCCGACATGCAGGAATTTGAATCTGCACACGTTGCAGCGTCTGTGGCAGCACCGCCGAGCCCTGCTGAAATATGTTATGATATTAATATTCATAGAACATGTGGACAAGTGAAGGGAGGAAAAAACGGTGTACATCACCGCAACCAATATAGGTATAGATAATAATGTGCCAATTATATCCCAAATTCATGATATAAGGTCGTATCCAGAAAGGGTGAGGGTCCCATAATTTTGAGAAAAGACCACATCAGGCCGACACATCAAAACAATTCCTGCTAGATAGATACAATGTATGATAGAAAATAATATATCTATATATAAATGTGCAAATAGGAGCAGGAAAGGATGAGACAAGACCTTTCAATGTGGAAAAGACTCCTTAGTCATTATATAGTCTATGTCATGTAAAATGCATCATACTAGTACACATCCATATGCTTACACATCACATGAAAAAACACATATGTATTCATCCACAGGAACATATGTTCCATGCTAGCTCTGCTATAGAAGCCACAGCATACAGACCCCATATATGACCAGTGAGAGACCAAGCATTGATTTATATATATATAGAATTAATTTCGCACAAAGTCAATATATATGGGATAGTGTATGCATGTACACATAGACGTATTATAGACGAAGCTGCAGCAAGAGAACACACACAGGCTACACCATCATGGCATCGTGAGAGCAATAATACAAAACGCATACATATAACCTCACAACGGTGGCCAATCGTGTATTCCCCTTGCGGCAGTAGCGGCAATCACCAAACCACAGCACGTGCAGGTGTCAGTGTAAAGTAAGACATATAGCACCACGGGGTAGTAAAGTCAATAGTACCACCGGGTAACAGAGACTATAACACCGACACTCCACACACGCTACCGGCCGGCGACCGCCACCATACTAGCACAGGAAGATAGAAGCATATGGGGAAAAAATCCCACAATGGGGGACATCAGAACACTTTCTGGACCAACCAAGATGTGGATAAGGCATTACCTAGAATATGCGGTTTGCGGAGGGAATGCGCCCGATGCGCATTTCGGAGTGTACCTTCGTCAGGGGGCGTGACCGGAAGACACGGGGGTGCCATTAAAATAGGCCTTCATCCCCCAGCTGATTGGGCAGACAATCGGACGCATCCGCCGCCGGCCAACCGGAAGTCCCGCCTCACAAGCACGTCATGGCCCCACAGAACGCCGGCTAGAAACACCCGGCGTCCCCGTCGCCATAGAGACGCACCTGCGAGGATAAGAAATCCAGGCAAGCAGCGCATGCGTCAACCACCCAGCCAGGAGGGGGATGAAAAATAGAAATAGAGATTATAGTATATTATAGAAACTGTTGTGCAGGGGAATAAACATGGAGGGAGCCCCACATAGTAACCGCAGCATAACATGGATATAGCACCAGTCTCATAAGGGCACAAATTATAAACCAATGATACAAATGGAACAAATACTACACATAGTAGAACATACACATAATATAGCGCATATACAGAAGCAAATACACGACTTACATATATGCACTTAATGCATAGATATAAATAAGTATATATATATGTCATGGTAAATTAAATTCAGGAAATACAAAAAGAAAATATACTTTTAGATATAGGGAAAAAATAAAAAATGAATAATAAATAAAAAATAAAGAATAACAAATAAAAAATAAAGCAAAATGGAGAAGAAAAAGAGATGTGTAAAATAAATAAAAAAATATATATAAAATAAAAATAATAAATAAAAAACAGATAAGGCTAAGGATGACTGTATTATCTCCCCTGAACTGGCATCGGCTTTGATTGTATCTGAGCCTAGGATTGCCACATTGTACTTACTACCAAAAGTACACAAAAACACCTCCTCTCCTCTGGGTCGCCCGATTATTTCAGGAAATGGGAACTTCCTTGAGAACATCAATAAGTGGCTTGATGATCAACTTCAGCCACTTGTTAGGAATCTTCCTTCATTCATTCAAGACACGGGTGACTTTCTGAGATGTATAGACGGATTATATGTGGGTAAGGATTCTCTTTTAGTATCATGTGACGTTGAATCTCTATACACCAGTATCCGACATGCTGACGGAATCAGAGCAGCGAGATTCTATTTAAGTATGAGTAATTTGTCATCTAACTTTGTGGATCTGGTGTTGCGGTTGTTGGAATTCTCGTTGACGCATAATTTTTTTATTTTTAAGGGGTCCTTTTATCTCCAGCTCCAGGGTACAGCGATGGGCGCTTCTTTTGCGCCAGCTTACGCAAATCTGTTCCTGGGGCTGTGGGAGAGGGACCTCCCCCTGTCAGATTTGGAGTCGTCGATGGGCCGAGTCCTTTTATGGACTTGGTACATCGACGATATCTTCCATATCTGGCAGGGGTCCTTAGATTTATTTTTGTCGTTTATTAACGATTTGAACTCCAACACCCGCAACATCCGCCTTACATATCAAAGCTCTGCTGATTCCGTTGCATTTCTGGATGTGCTGGTGTATAGGGATTCCGAGGACTGCTTACAGTCTAATTTACATCGTAAATCTACAGTGACTAATACGCTACTTCATGCGTCATCTTTCCATCCCCCACATATGATCCGTTCTATACCTGTTGGACAGTTTCTCCGTGTCCGCCGTCTGTGTTCTAGTGATCGTGATTTTGAATTTCAGGCGGCTGAACTAACTAAACGATTTTCTGAAAGGGGATACAGCAAACGCATGATCAAACATGCGTACCATAGAGCTAAATACTCTGTGAGGAATGATTTGCTGTATTCCAAGAAGTGGCGGAACAGTGATTCAACTATTAGGTTTATTACCAACTACTGTTCCGCACATTCTGGCATCCGCGAAGCTTTGCTAAAATCGTGGCCGATACTACAGGCTGATTCCATACTGGCCAAAATCTTGCCCTTAAGACCACAGATCACCCTACGTAGAGCCAAAAACCTAAAGGACTATCTTGTCCATAGCCTTCATGAGAGTACTCCACCCCCAATGTTTTCCAATATACCAGCTATTAGGACCGGTTGTTCTCCGTGCGGCAAATGCGGGGCTTGTCCTAATGTACTGCGGACAAATACTTTCTGTGATTCCTCTTCCTTGAAGAATTACACAATCAGGAAGAGGATCACATGTGAGTCCAAATCTGTAGTTTATTATGGAGTTTGTCCTTGTCCCAAGATCTACATTGGGCTCACGACCCGACAGTTGAAAACTCGGGTTCGTGAACACGTGTTGGGAATAGAAGCCGCACGAGAACATTCTGACACATCCACTCTTAAGACAATTCCGCGGCACTTTAAGCTCTTTCATGAATGTGATTCGAGGGGATTTCTAGTCCGTGGAATTGATATCTTGGATATGGATGTTCGTGGGGGTCGAGTTAGTCAGCGATTGGCACAATTAGAGACGCAATGGATTTGGCGTCTTCGTATGGTGCAGCCCCAAGGCCTAAATGAAAACATGAGTTTTATTCCATTTTTGTAAATGTTGTGGTGTCTTTTTTGGTTTTAATTGTTTTTAATTTTATTCTTTTAGGCCTACTAGTATTATATGCATTGGTACGTGTTGTCTGTATCGGCGATTGGTTACGTGGATGGATCTCTTCGGACTGCAGCATCTTTTGGATATTCCTTCTGTCTCTTAATCAGTTTTTGTCTGTTATTTTTCTGTTTTTTATTTTTTATTTTTATTTTATATATATATTTTTTATTTATTTTACACATCTCTTTTTCTTCTCCATTTTGCTTTATTTTTTATTTTTTATTTGTTATTCTTTATTTTTTATTTATTATTCATTTTTTATTTTTTCCCTATATCTAAAAGTATATTTTCTTTTTGTATTTCCTGAATTTAATTTACCATGACATATATATATATATATATATATATATATATATATATATATATATATATATATATACTTATTTATATCTATGCATTAAGTGCATATATGTAATTCGTGTATTTGCTTCTGTATATGCGCTGTATATTATGTGTATGTTCTACTATGTGTAGTATTTGTTCCATTTGTATCATTGGTTTATAATTTGTGCCCTTATGAGACTGGTGCTATATCCATGTTATGCTGCGGTTACTATGTGAGGCTCCCTCCATGTTTATTCCCCTGCACAGCAGTTTCTATAATATACTATAATCTCTATTTCTATTTTTCATCCCCCTCCTGGCTGGGTGGTTGACGCATGCGCCGCTTGCCTGGATTTCTTGTCCTCGCAGGTGCGTCTCTATGGCGACGGGGACGCCGGGTGTTTCTACCCGGCGTTCTGTGGGGCCATGAGGCAGGACTTCCGGTTGGCCGGCGGCGGATGCGTCCGATTGTCTGCCCAATCAGCTGGGGGATGAAGGCCTATTTTAATGGCACCCCCGTGTCTTCCGGTCACGCCCCCTGACGAAGGTACACTCCGAAATGCGCATCGGGCGCATTCCCTCCGCAAACCGCATATTCTAGGTAATGCCTTATCCACATCTTGGTTGGTCCAGAAAGTGTTCTGATGTCCCCCATTGTGGGATTTTTTCCCCATATGCTTCTATCTTCCTGTGCTAGTATGGTGGCGGTGTTATAGTCTCTGTTACCCGGTGGTACTATTGACTTTACTACCCCGTGGTGCTATATGTCTTATTTTACACTGACACCTGCACGTGCTGTGGTTTGGTGATTGCCGCTACTGCCGCAAGGGGAACACACGATTGGCCACCGTTGTGAGGTTATATGTATGCGTTTTGTATTATTGCTCTCACGATGCCATGATGGTGTAGCCTGTGTGTGTTCTCTTGCTGCAGCTTCGTCTATAATACGTCTATGTGTACATGCATACACTATCCCATATATATTGACTTTGTGCAAAATTAATTCTATATATATATAAATCAATGCTTGGTCTCTCACTGGTCATATATGGGGTCTGTATGATGTGGCTTCTATAGCAGAGCTAGCATGGAACATATGTTCCTGTGGATGAATACATATGTGTTTTTTCATGTGATGTGTAAGCATATGGATGTGTACTAGTATGATGCATTTTACATGACATAGACTATATAATGACTAAGGAGTCTTTTCCACATTGAAAGGTCTTGTCTCATCCTTTCCTGCTCCTATTTGCACATTTATATATAGATATATTATTTTCTATCATACATTGTATCTATCTAGCAGGAATTGTTTTGATGTGTCGGCCTGATGTGGTCTTTTCTCAAAATTATGGGACCCTCACCCTTTCTGGATACGACCTTATATCATGAATTTGGGATATAATTGGCACATTATTATCTATACCTATATTGGTTGCGGTGATGTACACCGTTTTTTCCTCCCTTCACTTGTCCACATGTTCTATGAATATTAATAAAATAAGTATTGAACCGTTGATCGCCTCTTTTCTCTTTTTTGGTTGCTCCTTTAGCGATTTGGTTCATATATTATAGTCCTTCTGCGCTATATATGATTAATATGTATGTACATGTGCATTGCTATATTTGAACTACCGATATGCAGATGTTTATGCCAATTTCTATTCTTGAAATATGTTATGATGTATACCCTGGGCTAACTTGATCCAGAGGTGGTGCAGATCACGCTGCTGGAGTGGTGTCAGATGAAGGACCTATGCACCCTTCTACACAGTTTACAAATGTCGACGAAGATGTTTAGCACTGGCGATGCCATTCTCAGCATGACAATTCTGGTCATCTACATGATGGAGCACACTGTAAGCATTATTCAGAGTCAGGTGTTTTGGACACACGCCCACCCAGCCTAGGAACTCCCTGTTAACAACACAGGGGACATTGGGTACGCTGTCCGTGTGTGTAGGGGCCACACCTGTGGACAGCAGGTGCATCAGCAGCAGCAGGCCTGTTAATGCCACTGGGCTGCACTAGCAGTACTGGTAGGACAGAAGCTGGTCTTAACCGTTCTGCATTACCAACTGTGGTGATGGCCTGCATTGATGCCCTATCCCTGCTTACCTCTGGCCTAAAGCCGCAAAGGGTTTAACACATGGAGGTGTGCTCTTTCGGAGCATAATTGAAGACTGCGCACCTCCTTGTTGGCTTTAGCCCTTTTTATAACCTGGGTCCGCCCCAAACCAGGGTGGACCACAATGCACCTCCTGGAGACAAAAGCAGAGTTGCACGTCATGAGTGGCATAACTAGCGTCCTATTCGGAACCGCCACTTCAATAATGGCCTCATGGCTGCCACGACCCAAACACCTCACCAGTCATCGTCTGACCAACAATAATGAGGTGACAAGTCATAGGGACGGGCCTCTGCAAGCCAGTTGGGAGTAGGCTGGCCACATCGTCAGGACACCTGATGCCCTGTGGTCTATATGGGCCCCCCACATCAGGGACAGGGCCAAAGAGTTCATTACCGGACCTAGCCTCTGATGCAGTAAGTGCCTGAGCATGCTCAGTAGCTTGAAATACAGTCTCCGAAAAAAGACTATCCGCTTCAGCATGCTGTCTAGGCACAACACAGGACTTAGACCCGGCACGGAGTGCAAGTACCTGTGCAAAGAGGCTTTTCACACTAAGTGTAAAGCCCCACAGGTGTTGTGTTGGTTCGTTACCTTCAGGGACTCCACGTGAAGGAACAGTCTGGTCACAGGTAGGTTGCTTCTTTATATGTAGTTTTTTGACACCACTCTCGGGATTGCGGTCAGTGGGGACCGCCACTGCAGTGTAAGGGGACACCTGGGGCTGATGTTGGGTGCAGTTAGTTGTAGTGGCCTCCCGAGAGTGAGGCAAGCCCCACGGCCCTGTGTAAGTGTGTGGAACCACAGGTCACAGAATGACTCAGACACAGTCCAAATGAGCTTGCGCTGTAGCCCGAAATGAAGACTTAGCCTCAGGAATGGCACAGTCAGGCTGAGCATACTCAGTAGGCTAAACACTGGAGTTAGGCTTAGGCTGGGGTAAATCGGCACATGCATGCCACTAGCCGCCTCTCCACACTTAGATGTGGAGGAGAAAGCAGCCAGCTGGACAACCTGAGGCACAGATCTAAATGGCAGCTGACGCCTGGGCGCAACTGGAACCGCAGCAGGTTGCTTGCGTTTACGGCGGCACCGATTCGAAACAACAAATAACAGCCAAAATAACAGGTGTAGTTCTTCCCGTGGATAATCAGATATGATCCTTCTTTCATGGACACGACCATCGCTAACAAATGTAAATGAGGCACCAAAACAGCAGCTGCTTCAATGGATCTCAAGTGCGCCATAAAGTGGCCTCTCCTCCACCTCAACTTCAATATCACAAATACTCCATTCCACTGTGGTGTCATCCCAATCGCACTTGCTTCCTAACAGATCTCAAGTTTCAACCAGCCCTGCTGAGTATGGGGTAACAGAGATAGTTGATCTGCAGAGCTGTTCAGTCACACTATAGCCTGTGAATCAGAGGTCTGCTCCAAAGCTGCAGTGAGTACAGACAAAGAAGTTATTATTATTATTATTATTTATTTATAGAGCACCATTGATTCCATGGTGCTGTACATGACAAGGGGGTTACATACAGAATACATATACAAGTAACAATAGACAGACTGGTACCGAGGGCAGAGGACCCAGCCCTTGCGGGATTACATTGTAAAGTATTTTGGGGAGGAGACAGTAGGTGGGGTATAGGTTGGGCAGAAGCTCCGCACGGTGGTGGTGTCATTTAATGGTTACAGTCATTTATGAACAGATGAGTTTTCAGGTTCCGTTTGAAGCTTACGGGTGTAGCAGATAATCTGATGTGTTGAGGCAGCGAGTTACAGGAGACAGGGGAAATTATCTGCACAGATGGCCAGAAGGTTTGTGAGTTGGATCCAGGCCCCGATGAAGAAGGTGCTGAGCATAATCTACCCCCTCATTTCCAAACCGTACATCATCCTGGTGTAGACAATGGGTAACATGATGAGGAGACTCAGATACCTGATTGTAACGTCAACTTTGCTATTCGGTCAGGGCAGGAAGAGGTTGTAATGGAGGACTCAGGACGAGGGGAATGAAAACACACAGGGTGATGATGAGGTTGGAGACACCACTTACTGTCAAACCAAAGTGAGCCAATCGATGACGTCAGCAGAGGAGGTGGAGGAGGATGCTTCTGACGACGAGTTTACGTTGTGTCTTCCTGGACAAAGACAAAGTACTGGAAGCACGTCAACAACAGAATCCTTGGCCACAACTCTGCCTATGATCATAAGTCATGTTGCCTATGCAGTTCGCATGGGCTGTAAGCCTTGCCTAGCCTGGGAATTTTTTGGACATAGCAAAGGATCACCCAAGTCATGTAATCTGTAACAATCTGTAAGTAAAAGGCAAAAAATCTCAACTTTGAGTACTTCCACCATGAAGTGTCACATGGATATGAATTGATAGCGTGAGGATGTATTGCTCAGCTTTAGCCACTGTCAATACAACATGCTTATCTACCGTTCATTGCGTGCATTGTTGCAGACTGCACACAAGGGGTTGCTGTTTTTTTGGAGCTGCTTTTGTCTGTTTGGTCCCTAAAGCAATAGGAAAACGATCTTCGGGTGTGGACTTGGAGATGCTGTCTATGAACAGATTGAAAAGATAAAGGTGTGTGTTACAGCAAGGAGCAACCACGGAAACACTTCGTTCAATTGTGAGGGGAGTCATTTTGGAGTTTGGTGAGGAGTACCGTAACGCCAGTGAGCAGCATCCTGTGCCACAGACCAACATTCTTCCGGTGCTGTCTATACTGTTTACCATGATAGGAGCGTAAAGTCTGTATTTATGGCAAATGGACATCACAGTACCCGGGTACGGTAGGCTGTGCCCAGACAGTAATGCGTGCACGCAACACTTTGTTTTATTATCAAAACACATATCTGTTCTGGATAGGACGCGACTATATAGACAATCAGACTTGCTCCCTCTGCACTGTAAAATTGTCACGTACAGTTTAAATTATAGAGGGACAGTGACACATGTCTGCATTGACTGTTGATTTTAAAGATTTCCATGACTGTGGTGCAGAGCTGTGTGGTTTGCATTCACACTGTTATCATCTGCCTTATCTGTGAGGCTTCAGCTAACAAGGGTATTCAGGGTGGGTGATGTGTTTTGTCTATGTTTAGGTACATAACTGGGAAGCTCTTGTGATGCGCCACTAGTAAGTCGTGTTCGCACACACACACACACACACACACACACACACAAACACACAATTACTGCTGCTACGCAGAGGGATTAGCAAGTAGTAGGCAACTGAATAGATTGTTCTATTATTTCAAATTCATGCATGGTTCTTATTGTTTGTTTTGGGAAAGTTAAACAATCATTTATGAACCCAAATGCATACAGTGCTTTTCATGTTGCGTGGTTTTGCTGCATACTGGGGAGCCCACCAAATAAAAGACTTAAAATGAAGCATAAGTCGAAATGGGAATTTCAATGTGCTACAATGCGGCCTAGCGGGGCTGTGCAACCACCGCCTGCCCCATTAAGTGCATCTGCGGGCTCTTCATCCTCTGTGACTGTGGGGACAGCAGTCACAAATGCTTTTTCACACTGAACTTCCACCCCGTTACCACTAAGCAGGAGTGTGATTGGCAGGTCGTCACTTGTTTTGTAAGTGAAAACAGATGGTATTGTTGAGCTGTCAGACATCGAGAGAACCACCATTGGATGAAGGAAACATTATCTCCACGCCTGCAGCTTCGTCACAGATTGGCTGGACTACCTGCAGTTAATAATTGCGTTCCACAAATGGAAAAGAATGTAGGATGCCCATGTGTTGCACCTTGCTTGGCAGCAAAGGAACAATAACTTAGTATTCCAAACAATTTTAGGATGGCAAAAAAAGAGTCAGCTCTTTGGGCAAATTAAATAGCGTGGCAAAAGTGGGCAGGTGGGTACAGAGGCCGTGTTCTGTGGGTACCAGTAAAGGAAGCCTCACTTTCTATCCCTCCTAATGATGAAATGCAGCAAGAAATTCCATGAGTTTGCTATAAAAATAGCGTAGCAAAATGAGCAGGAGGGTGTAATGCAGAGGTGCTAGAAATAGCTTGCGACCAGTGGGGCACAAATGGAGTACAACAACCACTTTTTAGATGCCACTAAGTTGCAGCATTTTTTGCTATTATTATAGCTTATTAAAAATGAGCAGAAGGGTGTAATGCAGAGGTGCTGGAAATAGCTTGCCACCAGTGGGGCACAAATGGAGTACAACAGCCACTTTTTGGATGCCACTAAGTTTCAGCATTTTTTGCTATTATTATAGCTTATTAAAAGATGAGCAGGAGGGTGCAGTGCAGAGGTGCTGGAAAACACTTGGCACCAGTGGGGCACAAATGGAGTACAACAGCCATTTTTAGATGCCACTAAGTTTCAGCATTTTTTGCTATTATTATAGTTTATTACAAAATGAGCAGGAGGGTGTAATGCAGAGGTGCTGGAAATAGCTTGGCACCAGTGGGGCACAAATGGAGTACAACAGCCACTTTTTGGATGCCACTAAGTTTCAGCATTTTTGCTATTATTATAGCTTATTAAAAAATGAGCAGGAGGGTGTAATGCAGATGTTCTGGAAATTGCTTTGCACCAGTAGGGCACAAATGGAGTACAACAGCCACTTTTCGGAAGCCACTAAGTTTCAGCATTTTTTGCTATTATTATAGTTTATTACAAAATGAGCAGGAGGGTGTAATGCAGAGGTGCTGGAAATAGCTTGGCACCAGTGGGGCACAAATGGAGTACAGCAGCCACTTTTGGATGCCACTAAGGTTCAGCATTTTTTGGTATTATTATAGCTTATTAAAAAATGAGCAGGAGGGTGTACTGCAGAGGTGCTGGAAATAGCTTGGCACCAGTGGGGCACAAATGGAGTACAACAGCCACTTTTTGGATGCCACTAAGTTTCAGCAATGTTTGCTATTAATATAGCTTATTACAAAATTAGCAGGAGGGTGTAATGCAGAGGTGCTGGAAATAGATTGGCACAAGTGGGGGACAAATGGAGTACAACAGCCACTTTTTGGATGCCACTAAGTTGCAGCATTTTTTGCTATTATTATAGCTTATTAAAAACTGAGCAGGAGGGTGTAATGCAGAGGTGCTGGAAATAGCTTGGCACCAGTGGGGCACAAATGGAGTACAACAGCCACTTTTCGATGCCACTAAGTTTCAGCATTTTTTGCTATTATTATAGCTTATTAACAACTGAGCAGGAGGGTGTAATGCAGAGGTGCTGGAAATAGCTTGGCACCAGTGGGGCACAAATGGAGTACAACAGCCACTTTTTGGATGCCACTAAGTTTCACCAATTTTTGCTATTATTATAGTTTAATACAAAATTAGCAGGAGGGTGTAATGCAGAGGTGCTGGAAATAGCTTGGCACCAGTGGGGGACAAATGGAGTACAACAGCCACTTTTTGGATGCCACTAAGTTGCAGCATTTTTTGGTATTATTATAGCTTATTAAAAACTGAGCAGGAGGGTGTAATGCAGAGGTGCTGGAAATAGCTTGGCACCAGTGGGGCACAAATGGAATACAACAGCCACTTTTTGGATGCCACTAAGTTTCAGCATTTTTGCTATTATAATAGCTTATTAAAAAATGAGCAGGAGGGTGTAATGCAGACATTCTGGAAATTGCTTTGCACCAGTGGAAAACTAATGAAGTCCAACAGCCACTATTAGGATGCCAATAAGTTTCATCAGTGTTTGCTATTATAATGGCTTAGTAAAAATGAGCTTGAGGGTGCAATGCAGAGGTGCTGGATATAGCTTGGCACCAGTGGGACACTAATGAAGTCCAACAGCCACTTGTAGGATGCTACTAACTGGCAGCACTCTTTTCAATTAAAATGGCTTTGCAAAAATGTGCCACAAGTGCCACAATAATGGAGGACAGCAGCCACTCTTTGGATGGCACTAACTGGCAGCACTCTGTAATTAAAATGGCTTTGCTAAAAAGGGCAGGAGGGTACAGTGGCAGGGTTGTGGGTCAGTGTAGAGGAAAGGAAGCCTCACTTTCTATCTGTCCTAATGGTGAAATGCAGCAAGAAATTCCAATGAGTTTGCTATAAAAATAGCGTAGCAAAATGAGCAGGAGGGTGTAATGCAGAGGTGCTAGAAATAGCTTGCGACCAGTGGGGCACAAATGGAGTACAACAACCACTTTTTAGATGCCACTAAGTTGCAGCATTTTTTGCTATTATTATAGCTTATTAAAAATGAGCAGAAGGGTGTAATGCAGAGGTGCTGGAAATAGCTTGCCACCAGTGGGGCACAAATGGAGTACAACAGCCACTTTTTGGATGCCACTAAGTTTCAGCATTTTTTGCTATTATTATAGCTTATTAAAAGATGAGCAGGAGGGTGCAGTGCAGAGGTGCTGGAAAACACTTGTCACTAGTGGGGCACAAATGGAGTACAACAGCCATTTTTAGATGCCACTAAGTTTCAGCATTTTTTGCTATTATTATAGTTTATTACAAAATGAGCAGGAGGGTGTAATGCAGAGGTGCTGGAAATAGCTTGGCACCAGTGGGGCACAAATGGAGTACAACAGCCACTTTTTGGATGCCACTAAGTTTCAGCATTTTTGCTATTATTATAGCTTATTAAAAAATGAGCAGGAGGGTGTAATGCAGACGTTCTGGAAATTGCTTTGCACCAGTAGGGCACAAATGGAGTACAACAGCCACTTTTCGATGCCACTAAGTTTCAGCATTTTTTGCTATTATTATAGCTTATTAAAAACTGAGCAGGAGGGTGTAATGCAGAGGTGCTGGAAATAGCTTGGCACCAGTGGGGCACAAATGGAGTACAACAGCCACTTTTTGGATGCCACTAAGTTTCACCAATTTTTGCTATTATTATAGTTTAATACAAAATTAGCAGGAGGGTGTAATGCAGAGGTGCTGGAAATAGCTTGGCACCAGTGGGGGACAAATGGAGTACAACAGCCACTTTTTGGATGCCGCTAAGTTGCAGCATTTTTTGGTATTATTATAGCTTATTAAAAAATGAGCAGGAGGGTGTAATGCAGACGTTCTGGAAATTGCTTTGCACCAGTGGAAAAATAATGAAGTCCAACAGCCACTATTAGGATGCCAATAAGTTTCATCAGTGTTTGCTATTATAATGGCTTAGTAAAAATGAGCTTGAGGGTGCAATGCAGAGGTGCTGGAAATAGCTTGGCACCAGTGGGACACTAATGAAGTCCAACAGCCACTTGTAGGATGCCACTAACTGGCAGCACTCTTTTCAATTAAAATGGCTTTGCCAAAATGTGCCACAAGTGCCACAATAATGGAGGACAGCAGCCACTCTTTGGATGGCACTAACTGGCAGCACTCTGTAATTAAAATGGCTTTGCTAAAAAGGGCTGGAGGGTACAGTGGCAGGGTTGTTGGTCAGTGTAGAGGAAAGGAAGCCTCACTTTCTATCTCTCCTAATGGTGAAATGCAGCTAGGAAGTCCCTGAGCTTAGCTACATAGACGCTGTTATCTGTAGCTTTTAAAAACTGTTTCCACGGACCTGACTGTCACCTATGGCTCTGAGCCGGAAGAAATTAGCCCTGAAAAGGGCTGAATTAAACTTCTATCCCTAATCTGTAGAGCGCTGTGTGTAGAGCGTACACAGCAGGATCGGCGGCAGGAGCTGTGTCAGCGGTGACTGTCACCCAGACGCAGAAGGCAGATAATGGCATCCAGACGGGAACATTGCCGTATTTATAATGCAAGGACATGAGACATGGACAGCCTATGACACATGCCCTTGCTTGTCTGGCAAAAAGTCCACTTAGCTGTGTGTGTGTCTGGGATTGGCTGACATGCTGGCCCACCCCACTACACGCGCGCTTAGGGAAGGAAGAAAAGAATAAAAAAAAATGGCGATCGCCATTATCCCAGCAGCAGTGATCTGAACGCGCTTTGCCCGCACACTATACGCTGAAATTTCATAATAGTGTGAGTCACAGAGTGACTTACACTATTACAGTGAAAAGCCAGCTAGTAATTAGCTTGGCTTTTTGCTGATAGAACCGTTCTCGAACGTAACTCGAGCTAACGAACTTTTAGCAAAAAGCTCGAATTCTAGTTCGATCTAGAACACCCCCCAAAATCACTCGAACCGCAAACTGGAGAACCACGAACCACGCTCAACTCTAGATACGACCTCGTCAGTTCCACGAACACACAGACATAGCAAGCCACATCTGGCGCGGCACCCAGCTCTCTCACAACCTTAACAAGCTATCCGATCCTTTTCACTAGCCTCAATAAAACAGGACTCTCGCAACTAGTTCAGCATGGTAGTCTGCCACCAGTTCCTCTTTAGATATAGGTCTGGTCAATTAGAAGATATATATCAGGCCGGAAACCCCTGCCAGGTAGCATGTAATGTTAAACTGAGTTCATGGGCATGGGATTTGGGATCAAGATAAAAGAAACAGCCCAAGATTAAATTATATATTTAATCGCCTTAAGAGCACACTAGATAATATACCATATGCAAGAGATGATTTAAAGTTATGTCAGAAATAGAGTTACAGATAAGTTATGGTTGCAAACAAATACACAAATGGATCAGTTACTTTGTTCTTTTATGATTAGGCCTTAGGTGGGCACTGTGGAGCCACTGGTTCCCTTGGGACTTTCCCACACATGACACAATGCAACCTCCCAGAGAAAAAGATAGTCACAAAATGTCTGTTATCATTTTTAGGAATCTACGTAACTCCCATGTCACATCTCACCTTGTCACCTAAGACAGGGCTGGACATGGGATGAGTATTCAGGTTCCAGAAAGTTATGAATTGGCAGTTTTTCCCATATTTCCACCCCTGAGTGTTCCCATGTAGAAGATATGGCCATCATGTTTCTAGTTATGATTTGATCTATCTATGGATAGGAAACACTGGGTGCTTGTTGTCTTCCTACAGCCAGTTATTAATTATCGTATGCTATGCACATCTCACAATTTAGGGAAAAAATAACTGATGTGTGTGTTATGCATTGGGATGTTTCCCATTCTGAAGCTGAGTCGGAAGTGTGTTTGGATCCAGCAGTTCCCCATTTGGACTCAGCTACTGGGACTGCTGCTTAGCTTTGTCATTGCTCCCCGGGCCTGGCCAAGTCCTGCAAAAAGCAGGTTTTTTCTGGCTGCTCTGCACCTGAGTCCATAGTAACTGCTACGGCACATGCGCAGATGAGAAAAGCTTTATCTTTCAATTCTAAATCAGAATCTGCCATAATGCACATGTCCATGACGCGGCAATGTCCCATTGGTGGTCCTGTGTCAGCCGGCCTGATGACGTGTCTCCACCTGATTGGCCCACGAGTGACATCATCGTTGACTGGAAATGTGTGTTTGGGGTGGTGCTTAGTCTATTTAAGCTGCTTCCAGGTGCATATGGGTGCGCAATTATCATTCTAGCTTTGGAGGTGTAGGTGCTTGCCTGTAAGCCATTACAGCTCCCAGTGCTCCTTGTTTCATGGTCTGGTTCCTGCGAGAGGGATACTCCGCACTTAGAACAGGCTGCTTAGGTAGGAGCTGTGCTTACAGCTGCTTGATTACTGTGAGAGGGATACTCCACATCTAGGTCAGGCAGCTTTGGCAGGTACTGTGCATGCCACAATCTATTTCCTGCTAGAGGGTTACTTTGCACTTAGAACAGACTGTCTAAGCAGGTACCACACATGTCATGGCCCGGATCAGTCAGAGGGTTACTCTGCATCTGGAAGGGTCACCTAGGCAGGATCACTAGTTCCACGGTGTGCATTCACTTCTGCTAAAGTAATCTCCTGATTAGCGTAGCCTCTGTGAAGCCAACAGAGGTTATAGCGACTTTCCTTTTTTTGCAAAATTCATGTGACATTAAAAAGGATTATTGCAATATAACCTACACGCCTGTGTGAAGTAACACAGGTTGTGATTGGACATCTCTGCTAGCAGTTTAGTTGGTAAGGTCTGTCTAGCACAGTGGGTTACTTAGCAGCAGCATTCCACTGCTGCAGAGTGGACTCTGGGCTACAATTGCAAACTTTATTTATTATTATTTGAATTTGTCAGTCCTAACAGTGTGTCTCGCAGTAAGGAAGCTGAAAATATGCCTTCCCTATTTGTGGGAGCGGTGTGCTCCCCAGTATTGTAGCTCTTCCACAGGAGCCTTAAAGTCTGAACAATCTTGTTTAAAGCTGCTTATAAACTTGCAGTTGCCCACCTATCTCCCTGGCTGAATTACCCTTGACAGCAGGGAACCTGGTTCTACTCAGGAACTCGTCCTGAGACTTGATTAACTTTTATCACCCTGCCATTTGGTCATTGTGGCAGAGCAGGATGTATGTTTATGGAATAAGACAGCTGACTGACATGTATGAATGTCACATTCCTGACAATATTCCTCACATTGACCTATCCTAAGGACAGGCCATCAATGTTAATGTCCCAGACAACCACATTAATAAAAAAGAGGTGTTGCCAACTTAAATAGCTTTCTATCCCCACCCTGATCAAAAATATATATACAATACATAAAAATAATTCCTATTGTTAAGGGAGCACAATTTTAAATGTTTTAGCTGTTTTTTTTTGTAGAAAATAAATAAAAATAGAAATGTAAAAATGGACACATATTTCAGATTTTTCCTTACAATTTTCCCCAATATCAGCAAAAAATAAACGAATAAAAATAGCTTAAAGATTAAGACTCATGTGTCATAACAAATTCAAAAATGATATGAATATCAAAAAATTATAGCGCTTTTGAAAAAGTATATTCTATAAAAAGCAAAAATGTCATAGGCAGGAAGGGGGATCATCAGGGAAGAGGCAATCATTAACTGACTAATAATTCTTGTTTAATTTCAATATGGCAGCTATTTGTGATAAATGCATGTTTCCCTTGCCTTATAAAATAGCAGCCATGTTTACAATATAGTTTATAAATTAATAAATACCAAATAATTACTCTAAAACTAACCATTGAAACTGTAATTGAAATGTTAGGAAGTAAATCATATAAATCTAAGCATTAACTTGGTTAGATGCTTAAGTAAGTTAATCGCAGTATCAATTGATGAATGGTGAAGAGCACTGACAAGTCCACGAAGAAAACTTGATTGTGCAGAATCATAAAGCTTCGACATTGGATGATGCCAAAAATAGGTCAAAATCATAATTTATGTTGTCTTTTAAAAATCCTTTTGATTTCCTTCACACTATCTAGATAAAAGCAATAACCCTTACTTACCCTCTGTTGGTGAATTTCCCAAGGAACACTAGTAATCTCACAGGAATTATCATAATCTTTAGCTTTGAGAAATTCAAGAAAGTACAGAAATGCCAAATAGGCTACTACTAAATAAATATGGAAATATGAACAAATCTTAGTAGTGTGCAAATCATGTATTCTTCTTAAGAATATATTAAGGATTCGCTCACATCTGCATAGAAATATGTCGAGTGCAATCCAATAAAAACTCGAATTGCACTCGCACCAATGTTATTCAATATGGCAGTGCTGAATTACGAGGTTTTTTTCAGTTGTTTTCTGCCTGAGGAAAAAAATCGCAGTATGCGGTTGCGTAAAACAACCGAGACTTGCCCAATGCAAGTCCATGAGGCAAGAAAAAAATTGCTCACTCACATGAAACATGGACCATCAAATGAACTCTGCTCATCCAACTTTTCTGGATGACAATTAGATTGGTCTTTTAAATGCAGATGTGAGTGAACCCTACAGAATACTATTGCACTTGCATAAACAATTGCATAAACATAACAAAAGATTTTTAAAAAATTAAAGTTTACTAAAAGTAATATAAGAAGTTAAGAAAAAAAATAATATAAAAAGGCAGAATCTACATTTTAAAAAACAGGTTCTCTTTTATTTGTGCAGCATATATAGGGTCCAAACTCTGAGAAAATAACTTATTCTAGACTGCAGCTAAGGAGAGCAGCATTCAAGCTATTATACTGTACATACTGTTGTATGACTGAATATAGGAAGTAGTCAATATAGTATCAGAAATATGAAAACTGAATACTAGTTTTAAATAGCAGCATACTAATATTATACACTTACATTAAATAGTTGTTTAAATAGTTGTATTTATAAGCCCAACAGAACTGCCTGTGCACAAGTGTTTAAAGCACTGTAAAACACAATTTGAAAAGGCAGCTAGAGGTAACCTAACTCAGAACTATTACAACTTTATTATAATTAATATTAAATGACTTATCAATTAAAACTGTAGCAGAAAGTGGGATCTTATTATTAGATCATTCCTATCTTGAATGAGCTGTCAGGCCGCAGACCTGAGTCTCCTATTATTATTATTCCTTTCATTGATCTATCCCTAATTCAACTTATTAATATTTGGATATTAGCCTTTCCAACATGTTTTACGATGTCTGGCTTCATCAGGGGGCCAAGGGGGTAAACAACTTTGTTTTAAGCATGTTATGCTCATTTAAGCTCAACTATTGCAAGTAACAGTTGTGGGCAATATGAAAATTACACCTAAAACTAGATGAAAATGGGAGAAGTTTTCTCAATTTTTGTATTGGGAGTCTGAGCATGCCACACTAGGCATGGAGAATAGAAAGAGGAGAAGAGAACTGTCTGAGAACTGAAGAACAAAAATTGTTGAAAAAGATCAACAATCTCAATACTACAAATTCATCTCTAGAGGTCTGGATGTTTCTTTGGCTACAGTGCCTTCTTCATTATAATGGACAATCTCCCTGTAGTGGACGGTAGAAAAAAATTGATGAAAGGTTGCAATGCAGGAGAGTACAGATGGTGCATAAGCAGCCCCAATCAAGTGGCAACAAAAAAATTCAAGCTGTCCCGCAGGCACAGGATTCATCAGTGTCAGTGCAAACCATCCATCCACATTTGAATGAAGAAACACTATGGTAGGAGATCCAGGAGCAGGTCACTGCTGACAAATAGACATAAAAAAGCTGAACTATAGCTTGCCAAAATGAATGTGAATAAGCTTCTTGGAAAGTGTAATGGAAACAGATGTGACCCAGATAGAGATTTTTGTTACAACACATCATTCTACTTTTTGTCAAAAATGGAATGATGCCTACAAAGAAAAGAACATAGTACCTACAGTCAAATATAGTGGAAGATCAAAGATGTTTTTGTGTTGTTTTACTGCCTCTGGCACTGGGTACCTTGACAACGTGCAAGGCATCATGAAATCTGAATATCGCTTAAGGATTTTGGGTCGCAATGTAGTGCCCGGTGTCAGAAAGCTTGGTTTTCATCATAGGTCTTGGGTCTTCGAGCAGTACAATGACCCCAAACATACTTTAAGAAGCACCCAGAAATGGTTGAAAACAAAGCATTGCAGAGTTTTAAAATGGCCAGCAATGAGTCCCTTGAACAGGCCTGAAAAGATCCTACAATTGCTGTTGGCAGAAGGCACCCTTGAAATATGAGAGACCTGGAGCAAATTGCAAAAGAAGAGTCATCCCAAATTCCATTTGAGAAGTGTAAGAAGCTTGTTGATGGTTATAAGATGTGATTGATTGCAATTATTTATTCCAAAGGGTGTGTAACCAAATATAGGTGCCAACACTGTTGTCCAGCCCATTTTTAAAGTTTTGTGGGAAATTATGTCCAATTTGCCTTTTGTTCTCTGTTTTTCTTGAGTTGTTCCAATACACACAAAGAAAATAAAAACGTGTATAACAAAATACATGAAATTGCAATAATTTTCTGTTACAAATATTTCATATTCTGAAACAATTTCAAGAGTGCCGACACTTTTGGATATATATATATATATATATATATATATATATATATATATATATATATATATATATATATAGTGAGGAAAATAAATATTTTATACACTGCCGATCCATGACCTATCTACAATGCTCTTACTGAGGGAAAGGAAAGTGTTGGCCAAAATCTTGAGATACATAACCCCATCCATCCTCATTTAAATATGGTACAGTTGTCCTGTCCCTTTTCAGAAAATTACCCCCAAGTTATTATGTTGCCACCCCCATGCTTCACAGTTGAGTCAGTGTTCTTGAGGTTGTGCTTGTTATTCTTTTTCCTCCAAACACGGCTAATGAAGTTAAAACCAATCATGTACAGCCCGCTTCAAATCATCCCACAGATGTTCAATGATATTCAGGTCTGGGGATTGGGATGGCCATTCCAAAACATTGTAATTGTTCCTCTGCATGAATGCTTGAGTAGATTTGAAGCGGTGTTTTGGATCATTGTCTTGCTGAAATATCCATCCCCTGCGTAACTTCAACTTCGTCACTGACTCTTGCACATTATTGTCAAGAATCTGCTGATACTGAGTTGAATCCATGTGACCCTCAACTTTAACAAGATTCCTGGTGCCAGCATTGGCCACAAAGCCCCAAAGCATGATGGAACCTCCACCAAATTTTACTGTGGGTAGCAAGTGCTTTTCTTGGTATGCCGTGTTTTTTTGCCTCCATGCATAACGCCTTTTTGTATGACCAAACAACAATCATTATTTCATCAGTCCACAGGACCTTCTTCCAAAATGTAACTGGCTTGTCCAAATGTGCTTTTGCATACCTCAGGCGACTCTGATTGTGGCGTGCTTGCAGAAACGGCTTCTTTCGCATCACTCTCCCATACAGCTTCTCCTTGTGCAATGTGCACTGTATTGTTGACCGATGCACATTGACACCATCTGCAGCAAGATGATGCTGCAGGTCTTTGGAGGTTGTCTGTGGATTGTCCTTGACTATTCTCACTATTCTTCTTCTCTGCCTTTCTGATATTTTTCTTGGCCTGCCACTTCTGGGCTTAACAAGAACTGTACCTGTGTTCTTCCATTTCCTTACTATGTTCCTCACAGTGGAAACTGACAGTTTAAATCTCTGAGACAACTTTTTGCATCCTTCCCCTAAACAACTATGTTCAATAATCTTTGTTTTCAGATCATTTGAGAGTTGTTTTGAGGAGCCCATGATGCCACTCTTCATAGGAGATTTAAATAGGAGAACAACTTGCAAGTGGCCACCTTAAATACCTTTTCTCATGATTGGATACACCTACCTATGAAGTTCAAAGCTCAATGAGGCTGCAAAACCAATTTAGTGCTTTTGTAAGTCAGTAAAAAGTAGTTAGGAGTGTTCAAATCAAGAAATTGATAAGGGTGGCCATACTTTTGCACCGGTCAAATTTTGTTTAAATGCGGATTGCACATTTTCTGTTAGTACTATAAACCTCATTTCAATTCAGAAATATTACTCAGTCCATCAGTTATTAAATATATGAAACTGAAATAGCTGTTGCAAAAACCCAAATTGTTATAAAGAAAACAGGTTAACATTAAAAGGAGCCCCGACCAAGTATTGAATGTATTTACTGTACAGACTTTTCAGTAGCTGCCAACATTTCTGATTTTATATTAATTTTTTCAGTTGGTCTTATATAATATTCTAATTTTCTGAGATAATGACTTTTTTGGCTTTCATTGGCTGTAAGCCATAATCATCAACATTAACAGAAATAAATACTTGAAATAGATCACTCTGTTTGTAATGACTATATAATATATGCGTTTCCCTTCTTGTACTGAATTACTGAAATAAATTAACTTGTTGATGGTATTCTAATTTATCGAGATATATATATATATATATATATATATATATATATATATATATATATCTATATAATGGATAAAAATCTTCTTTTTGCTTTATTAATCCATAATAAAAATTGGGTTTAAAATAGAGACAAGGGACGCTTTTCGGAATATGCTTCCTTATTCACAATCCTATTAGGATTGTGAATAAGGAAGCATATTCCAAAACGCGTCCCTTGTCTCTATTTTAAACCCAATTTTTATTATGGATTAACCCCTTCACGACCTTGGACGGATCTATCCGTCCAGGATCGTGTCCCGTTAAGCCCCGCCCCCTGCCGCGGGCAGGCGGCGTGGATCGGCACACATATCAGCTGTTTTCAACAGCTGACATGTGTGCCTGCTAGCCGCGGGTGGAATCGCTTCCACCCGCGGCCATTAACCCCTTAAATCTTGCTGCCAAAGTCTGGCAGCAAGATTTAAATGCGCGCGGCCATGTTTGTTACTCACCACCCGCCCCCACCGGAAGTCACGTGTGTTATCACGTGACTATCGGTGGTTGCCATCGTAGTGATGACGCCTGCTGCTACGATGTTTCACTTTCATTTTCCCTCGGCCGAGAGCAGAGGGAAAACCAAAGTGACTGAATCTGCTGATTACAGTGGTATAGCTGTGATCAGCAGATAGCGATCAGCAATCGGATTGCTGATCGCTATAGCCCCCTAGGGGGACTAGTAAAATAAAAATACAAAGTAAAAAAAAAGTTTTAAAAAATAAAAAAAAAAACAAAAACCCTAAAAGTTCAAATCACCCCCCTTTCCCCCCATTGAAAATTAAAGGGTTAAAAAATAAATAAATATACACATATTTGGTATCGCCGCGTTCAGAAATGCCCGATCTATCAAAATATAAAATCAATTAATCTGATTAATAAACGGCGTAGTCGCAAAAAAATTCCAAACGCCAAAGTTACATTTTTTGGTCGCCGCAAGTTTTACGCAAAATGCAATAACAGGCGATCAAAACGTAGCATCTGCGCAAATATGGTACCATTATAAACGTCAGCTCGAGACGCAAAAAATAAGCATCGCATCTGGAGTGTGGTGAAATGAACATCTGTCTATGCTTAGTAGTGCTGAAAGGAGAAGTGGACATGTGTTACACTGTTTGCGCTTTTGGGGCTAATTAAATGTGTTAAAGGCTGTGTGTATTTTTATTGTAAATAAACATAATGTGTATGTATTTTTTTTCTTTCTCTCTCTCTCGTCATGTCTTGCCATGTCTCGTCAGTGCCGCCTTATCTCGTCAGTGTCGCTATGGCTCGCCGCAACATCACTCAAGGCATGGCGATGTCAGGCAAGGGCAGATATACCCAGCCACGCCTCCTTACTGCTCCGTGACATCGCAAATGTGTAATTTAAAACACCAACACCTCATTATACCTGGATGTGGTATGGGTAGCACAATGTTAGACTGGGAACAGAATTGTGCTTACTCAGCCCAAAATTTGGGTTCTGCCTGCACTGTTGCCCTTGGTTACCATGGCTATGATGTGGGCACGAACTGTGACTGTGCAACTGACAGTGCTGCAGTGCATTGTGGGATATGGTTACATCTGTAACTGACAATTATGTATATAGATATACAGTATATGTGTGTGTATATGGCTGTATGCTGTGTGTATGTGTCATCTGTATATATGTGTGTGCATGGCTGTACGCTGTGTGTAGGTGGCATCTGTGTATGTGTGTATATGGCTGTATGCTATGTGTACGTGGCATCTGTGTATATGTGAAAATGGCTGTACGCTGTGTGTAGGTGGCGTCAGTGTATATGTGTGTTTTATATGGCTGTATGCTGTGTGTAGGTGGCGTCTGTGTATGTGTGTATATGGCTGTATTCTGTGTGTACGTGGCGTCTGTGTATACGTATGTGTGTGTGTGTATTCTCTCTCTTACCCTCCCCCAGAGAAAACATGTCTTTATTTACCTCTATTCAGCGGTGCTGTCTTTGGCTCCGCTGCCTCCCACTCCTGACAGCCGCTCATTATATTCATTTATTATTCACTCCACTGAGGAGCTGGAAGCAGGAGCATTGCTGGGGACTTCAATGCGGGGGACCGCATCGCTGGGGACAGGTGAGTATCCAGCTGTGTATGTGTTCATTGTATACATGTATGGGAGCTATGTGTGTGTATGTGCTCAGTGTACCATGTGTGTCTGGGTACAGGCTGCTACTGTGCTTGTGTGGGAAGAGCGGTCACCACTACTTGCGCACGCGCAGTTCGTGCCCGGAGCCACGGTGCATGCCAGAATACGGTTACAGACAGAACTGTCAATTATGTATGTAGATTATATGTGTATTATCTGTGGAGTTATAAAGTACTGAAGGAAAGAGTTGTTACATTTTTTTTTTATATTTTCAATTATGTAGAAATATAAGGGATTTTTACTATGATGACGTATGTTTGACAACAGCAATATTTTTAGATACCTATGCCTATTACATATATTGTATTAAACTGTATGGGTAGAAATAGAAAATAAGTAATCGCGCTGTTTTTCATTTTTTAAAATTTTCATTGTACCAAATTATTACTGGCCAAGTTTGGTACTAAAGTCTGCAGTCACTTTATGTATCACTCTATATGACTGTAGACTTGTGAATCCTCACATCGCACACAGAGCATTCTGTCAGGATTCTACAGTGTCAGCATCGAGAGCTGGTGTTTATGTTACCATATTATGCAATATGCATACTCCCAGTCACATTTGGTCTATACATGTGCCGCCTTGCTCTATGCAAGTGAATTGAGTTAAAATAGTCAAAATATGGCCAAAAGTATGCCCATCACAAACTTGTGGTCAAATGACTGCCCGCTGTTCGTGCTGACACTACAGAATCCTGACAGCATGTGCTATGCTCAATGTGAGGATTCATAAGATTGCAGTCATATAGACTGACGACTTTCATACTAAACATGGATAAACCCTTTAACATAAATCTGTTTGTCAGTACAGTTAAATACAGACAACGCTCTCTGATGAAGATAAGAAAAATGTGCGTTAGAGGGCCTTATCTGCTGACACTGCGGTCTGGTGATAATGTATGTTTTACCTTGTCCTTATTAGCCCAATATTATTGATTTATCGAACCTGACACTTTTTGGAAATGGCTAGTAGCACTTTATATACCTTTTATGTAAATATTATCTGTTGTTTACATGTTGCATGTAGTAACCTTGTGATCCCTTTATGTGAATATAATTTGCTGGTTGCAAACTTGCACAAAGAAACCTTATAATTAGTGATGAGCGAGTACTAAAAAGCTCGGGTGCTCGAGGCTCGGGCCGAGCATCCCAAGATACTCGTGTACTCGGCCCGAGCACCGAGCCCAATTTTATCCTATGGGAGACCCGAGTATTTTTGTGAAATGACCCCCGGCAGCATGTAGAAACCCTAAAAATGTCACAAAAGTCTCAGAAGAGTGCTCAAATGACATGGCAACAGCATGGGGAAGACCCCTTGAAGCATTTATCACTCAAAAGTCACAGCTGTGAACACTTTTGTCCGCGTTTTACGCCATTTTTACGGACTCACCAGAAAACCTTCCAAAATGACACCAAAATGAATTTTCATGGCAGAAATGTTAAGGGCACATACCCAATAGTGAGATAGAGCTGGTGTATGTTACTTTTTGAGATTAATACATGAAAGATTTTACGTAAAACATTGTGTGGCACTCCGATGTCCAAAACGCACATTTTGTGCTTTTTACTAGCGATGTCGGTCATTTTTTTTTTCATTCTATCTCCCGTCGGTCGGTCTCGCTCTGTCGGTCTCTCTCTGTCTTGTCTGTCCCCCTCTCACAGTCTGTCGGTCATTCTCCCCCCTTTCTCTTACTTACCGTTCCCCGATCACTGCCGCGGCGCTGCACAGCTGTGTTCACTAAACTCCGGTGGCTTTTCCTCTTTTGAAAAAGCCGGAGATTAAACAATCTCGTATTCCCTGCTTTCCTGCTTTTCGGCGCCTATGATTGGTTGCAGTGAGACATGCCCCACGCTGAGTGACAGGTGTCTCACTGCACCCAAACACAGCAGCCGGTGTGTGTGTGTATACTGTGCAGTGAAATAAATAATTAAATAATTAAAAAAACGGCGTGCGGTCCCCCCAATTTTAATGCCAGCCAGATAAAGCCATACGGCTGAAGGCTGGTATTCTCAGGATGGGGAGCTCCACGTTATGGGGAGCCCCCCAGCCTAACAATATCAGTCAGCAGCCGCCCAGAATTGCCGCATACATTAGATGCGACAGTTCTGGGACTGTACCCGGCTCTTCCCGATTTACCCTAGTGCGTTGGCAAATCGGGGTAATAAGGAGTTAATGGCAGCCCATAGCTGCCATTAAATCCTAGATTAATCATGTCAGGCGTCTCCCCGAGATTCCTTCCATGATTAATCTGTAAATTACAGTTAAAAAACACACACCCGAAAAATCCTTTATTAGAAATAAAAAACACTAACAAAGTCCCTCATCACCAATTTATTAACCCCGACAAACCCTCTATGTCCGGCGTAATCCACGGACCTCCAGCGTCGCGTCCAGCTGTGCTGCATGAAGGTGACAGGAGCTGCAGAATACACCGCCGCTCCGGTCAGCTTCACAGAGCAACTGAGGTGAGTATAGCGATCAGCTGAGCTGTCACTGAGGTTACCTGGATCCAGCGGTGGATGCAGCGGTGGCCGCGGGTAACCTCAGTGACAGCTCAGCTGATCGCGCTACTCACCGCCACTCCGGTCAGCTCCATGCAGCAATTGAGGTGAGTATAGCGATCAGCTGCTGTCACTGAGGTTAATCGCGGCACCGCTGGATCCAGCGGTGGCCGTGAGTTACCTGACTGACAGCAGCTGATCGCGCTACTCACCTCAGTTGCTGTGTGAAGCTGACCGGAGCGGCGGTGTATTCTGCAGCTCCTGTCACCTGAATGTAGCAGACCTGGATGCGACGCTGGAGGACTGTGGAGTACGCCGGACATGGAGGGTTTGTCGGGGTTAATAAATTGGTGATGAGGGACTTTGTTAGTGTTTTTTATTTCTAATAAAGGATTTTTCGGGTGTGTGTGTTTTTTAACTGTAATTTACAGATTAATCATGGAAGGAATCTCGGGGAGACGCCTGACATGATTAATCTAGGATTTAGTGGCAGCTATGGGCTGCCATTAACTCCTTATTACCCTGATTTGCCAACACACTAGGGTAAATCGGGAAGAGCCGGGTACAGTCCCAGAACTGTCGCATCTAATGTATGTGGCAATTCTGGGCGGCTGCTGACTGATATTGTTAGGGTTGGGGGCTCCCCATAACGTGGCGCTCCCCATCCTGAGAATACCAGCCTTCAGCTGTATGGCTTTATCTGGCTGGTATTAAAATTGGGGGGACCGCACGCCGTTTTTTTTAATTATTTATTTATTTATTTTACTGCACAGTATAGACACGCCCACCGGCTGCTGTGATTGGGTGCAGTGAGACACCTGTCACTCAGCATGGGGGCGTGTCTCACTGCAACCAATCATAGGCGCCTGTGGGCGTGGAAAGCATGGAATATGAGATGGCTGTGTGCAGAGCACAGCGCGCCCGCCGGTATAAAGGCTCGGTCACGCTGTGCAGGCCGGCCAATCACTGCAATTCCACAACTAACAGGGCTGTGGCATTGCAGTGGTCTGCCAGCCAATCCCTGCATGAGGGCTGGCTCTCAAAAGAGCGCCAACATGCAGGGATGAAGACCACGAGTACAGCACGAGTATCGCGAGATTACTCGGTCCCCGCCGAGTAGCCCGAGTACAGTGATACTCGTGCGAGTACCGAGTAGTAACAAGCATACTCGCTCATCACTACTTATTATATTAGTTAATGTATACTAGTGGAATATTTTTCTCCATTATAACTTCTACTCACATGGATATGAAGAATAATACTTTTTCTTTTATATATAAAAAAGGTGTTAATATTATAGACTTAGGTGTACTAAAGACATCCCCCTTATGTATTATTTTTATGGAGTTACAATGGGACTTTGGTAACATGTTAATTTAATATTTGCCAAACACCATCTTGTGTACATAAATAATTATGGTATTGGATCATTTGTGAGTTAATCATATACTGCCTGTAAACATCCATACAGTGTCATCAGATTCTCTATGTCTTTATCCATTGTTGGGTATCTTGTAACATACTGTGCTTTGTTATTATGTCAATAAAATTGTTATATTTGACTATACTCATTGATGTTCTCTTATGTTTTGTGGGGATATTGTCACGTTTCAGTTTGGACTCTGCTGTTGCAGAGTTGTATTTTTCACCTGTTCCTGTAGTCGGTGTTTGCCTGTTCTAGGCTAGTGGGAGGAGCCTATCCTGTGCCTCATTCCTGGGATCATGCCACTTTACTAGGATGTCTCCTCCATTGATTCGGCACCAGTTATAGCCCTGCTCTGCAGTGTGGGTGCCTAGTTCCTGTACAGTAAGTTCTCTTGATTCTGTCCCCCACCTCTTCCGACTTCCCTGACTCTTGTCCTCCTCGCTTCTTCTGGTCTGCCTGACTCCCATCCCCTCTGTCTTATCTTACCTTCCGGTCTTCCTCTCCTGCTCCCTCTTTGTTGTTCCATCCCTGTGCCCTACTCCTACTGCTTGCTCTCTTGGTTTCTGACTTCCAGCTTGCCCCTGACCCTGACGTCGCCTACTCCCTTGTACTACGTGAATGTTTAGCTGTGACCCTGCTTGTATGACTTCTCTGTTAAATCTTTTGGGTATTTCCTTCCGTGACACCTTGTGGATTCTTAGTCCAATTACACACACCAGAGTTCCGGCTAGTGGTGACTTTACAAATATTCCCATCCCAGATGGGATTGGTGTTGGGGGCTTTCTGTATTTAATCTCACATGAACTTGAGCTCCCCTTTTTTTTTAGTATACTTCCTGTTCCATATCTAGAATTTCTAATGATGTATCAGTTCTCTGGGTTAAGGCTATATTGGACAATCAGGTAAGATCTTAACATCAGCTGTTTTAAAAGGGTTGTCCACTACTAGGACAACCCCTTCTCATTCCACAAATTAAAATATAAAAGCTTATACTTACCTCCATTCCACTGGTGTCTGCACTCACATTCCCGGGGCTCATGTGAGCTTGCGCTTGATCACCGCTGGCTTCTTTCTCTGCCTCTAGACTCATGAGTTAGTCAACAAGAAACAAGAACTATAGCTGCAAATCACTTTGTGTTGATTACTCCTGTGTCTGAAGGTAGGGAAAAAGAATCTTGTCATGATTGGGTGCTGGGTTTGCATCACAACCTCACGTGAATCTCAGGAATGTGAGGTAACACACTGCTGGAATGCCACAGGCACAAGAGGTGAGTATAAGTTTTTTATTTTAATTGAGGGAAACAGGGGGAATTGGAAAGGTTATAATTGTAGTCAACAACCCTTCATGGCCTAAAATCAAATATTTTTTATTAAAAATCCACAACAATCTCTTATTTAATTTAAAAGCTCATACCCTTAATTATAACCCCATTTTTTTTCTTAGTTTGTAAGCATGCTTCTCAGTGTATGTGCCCCATTCTGATCTCCATATGTCTTTCCAGTCCCAACATGTGTTCCATCCTAGTCCCCCTTTTGCCCCCACTCTTTTATTATGCATTAAGAAAAGATTCTTCTTCCTGTTTCGTATGTGGCACTCACGTTACCGGCGCATGTCAGTGAAATCATACGTGATGTGTGTGCCGAAATCAGCTGCTGGGCCCTGATAGGCTGGCAGATATGTTAACAATTGCGGTGCACGTTTCCTGCTCCAGAATACATTATAACTGTGTGTTGGAAGACCCACATTCAGTTGAATCAGGCCAGTTCCCAAAACTAAATCTGGGCGCTGTTTCTTGCCAGTCCAGCAAACCAGATGCTATTGTAACAATTGGATTCCTTGAAGCAGAGATAACCAGCTGAATACCCTCCCTGGAATAATCAAGATATAAACAAGAAAATACAACTGTACTGTAGAATATCCAAACAAAGAAAATCTAAAAGTGGAACTGCATTACTTTCATAGAAACAATATTTAAAATTAATGGGTTAGTCCGAAGTCTAAATAAATTTGAATCTAAATCCGTATTTATTATGCCCATCTAAACTAATTTCTAATATGGCTGCATTAAATATTCCCTACCTTTACTGACTACACTATACAGTGTGTCCCACCCATATCCTTTCCACCGCCATTAACTTGAGAACGGCGGCAGCTAAAGGAATAGAAGTGGTGTCTAGGTACAGTAGAGTAGCAATGCGCTACGCAATGAAACCACTTATAGCGCTACCTGGTGGAAAACAACGGAGTTAACATTTTTATCTTAAAAACGGAACAAGATAGAGAAAAAAAGTGAACACCTTGCATATAGAAATGCTATGATATAAAACCCATGGCCCTCCCAAAACATTGAATGCTGGTCCCGCATATGGTGCTCATTTAACTTTGATGCTCAAAGTGGCCACTGTCAGCTGCAATGCACATTTGGACTCTGGACAGCATACTGTATCTTGCTGCACTTTGTGCAATATGGTAGGTGACACATTTGCACAAGCATCTGTGATACGTCGTCGTAGGTCCTGCAATGTTGGTGGAAGGGTCGCATACTCCTGCTGTTTGATGTGACCTCACAGAAAGAAGTCCAATGGGGTCAGGTCAGGTGAGCGTGGAGGCCACCCCATGCAGCCACCATACCCAATGACTTGTAGGAAGGTCTCCATGAGGTATCGCTTCACGTCCGCAGCCTTGTGAGTTTTACACATTCTATTCATAGCATTTCTGTATGCAAGGTGTCAACTCATATTGAATTGATGATGCCCTACATTTTTTTAATTCACTTTTTTTCTCTATCTCATTCCGTTTTCGAGATAAAAATGATAACTCCATTGTATTACACCAGGTGGCACTATAGGTGATTTCATTGCATAGTGCATGGCTACTTTACTATAACTAGACACCACTTCTATTCCTATAGCTGCCGTCATTCTCAAGTTAATGGCGGTGGACAGGATATGGGTGGACACACTGTATAACTACTAATAATTGTATTCCTACTTACTGTCTGATGACACTTCGTTTGAAAAGTGCAGTGTATGCTGGGATACTCAAACAAAGTGTCTTCAGGGGACAGAGGCTGACTGACTTTTGTCACTGTCTGATTTGCACAGTGACGGTTCAGTCTGTGCTGCCGGCTCAAAGTAGTAAAACCGGCAATAGAACAGTGTGCCCTATTCATGCATGGTGTCAGAGTGCCCAGTGGCATGCACAGGCCAGCGCCCCCCTGCAAATTATATTACTGCAGGTGCGGACCTGGTCTCTGAATGCCATCAGGTATTCTGACACCTGGCACTAACAGTGTTAACTGCTCTGTGTTGCGGGTTCTACTGAGTCAGGAACAAAAACCACATTTTTACTATGCAAATCACACAATAAGAATGTGCAGGGACCAGTCCAGACTCTTAAACTAGCATCACTGAAGATACTTCACTTCAGGGAGGGGACAGAGGCTGTGACTGTGACCAGTGACCCCAGCCTCTGCCCCCTGCTCTGATGAAGCTTTGTTTGAGTATCCCAGAATGCAGTGGGATTCTAAACATAGCTTCACCAGACAGGAAGTAGGGAAAGAAATCAATATTAGTTAGGTAGTTAGGTAGTATAGATAGGGAACGGTAGGGATTTTTAATACAGCTGTATTAGAAATTAGTTTAGATTGAGCCAATAGGTAAATGGGCCCATCAGCCATGACAAGGTGTACCTCTTTAATGGGACGATGAACAAATATGTCTCTCCTGGACAGACACTTAGGTGTATGATTATACTCTAACAAGTAAAAATAATATTAACGCTTGAATAAACATTGCTCCTTTTAAGAATAAGCTTTCATTTCAAGTTAATACAGTATCTTTAACAGGTGTTCTTCTGGGTTTAATGACATTCAAGTAACTTTACAATGAAAGACTGCTATTGTGTACATATTTAAAACTCCCTAATTTCACCTTTTTTTTATTAAATCAGCACAAAACTTTTACTGTTCTCTGTTAAAGCTAATTGATTTGTTTGTACAGCACAGATATTTCAAGTTAGAAATACATTTCTATATGTCCAATATAATATCTTGTACTGCAGTTGCTAAAATGTAAATCGATGATTAAATTTTAATGTGAGAAGACTGTTGATGCACTAGCTGCTGACTCATCACCAAAGAATAGGGAACACATACTAGGAAAAGAAACTTTTGGATAAAAGATTAAAAATCCAAGCTCTTATAAACTCACGGGAGAAAAATATTCCAGGACCAAAAGGCCAAAATAATAATGTCATCTTGAGACTTAGCCAGCAACATTTTTCTAGAAAAAAAGAAGTAGATAATGGTGTAAAATTAATGAAGATGACTTTACTAGCATTTACATTATATCACAATTTACATTTCAGACAGTAAGTAAATGTTGCTGAAGCAACTTATGGTAATTATTTAAAAAAAAAGTTAGCAACGTTCTTTTTTCATCATAATTAAATCATTAATCAAAAGAATATGATGATACTAATAAATGATTTTTAGACAATAAGCACACATATTTTGCTGACTGATATGGAAATGAACAATGCTAGCTTATTATAATGCAAGTATCAAGGATATGAATTATGCATTAAAATATAAAGTTTGTTATGGGAAAAACAGTATCGATTTCCACTTGTCCACTTTTAAAAACTAAATAAATGTAACAATATGTTTCTATACAATGTGGTACAAACTATGTTTCACATAAAAGTATTGTTGACCAAACTACTGACTATTATGTAAATTAATTAGTGATGGAGCCAATTTTGACCTTAATGACCAGACCAAATTTTACAATTTTGATCAGTTAATGATACTGTGGAATAGAAGAGCACAAAAGGGTCTTACCCGGTAGGGACAATATGAAGGCAAGGAATGAGGAACACTCACCTTTTAGGGTTGTGCAAAGTCACAATCCCTATGAAGCACATGTAATAATCGTATCGTCTGCAGCCCCGAGGTGTAAGGTGTAAAATCCAATAGGAGAAGAAATCGGGTGTAAGCCGCGCTAATACTCAATTTGATAAAAATATAATTCCTTTATTGGTCGTACAGGTCGACGCATTTCAGAGACATCTGTCTCCTTCATCAGGACATCAAAGGAACAATATGGGACATATTGCTCCTTTGATGTCCTGATGGAAGAGACAAATGTCACTGAAACGCGTCGACCTGTACGACCAATAAAGGAATTATATTAATATCAAATTGAGAATTAGCTCGGCTTACACCCAATTTCTTCTCCTATTGGATCTTACACAATTCTGATCAGTGTCATTTTATAATGTAATAACTCTGGAACACTTCAATGGATCCCAGTGATTCTGAGACTTTTTTTCGTTACATATTGTACTCCATTATAGAGGTAAGTTTAGTACAATATTTTTTGCATTTTTTTGTGAAAAAATCAGAAATTTAACATATAGAAAATTTTGAAATGTTAAAATTTTGAAGTTTTATGACTTTAAACCAGAAGGTTATGTCACACAAAATAGTTAATTAATAAGGTGAGTATAATTTTTGAAGCATATTTTTTTTTTGTTAGAAGGGATAACATTTTATCAGCAATTTCTCATTTTTACAGCAAAATTCTCAAAACCATTTTATAGGGAACACATTACATTTGAAGTGACTTTGAGAGGCATTTATGATAGAAAATACCCCCAAACTACATCATTCTAAAAACTGCACCCCTCAAAGTTCTCAAACTCATATTCAGGAAATGTATTAAGCTTTCAGATGCTCCATAGGAATTAATGCAATGTAGAATAAAAAAATAAATGTACATTTTATTTCAAATTGTTGATTTAGCCTCAATTTATTCACTTTTACAAAGAATAGAATGACAAAATGAGCACGCTCATACCCCATATATAGTTAGAAACCAGTGTTTGGACAAACGGGAGCGCTCGGAAGGGAAGGAGCACCATTTGAATTTTGGAATATAAAGTTGGCTGAAATAGATTGTGGGCACCATGTCAGATTTGCAAGGCCCCTAAGGTAACTAAACAGCAGAAACCAAGCTCAAGTTACCCAATCCTGGAAATTAGACCCATTAAGGATTTTATTTAGGGGTATAGTGAACATTTTTAACCCACAGGTATTTCATAGAATTTGATAACATTAGGTCGTTATATTGAAAATTTTCATTTTTTTTAAGAAAAATGTTGCTTTATAAATTAATTTCTCACTTTTTTAAGAAACAACACCAAAAAGTGGATTCTGCAGTTTCTTACAATACCTTATATAATCACAGACTGATATAAAATTCTGACTTGGTTAAAGTGAGACTATCACATTGTATATGCATTCTTACCAGGGGACAACATGATATGAAGGAGTAGAATAATATCTAAGTTTTCAGAAAAAACAAATCAGTTTAACTGTATTTTGTTCATTGACATCCCTGGTGTTTGCATGTGTAAAGGTCCAGTGGTTGGGTCCTATTCAATGAAATACAGCTTCTTTGTCAATTACAATCATATAGGGAAGATTGGCATTCTTTATCATCAAGATGGTTAATTAAAAACAGGTTTCACTGAAACTTCTCCCATAAACATGTATATCAAAATGATCAGCCTGTCCTAATCTATGCCATGCTGCATTCAGAGCAGATAGCATTTTGTACATGGCAGGTTCCCTTTAAAGCCTTAACCTGGGAGGGGGTTGTTAAGACACATTTATACAGCTCCTCCAGAACTAACCCAAAAATCTTTATAATATGAGTTCACTCTTTGCTGGCTGCAGAAAGATATTATTTTTTATTTTCTTTACGAGCTCAGAGCTAATTAAATATTTCATGAAAGGAGCAGAGAATTTTAAATTTGTTTAACTATGAAACATAAAATAAATATCATTTAACCCCTTCATAACCGGGCGATTTTCCATTTTTGTTTTTTGCTCTCCTTCTTCCGAGAGCCGTAACTTATTTATTTTTCCATCAATCTTCCCATATGAGGGCTGTTTTTTTGTGGGATATGTTGAATTTTTAAATGAAATCAAACGTTTTACCATATAGTGTACTAGAAAACAGCAAAAAACAAAATCCAAGTGCGGAAAAATTGCAAAAAAAAAAGTGCGCTAAGATATTTTATTCACTGTGTTGACTATATGGTAAAACTGATGTGTCAGTGCGATGCCTCAGGTTAGTAAGAGTTCATTTACACCAAACATGTTTAGATTTACTTTTGTCTAAGGGGTTAACAAAATTCTGAAGTTTTTCCAAATTGGCACGCTGTTTGCGCCATATTCTGAGACCCGTAGCGTTCTCATTTTTTGGCATATGGGGCTCAGGTATGGCTTATTTTTTGAGTCTCAAGCTGATGTTTTTAATGGTACCATGCTACTTATTGATAACCTGTTATTGCATTTTACGCAAACTTTGCAACTACCAAAAAACGTAATTTTGTCGTTTGGAATTTTTTGGTGCTATGTCGTTTACCAATCAAAATAATTGATTTTTATATTTTTAGAGATTCGTCATTTCTGAATGTGGCAATACTAAATGTGTGTATATTTTTTATTTTTTTAACCATTTAATTTGCAATGGGGCGAATGGAGGTGATTTGAACTTTTAGGTTTTTTATGTTTTTTATTTTTCAAAACTTTTTTACTTTTTTTAATCATTAGTCCCTCTAGGGGACTATCAGGATCAGCAGTCTGATCGCTTATTTATTTCTCCTAATCAGAGCAGCATCGCTCTGATCAAGAGAAATGCTCTGCCAGCTGTAATTGGAACTACGTCATTATAGCAACAGGCGTTAACACATGCCCCTTTGCTATCATGATCGTTTGCTACCATGATCGCATCACAGGGCCTCTGATTAAGGCAGGAAAAAGACGCGTTCCCCGCTGTGGCGCTTTATATCATGTTGTCACATTTTGAAAGCACGGTTTAAGGGATTAACAGGCGTTGGTGGATCACGGATATACCTGTGCCTGTGAGGCACACATCACACATGTATGCTGTACAAATCAGCAGACATGTGCTGGGATCACCACCGGTGGTGATCACCCTTTCGTGATTTAGGATGTACCATTACATGCTCGGTCATGAAGGTGTTAATATGCCTCCTAATGTTTTTAGATCCCATGTCTACAGATTCCTTTTCCATTAAATGTGTCACTGATATATTTATTTTAGAATTGATTATTTTGCCAAAATGGCCCCCTTTAATTAATTCACTATATCTACATTTTTAATAATTTGCTTGTTCCTTTCCAGTAAGGTTAATTTAACAAGCAATTCCATTACATTGGTTTCTTTTCTAACTGACAGGAGAAAAATGAAGGCCAATGATTAGCATTATTGCCTGACCCACAATGAACACTCTGAAGTATATATTAGGCATTGGCAAAATTGTAATTACCTACCATGGACCGAACAGAATTTTTCTAAAGACATAACAATGAGGTATTCAGACATATAACGCAATGTACTGATTACGCCTGCTGTCAGACTGGAGTCTGTCTATTGTTATTTGATTTGATTTAGATGGTCACATTTGAACTCACCAAAGACATCTAGATTCGTTCAGATTTATTAACAGTTTTTCTTTGTCTTTAATTTAATGGCAGTAAATGTTGGACTTCTTTTTGGGAACTTTACAATATATTATTCTGACTATTTAAAAATAAAATAATATATTAGTTTCTGGCTATATGCCATTTTCTAACTAAAATGTAGTTTTTTTATAATGTTATTGCTTTTTACAGAGATTATCATCACACGGATCCCCGTTACATCAGTCAGAGTGGGACTTACAATCCAATTTATTCACACTATATCTTATGCATTTGTGCATACATGCTATAACAAATTCTATATGAAGTCAAGCAACCTGTCAATATATGCTTACAGCATGAAGGGAAATCAGGAAAATATTCAAGTGAAAGCAAAATAGGTTAATTCACACAGGCAAAAATTAAACAAAATGGTAGTTTTGTAGTTCAGCATATAGGGTGCAGGTTATACAGCTTTAGCAAAAATTAACAGACCACTTCCAAATTTTCAATTTTTCAGATTTTTCTCTTTATAGGTATACTTTTGAGTAAAATGTAAATTGTTCTTTTATTCTATAAACTACTGACAACATGTCTCCGAATTTCCAAGCAAAAAAAATTTGCATTTATTTTCTGAAAATGAGAAATAGTCAAAATAACAAAACAATGCATTGCTTTCAAACCTCAAGTAATCCAAAGAAAACAAGTTTATAATCATTTAGAAACAACAATACTAATGTTTTAACTCAGGAAGAGTTCAGAAATCAGTATTTTGTGGAATAACCATGATTTTAAATCACAGCTTTCATGCATCTTGGCATGCTTTCTACCAGTCTTTCACACTGCTTTTGGGTGACCTTATGCCACTCCTGGTACAAAAAAGTAAGCAGTTCTTCTTTGATGGCTTGTGACTATCCATCTTGCTCTTGATTACATTCCAGAGGTTTTCAATGGGGTTCAGGTCTGGAGATTGGGCTGGCCATGACAGGGTTTTGATGTGGTGGTAATTCATCCACACATTGATTGACCTAGCTGTGTGGCATGGCAAATTGTCTTGCTGGAGAAAACAGTCCTCAGAGTTGGGGAACATTGCCTGAGCAGAAGGAAGCGACTGTTTTTTCAGGATAACCTTATATGCGGCTAGATTCATACATCCTTTGCAAAGTTCAAGCTGCCCAATTCCAGCCTTGCTGAAGCATCCCAAGATCATCACCGATCCTTCACCAATTTTCACTGTGGGTGCAAGACACTGTGACTTGTACGCCTCGCCAGATCTCCATCAAACCATTAGTCGACCAGGTGTTGGCAAAGCTGAAAATTAGACTCATCAGAGAATACCTTGCTTCAGCCAATTATGGTGCAATCCTTATGGTCTTTGGTAAACTTCAGCCTGGCTCTCCTTTGCTTCTCATTGATGAAATGCTTTTTTCTAGCTTTACATGACTTGAGCCCTGTCTCTAGGAACCCGTTACAAGCTGGTCTTGCTTTGCATTCCACCCCAGCTGCCATTTGCCATTCCTTTTGTAGGTCACTTGATGTCATCCTGTGGTTTCTGTGTGACATTCGAATAAGATGACGGTCATCCCGATCAGTGGAGAGTTGCTTTTGCCCTCTGCTGGTCTATACTCTGGTTGGAATTTAACCAACACTGGAATGGAATGGCTATCAGACATGTAGAGAAGCTGATTTTTATAAAACTGTGCAGAGGTCTCTTAATTTTTGCCAGAGCTGTATATTGACTGATCCTTGTTAGCCTAAAATAGCATAACTTATGTGTAGAGTTATTTTACATTTGCAATAGCTATCAAATAAATTATATATTGATGTGATAATTATAAACCACATAAAAGTATTTGTGCTGCAAACTGCCTTTTACATAAGCGTTTTGCACATTGTATATTTTGTATGACCCTATATGATAACTAAAATTCAAATTATGCAAGTTCCATACATTTTTTTTTTTTGCTAAAATTTTATTCATAGCAAATAAATCTGATTACTTTGATTGTCCTGATATATATATACATATATATATATATATGTGTGTATATATATATATATAATATATGAGCAACAAAGGAATAAGATCCAGCACAGATGTCAGAACTTCAGGGTGCTGTTTAAAATTCTTCAGGTTGATTTCAATTCTTAAAATACACAGGTCCAAATAACTCAGGTACAAAGGGTGGGTGCAGGAAACAAAACGCAGACGGGACTACGCGTTTTGGCGGTGTTGTCCGCCTTCCTCATGGTCCAAAACCTAATCTGCCATCTGAGAAAAAGCCACATATATAGCCCCCCGGTGAAATTAAAATCTAATTGCTAACACATGCAATCAAAAAATATAAACATTTGTAAGGAGATCAACTGGTTATAATATCTTCTATTTCTATTAAACTGTGTATGACATAATACAGACCAACACTGATATGTAATAATGTTACAATAAACATAACATTCTATTAACATATAACATAGTGCATAAAGGTACGCCAATAGCCAGAATATAATCTTGAGAGGAGAAAAGAAAAAGAAAACTGTCACCAATCTAGTACTGCGTAATAATATCAAGACAATTGATAAAACTTTTTTTGTATGAGTACCCAGTTCAAAGATCGATCTACTTTTTCTGGCAAGAACCTTTTTGTACAGATCACCCCCTCTCAAAGATTTTTTAACATGTTCCACACCCATAAAGGAGAAACCTCATAGATCTCCATTGTGTATTTTAGAGACACGGTGAGATATTACCAATGATCAAACTAGGGGAAGATTACTGGCATCTGAAAGGTGTTTTCAGATTCTAGTTTTAAGAGGATCCATTGTGCAGCCAAAGTACTGCATTTTGCAAATATCGCAACTAATTAAATATACAACGTTTTCCGTGTTACAGTTTATGAACACCCTCAGCCTCCCCCACCACCTGTATCCCTGATTTGAGCATGGATTAAAGACTTACCTTCATCCAGATCCTTGTGAAGTGCGACCCTTTCTGTCTGTTTTCGCATTTTGCATGGTCGTTAACTTGGGACACGCACCCGGATCCTGTTTGTTCACTAGGATTGTGGCAGCTAGCCGTTCGCTGATCAGCTGTGCCTGGTATCTCTTACCCACTCTCATATATATATATGTGTATATATATACAATGTGTATATATATATGTGTGTGTGTGTGTGTGCTTGTATGTGGGTGTTTTAAAAACACTATTGTTTCCAACTTCTTTTAATCTCTTTAACACAAACAAAGCCTTAGTTATTTCAAAGTAGCCTCACCACATAAACACATATTAAACGATTGGTAGCCGAAGCCCCTTTTAATGACACAGTGCCCAGATAGACTTTTCATGGTTTTGTAAATTTAAAAAAGGTTCAAAATTATCACTCTTAAGGGGGCTTTACACGCTGCGACATCGCTAATGCGGAGTCGTTAAGGTCACGGAATTTGTGACGCACATCCGGCCGCATTAGCGATGCCGTTGCGTGTGACACCGATAAGCGATTTTGCATCGTTGCAAAAACGTGCAAAATCGCTAATCGGTGACATGGGGGTCCATTCTAAAAAATCATTACTGCAGCAGTAACGAAGTTGTTCCTCGTTCCTGCAGCAGCACACATCGCTGCGTGTGACGCCGCAGGAACGAGGAAGCTCCCCTTACCTGTCTCCCAGCCGCTATGAGGAACGAAGGAGGTGGGCGGGATGTTACATCCCGCTCATCTCCGCCCCTCCGCTGCTATTGGGCGGCGCTGCAGTGACGCTTCAGTGACATCGCTGTGACGCCACACGGACCGCCCTCTTAGAAAGGAGGTGGTTCGCCCGTCACAGCGACGTCGCCGGACAGGTAAGTATGTGTGACGGCTGTTGTGCGGCACGGGCAGCGATTTGCCCGTGTCGCGCAACAGATGGGGCGGGTACCCACACTAGCGATATCGGGACCGATATCGCAGTGTGTAAAGTAGCCTTTAGTCATTTAAGAGTAATCAGCAGATTTTGATGTGCAAAACATTGACTCAAAACATAACTGGTAACATTGTCACTGTAAAGGCTGCTTTACACCAGACAATCTATCGTGCGATAGATCGTCGGGGTCACGGTTTTTGTGACGCACATCAGGCATCGCTAGCGATGCAGGCCTGTGTGACACCTCCTAGCGATGCAGTATCGCTCACAAATCGTGAGTCATGTACTGCTCGCTAGGTTCCATAATATCGTTTAATTTAGTTGTTCATTGTTTGCGTGGTAGCACACGCCGCTCCGTGTGACACCACGGGAACGATGAACAGCAGCTCACCTGCGTCACGCGGCCGCCGCCGGCTATGTGAAGGAGGGAGGTGGGCGGGATGTTTACATCCTGCTCATCTCCGCCCCTCCGCTTCCATTGGCTGGCGGTCGTGTGACGTCGCTGTGACGCCGAACGTCCCTCCCACTCCAGGAAGTGGACGTTCGCCGCCCACAGCGAGGTCGCATGAGAGGTAAGTATGTGTGACGGGGGTTACAGACTTTGTGCGCCACGGGCAGCGATTTGCCCGTGACGCACAAACGACGGGGGCGGGTTCGATTGCACAATCAGTCGTACCGTGTAAAGCAGCCTTGAGAGGTAATATCATCCTGTTGTGAATGAGAAGAGTGATGCAAAAAATATGCCTTAATAGCCTCCACTTCGTCTTCACTAATTTGGTTGGGGAGTTTACACGATCCCTTCCATTGCAATTGCCAATTCTTCTATCACAAACTACAGTATTTACTACAACGCTATAGTTGAGTTTTAACAATCTTTTCAAACCAAAATGACCTATCCTTGCTATGTGCCTACCTAGTACCTACTAGAGATGAGCGAACCGGTCGCGGTTCGACTCGAGTTCGGTTCGCCGAACGGAGATCTTGTTCGAGTTCGGTTCGTCGAACCGGTTCAGCAAACCACTCAAACCGCATAGGTAACAATGAAAGGCAATCACAAACACATAAAAACATCTAGAAAACACCCTCAAAGGTGTCCAAAAGGTGACAAACAACTCACAACACAACACAAACACATGGGAAAGTGACAAGGACATATACTCATGCGAAAACAAAAGAGCTGGACAAGGAAAAAGAGGAGGAGACACAGATATAGGCATGGCATGCCCTTCTAAAATCATGTAAAACACCGCACGGTTACTCCAAGTGGAGTCACCCTTTTTTCCAAAAATTGGGCCCCACACACACCCACCCCTTCAGTGGCAGCACTTGTGCCCCAGTTGTACACTTCACAACTAGATTTGCATCAAGCACATTCAAAAATACGCCATACTTAACCGTCCCCAGCATGACCCCGGGGTAGGTAGCAAAGTCTTTGCTGAACCATGACTTGTTCATCTTGACTCCTTTTAAAAAGCACAGCAAGCAAGGGTTACTCCAACCGGAGTCTCCCTTTTTTTCCAAAAATTGGGCCCCACACACACACACCCCTTCAGTGGCAGCACTTGTGCCCCAGTTGTACACTTCACAGCTAGATTTGCATCAAGCACATTCAAAAATACGCCATACTTAACCGTCCCCAGGATGACACCGGGGTAGGTAGCACATTCTTTGCTGAACCATGACTTGTTTATCTTGGCTCCTTTTAAAAAACACAGCAAGCAAGGGTTACTCCAAGCAGAGTCTCCCTTTTTTCCAAAAATTGTGCCACACACACCCACCCCTTCACCCACTTGTGCCCCAGTTGTACACTTCACAGCTAGATTTACATCAAGCACATTCAAAAATATGCCATCCTTTTTTTTTACTTCGTTTAAAAATATGCCATCCTTAACCGTCCCCAGGATGACACCGGGGTAGGTAGCTAAGTCTCTCCTGATCCCAGCTCTGTTCATCTTGGATCATTTTTAAAAACACTGTAAGCAAGGGTTACTCCAAGCAGAATCTCCCTTTTTTCCAAAAATTGGGCCCCACACACACCCACCCCTTCAGTGGCAGCACTTGTGCACCAGTTGTACACTTAATATGTAGATTTGCATCAAGCACATTCAAAATCCACAAGCATTTACTCTCCCCAGCATGACACAGGGGTAGTAAATTTCTTGTGGATCAATGACTTGTTCATTTTGATGAACGTTAGTCTTTCCACATTGTCACTGGACAGACGCGTGCGCTTATTTGTCAGCACACACCCAGCAGCACTGAAGACACGTTCAGAGACAACGCTGGCAGCTGGACACGACAAAATCTCCAAGGAGTAAGTGGAGAGCTCTGGCCATTTTTCAAGATTTGAAGCCCAAAATGAGCAAGGCTCCATTTGCAAAGTCATGGCATCGATGTTCATTTGGAGATACTCCTGTATCATCTTCTCCAGCCACTGACTATGTGTCAGACTTGTTGTCTCTTGTGTCCTTGCAAAGGATGGTCTAAAAAAATTATGAAATTGTGTGACAGCTGTCCCCACAGTCCTAGAAGATGAAGAGCGCGCGGATGCACTTGAAGGGGCAGGCGGTGGATGGTTCGCTCCGCTAGACCGCATTGCAGCACGGTGAGCTTCCCACTGGGACATATGATATTTATTCATGTGACGATTCATGGAAGAAGTTGTCAAACTCCTGAGGTTTTACCCTCTACTAACAGAATCACGACAAATTTTACATATCACATGATTTGGGCGATCTTTTTTTATGTCAAAAAAGGTCCAGGCTAGGCAAGGCTTAGAGGGCATGCGACCTGCTGAGCCCCCCCGACTAGTGCTCAGAGGCAGAGTGGTGGCTAGAGATGAGCGAACCGGTCGCGGTTCGGCTCGAGGTCGGTTCGCCGAACGGAGCTCCCGTTCGAGTTCGGTTCGTCGAACGTTCGACGAACCGAACTCGAACTGCATAGGAAACAATGGCAGGCAATCACAAACACATAAAAACACCTAGAAAACACCCTCAAAGGTGTCCAAAAGGTGACAAACAACTCACAACACAACACAAATACATGGGAAAGTGACAAGGACAAATTCTCATGCGAAAACAGAACAGCGTTACGAGGAAAAAGAGGACGAGACACAGATATAGGCATGGCATGCCCTTCTAAAATCATGTAAAACACCGCATGGTGACTCCAAGCGGAGTCTCCCTTTTTTCCAAAAATTGGGCCACACAGACACCCCTTCAGTGGCAGCACTTGTGCCCCAGTTGTACACTTCACAGGTAGATTTGCATAAAGCACATTCAAAAATACGCCATACTTAACCGTCCCCAGGATTTCACCGGGGTAGGTAGCAAACTCTTTCCTGATCCCAGCTCTGTTCATCTTGGATCATTTTTAAAAAACACAGCAAGCAAGGGTTACTCCAAGCGGAGTCTCCCTTTTTTTCCAAAAATTGTGCCCCACACACACCCACCCATTCAGTGGCAGCACTTGTGCCCTAGTTGTACACTTCACAGCTAGATTTGCATCAAGCACATTCAAAAATACGCCACACTTAACCGTCCCCAGGATGACAACGGAGTAGGTAGCAAACTCTTTCCTGATCCCAGCTCTCTTCATCTTGGATCATTTTTAAAAAACACAGCAAGCAAGGGTTACTCCAAGCGGAGTCTCCCTTTTTTCCAAAAATTGGGCCCCACACACACCCACCCATTCAGTGGCAGCACTTGTGCCCTAGTTGTACACTTCACAGCTAGATTTACATCAAGCACATTCCAAATCCACAAGCATTTACTCTCCCCAGGATTACACAGAGGTAGTAAATTCCTGGTGGATCCATGGCTTGTTCATTTTGATGAACGTTAGTCTGTCCACGTTGTCACTGGACAGACGCGTGCGCTTATCTGTCAGCACACACCCAGCAGCACTGAAGACACGTTCAGAGACAATGCTGGCAGCTGGACACGACAAAATCTCCAAGGCGTAACTGGAGAGCTCTGGCCATTTTTCTAGATTTAAAGCCCAAAATGAGCAAGGCTCCATTTGCAAAGTCATGGCATCGATGTTCATTTGGAGATACTCCTGTATCATCCTCTCCAGCCGTTGACTATGTGTCAGACTTGTTGTCTCTGGTGGCCTTGCAAAGGATGGTCTAAAAAAATTATGAAAAGATTCCATAAAATTGCTGTTACCAGCACCAGATACAGTCCTACTGGTACAGGTAGACTGTTGAAGATGACGAGACCGTCCCATGTTTGTCAAGTTACAACTGGGAGATTCACTCCCTGCACCTGCACGGTTGTTTGGTGGAAAAGCCGAGCTAAGATCGAGTAACAGCTTCTGCTGATACTCCTGCATACGTGCGTCCCTTTCTATGGCTGGAATTATGTCACAAAATTTGGACTTGTACCGGGGATCTAATAGTGTGGCAAGCCAGTAGTCATCATCACTTCTAATTTTGACAATATGAGGGTCATGTTGGAGGTAGTGCAACAAGAAGGCACTCATGTGTCTTGCGCAGCCATGCGGACCAAGTCCACGCTGTGTTTGTGGCATAGAGGTGCTACCCGTTCTTTCTTTCTCTGACATCTCCCCCCAACCTCTTTCAACTGAAATTTGACCAAGGTCTCCCTCATCCGCTGAGTCTTCCATGTCCATGGACAGTTCGTCCTCCATTGCTTTATGTTCTCCTGCACCTTTCTCAACATTTCACCTGCTACCATGCGCCCTTGTTGATCCCTGTCTCCCATGGTCCCATGCCTGCCGCGTTGGTGATGATGAACGTCTGGACCTTGGCGATGTTTTTGTTCCTTGCGCATATCAATCCTCCTGTAGTTCCTCCCCTTCCTGTTGTCCCACCCCCTGACTCCGAATAGTGTTTAGCGTGTGCTCCAGCATGTAAATGACTGGAATTGTCATGCTGATAATGGCATTGTCAGCGCTAAACATATTCGTCGCCATGTCGAAACTGTGCAGAAGGGTGCATAGGTCCTTGATCTGAGACCACTCCATCAGGGTGATCTGCCCCACCTCTGCATCTCGTTGGCCCAGGCTATACGTCATGACGTATTGCACCAGGGCTCGGCGGTGCAGCCACAGTCGCTGTAACATGTGGAGAATCGAATTCCAGCATGTCGCCACATCGCATTTCAGGCGATGAACCGGCAGGCCGAAAGACTTCTGGAGCGATGCAAGTCGCTCAGCTGCGGCGGTTGAACGGCGGAAGTGATCAGACAGTTTTCGTGCCCTGGTCAGAAGGCCATCTAGGCCGGGATAGTGAGTTAAAAATTGCTGGACAACAAAGTTCAACACGTGAGCCATACAAGGCACGTGTGTCACCTTGCCCAGGCGAAGGGCCGCACCCAGGTTTGCAGCATTGTCGCACACGGCCTTACCAGGCTGCAGATTGAGTGGAGACAACCATTTATTAAACTCATACCGCAGAGCTGATCACAACTCCTCAGCTGTGTGACTCCTATTCCCAAGACATGTCAGGCTAAAGACCGCCTGATGCCGTTGCGCTCTGCTGCCAGCATAGTAATGAGGGGTGCGTGATTCATTCTGTGCAGTGAGAACGCTGGTGGCCTGACCAAGCAGGCTTGGGGCGCAGGTGGAGGACACAGATGAGGTGAAGGAGGCAGAAGCAGTGGCGGAACTTGGACAGACAGAGGATTGACACAAAAGTCATGGGGACGGCAAGACTTGTGCAGCAGACCCTTCACCATCTATCACCATAGTTACCCAGTGCCCAGTCAGCGACATGTAATGTCCCTGTCCATTCTTACTGGTCCAAGTATCGGTGGTGAAATGCACCCGTTCACACACAGAGTTTCTCAAGGAAGCAGTGATGTTGTGTGCGACATGCTGGTGTAGCGCGGGCACACCTTTCTTAGAGAAGTAGTGGCGACTAGGCATCTGGTACTGGGGCACAGCGACAGACATAAGGTCTCTAAAATCCTGTGTGTCCACTAGGCGGAAAGGCAGCATTTCGGTAGCCAAGAGCTTACAGAGGGATAGAGTCAACCTCTTAGCTTTGTCATGGGTCGCAGGAAATGGCCTTTTATTTGACCACATCTGAGTAACAGAGATCTGGCTGCTGTGTGTAGACGGTGTTGAGTAGGGTATCCCTGGAAAAATGCAGGTTTGTGAGGAAAGTGCAGGCGGAGACATGATGTTGCCTTCATCCAACGTTGGTGCTATCGATGTCTCAGAGAGCTGTACACACTCACTTGTTTCCCCTTCCAAACCAACTGACGACCTACCAAGCAAACTGCCTGTTGCGGTTACAGTGGTGGAAGTTGTGCGTGGAAAACCAGGTGTGACAGCTGTCCCCACAGTCCTAGAAGATGAAGAGCGCGCGGATGTACTGGAAGGGGCAGGCCGTTGATGGTTCGCTCCGCTAGGCCGCATTGCAGCACGGTGAACTTCCCACCTGGACCTATGATATTTATTCATGTGACGATTCATGAAAGAAGTTGTCAAACTGCTGAGGTTTTGACCTCTACTAACAGAATCACGACAAATTTTACACATCACATAATTTGGGCAATCTTTTTCTATGTCAAAAAAGGACCAGGCTAGGCAAGGCTTAGAGGGCATGCGACCTGCTGAGCCCCCTCGACTAGTGCTCAGAGGCAGAGTGGTGGCTGATGATGCAGTTGTAGACGTGCTACCAGTGCTCCGACTCTGTCCAGGAAGGCGCAAGGTAACTTCGTCGTCGGTTGCATCCTCCTCCACCGCCTCTGTTGACCTCCTCGAGTGCCTGACTGTGGGTTGACAGTAGGTGGGATCTAGAACTTCCTCATCAATTGTTGTGTTTGCACTCCCCTCCCCCTCAGACCGAGCCTCTTCTTGCCCTGACTGAATATTTATGTTGTCATCCCAATCTGGTATCTGCGTCTCATCGTCATCAGTATGTTCCTCATTGTCTATAACCACAGGTGTTACAGTTTGTGAAAAAGGGTCAACATTATGCTCAGAAACTTGGTCCTCACGGCCTGAATCAGAGTCACAAAGGTTCTGGGCATCACTGCAGACCATTTCCTGGTCTGTACTCACTGTAGCTTGGCAGCAGACCTCTGATTCCCAGGCTATAGTGTGACTGAACAGCTCTGCAGACTCAGCCATCTGAGTTCCACCATACTGTGCAGGGCTGATGGAGACTTCAGAGCTGGGAGAAAGCAAGTTTGATTGGGATGACAACTCAGAGGACTGGTGTTTTTTGGATGCGGTACTTGAGGTGGCTGAGAGGGCACTTGTTGGACCACTTGAGATCCATTCAAGCATTTTCCTTTTTTGGCCATCATCTACCTTTGTTCCTGTTGTTTGTGTCCGTAAAAAAGGGAGCACATCGGATTGTCCACGGTAAGTAGTAGACATCATACTTTTGCTGGTAGATGGTCTATCTTCAGCAGATGATAATGGAGCTTTGCCACCTTCCCCACGGACAAACCCTTTTTTTCCTTTTCCACCACGCCTCTTCCACTTTCCACCAGCATCTGTAATTTTGCCACTTATGTTGAATGCGACAAGATTGTGCACTGAAAATGTGGTAGTAAAAATTGAGAGGTGGTGTAGATTGCAGCGGTGGTCTAGCTTTATTAACAGCAGAATAATAAAGAATAACTATACCTGACAATGCAACTACGGCCCTTAAACTGGCAGCATAAATTGCTAGTATAATGGCTTAGTAATAATGAGTAGGAGTGTGCAATGCAGGCAGACGTGCTGCAAATATCTTTGCACTACTAGGACTATACAGAAGTCTAATAGCCACGTTTAGGATGCCACTAAGTTCACTCAGTGTTTGCTAGTATATTGGCTTAGTTATAATGAGTTTGAGTGTGCAATGCAGCCAGACGTGCTGCAAATATCTTAGCACTACTGGGACTATACAGAAGTCCAATAGCCACGTTTAGGATGCCACTAAGTTTACTCAGTGTTTGCTAGTGTAATGGCTTAGTTATAATGAGTTTGAGTGTGCAATGCAGGCAGACGTGCTGCAAATATCTTTGCACTACTGGGACTATACAGAAGTCCAATAGCCACGTTTAGGATGCCACTAAGTTCACTCAGTGTTTGCTAGTATAATGGCTTAGTTATAATGAGTTTGAGTGTGCAAATTAGGCAGACGTGCTGCAAATATCTGTGCACTACTGGGACTATACAGAAGTCCAATAGCCACGTTTAGGATGCCACTAAGTTCACTGAGTGTTTGCTAGTATAAGGGCTTAGTTATAATGAGTTTGAGTGTGCAATGCAGGCAGACGTGCTGCAAATATCTGTGCACTACTTGGACTATACAGAAGTCCAATAGCCACGATTAGGATGCCACTAAGTTCACTCAGTGTTTGCTAGTATAATAGCTTAGTTATAATGAGTTTGAGTGTGCAATGCAGCCAGACGTGCTGCAAATATCTTTGCACTACTGGGACTATACAGAAGTCCAATAGCCACGTTTAGGATGCCACTAAGTTCACTGAGTGTTTGCTAGTATAATGGCTTAGTAACAATGAGTTGGAGTGTGCAAAGGGCAGGAGGGTACAGTGGCAGGTTTGTGGTTCTCTGGGTAGAGGAAAGGAAGCCTGCCTTTCTATCCCTCCTAATGGGGAAATGCAGCGAGGAAATCCCTGACCTTAGCTACACAGACACTGTCATCTTGTGTAGCTGTTAAACTCTGTTTTCAGGACCTGTCACCTATGGCTCTAACCCTGCCGGTATGAGCCCTTAAAAGGACTGATAAAAAGTGCTATCCCTATGTTGTCCAGCGCTGTGTATGGAGCGTATACAGCTGTATCGGCGATAGGAGCTGCGCCAGTGATGTCTGACACCAAGGACGCAGAAGAGATAATGGAGTCCGGATGGGCAGATATTCGTTTTTATAATGCAGGGACATGTGACATGGACATCCTATCACACACCGTTGCTTATCTGGCTAAAAGTCCACTTAGCTGTGTGTGTGTCTGGGATTGGCTGACATGCTGGCCCGCCCCACTACACACGCGCGCTTAGGGAAGGAAGACAAGGAAAAACAAAAAATTGCCATTATCCAAACAGCAGTGATCTGAATGCGCTGTTCCCGCACACTATACACTGAAATGTCATAATAGTTTGAGTCACAGAGTGACTTACACTATTACAGCGGAAAGCCAGCTAGGAATTAGCTGGGTTTTTTGCTGCTAGAACCATTCTCGAACGTATCTAGAACTATCGAGCTTTTGCAAAAAAGCTCGAGTTCTAGTTCGATCTAGAACAGCCCCCAAAATCACTCGAGCCGCGAACTGGAGAACCATGAACCGCGAACCGCGCTCAACTTTAGTGGTGGCTGAGGATGCAGTTGTAGACGTGCTACCAGTACTACTCCTCTGTTCAGGAAGGCGCAAGGTAACTTCGTCGTCAGTAGCATCCTCCTCCACCGCCTCTGTTGACCTCCTCGAGTGCCTGACTGTGGGTTTACAGTAGGTGGGATCTAGAACTTCCTCATCAAGCGTTGTGTTTGCACTCCCCTCAGCCTCTTCCTGACGTGAACCAATATTTAAGTTGTCCTTCCAATCTGGTATCTGCGTCTCATCGTCATCAGTATGTTCCTCATTGTCTATAAAACAGGTGTTACAGTTTATGAATAAGGGTCAACATTATGCTCAGTAACTTGGTCCTCACGGCCTGAATCAGAGTCACAAAGGTTCTGGGCATCACTGCAGACCATTTCCTGGTCTGTACTCACTGTAGCTTGGGAGCAGACCTCTGATTCCCAGGCTATAGTGTGACTGAACAGTTCTGCAGGCTCAGCCATCTCAGTTCCACCATACTGTGCAGGGCGGATGGAGACTTCAGAGCATGGAGAAAGCAAGTGTGACTGGGATGACAACTCAGAGAACTGGTGTTTTTTGGATGCGGTAGTTGAGGTGGCGGAGAGGGCACTTGTTGGACAACTTGAGATCCATTCAAGCATTTTCTTTTTTTGGCCATCATCTACCTTTGTTCCAGTTGTTCGTGTCCGTAAAAAAGGGAGCACATCGGATTGTCCACGGTAAGTAGTAGACATCTTACTTTTGCTGGAAGATGGTCTATCTTCAGCAGATGTTAATGGAGCTTTGCCACCTTCCCCACGGACAAACCCTTTTTTTCCTTTTCCAACACGCCTCTTCCCCTTTTACCAGCATCTGTCATTTTGCCACTCATTTTGATTGCGACAAGATTGTGCACTTAAAATGTTGTAGTAAAAATTGAGAGGTGGTGTAGATTGCAGCGGTGGGCAATGTTTATTAACAGCAGAATAAACAACAATAACTATCCCTGACAATGCAACTACGGGCCTTAAACTGGCAGCATAGTTTGCTAGTATAATGGCTTAGTAACAATGAGTTTGAGTGTGCAATGCAGAGGTGCTGCAAATAGATTTGCACTAGTGGGACACTAATGGAAGTCCAACAGCCACTTTTAGGATGCCACTAAGTTTACTCAGTGTTTGCTAGTATAATGGCTTAGTAACAATGAGTTTGAGTGTGCAATGCAGAGGTGCTGCAAATAGATTTGCACTAGTGGGACACTAATGGAAGTCCAACAGCCACTTTTAGGATGCCACTAAGTTTACTCAGTGTTTGCTAGTATAATGGCTTAGTAACAATGAATTTGAGTGTGCAATGCAGAGGTGCTGCAAAAAGATTTGCACTAGTGGGACACTAATGGAAGTGCAACAGACACTTTTTGGATGCCACTAAGTTTACTCAGTGTTTGCTAGTATAATGGCTTAGTAACAATGAGTTTGAGTGTGCAATGCAGAGGTGCTGCAAATAGATTTGCACTAGTGGGACACTAATGGAAGTGCAACAGACACTTTTTGGATGCCACTAAGTTTACTCAGTGTTTGCTAGTATAATGGCTTAGTAACAATAAGCTTGAGTGTGCAAAGGGCAGGAGGGTACAGTGGCAGGGTTGTGGGAAAATAAGCCTCACTTTCTATCCCTCCTAATGGGGAAATGCAGCGAGGAAGTCCCTGACCTTAGCTACACAAATGCTGTTATCTGTAGCTGTTAAAATCTGTTTCCACGGACCTGACTGTCACCTATGGCTCTGAGCCTGCTGTTATTATCCCTTACAAGGCCTAATAGAAACTTCTATCCCTATTATGTATAGCGCTGTGGGTAGAGTGTACACAGCAGTATCGGAGACAGGAGCTACGCCAGCGGTGACTGACACCCAGACGCAGAAGAGATAATGGCGTCCGGACGGGCAGATACCCATTTTTATAATGCAGGGACATGTGACATGGACATCCTATTACACATGCCGTTTCTTCTCTGGCTAAAAGTCAATTAGCTGTGTGTGTGTCTGGGATTGGCTGACATGCTGGCCCGCCCCACTACACGCGCGCGCTTGGGGAAGGAAGACAAGGAAAAAAAAAATGGCGATCGCCATTATCCCAGCAGCAGTGATCTGAATGCGCTGTTCCCGCACACTATACGCTGAAATTTCGAAATAGTGTGAGTCACAGAGTGACTTACACTATTACAGTGGAAAGCCAGCTAGTAATTAGCTTGGCTTTTTGCTGCTAGAACCGTTCTCGAACGTAACTAGAACTATCGAGCTTTAGCAAAAAGCTCGAGTTCTAGTTTGATCTAGAACAGCCCCCAAAATCACTTGAATCGCGAACTGGACAACCACGAACCGCGAACCACACTCAACTCTAGTAGACACAGGTAGAAAAAGCAAAACATGCAAACAGGCCACACTATAGATGTGGTGTGAACAGTAGTCAAAAGGACTAGCATGATGACTAAACACTGACATGCAGTTAAATGGCTCCATTTTTTTACATTTTATGAGCAAACGTCAACCATCTTGTCAAAAATGACAAAATACAAAATGCAAGGTAGATACACAATTAAATATCCAGTACCTGCAACTTTGGTTCGCTGTGTATGAATGTATAAAGTACACTTTGTGAGCTAGACAGATGCAGTTAAATGAAGAAAAAACAAAAAGCCAGCACTAAATGTTCACTTCAGCACTAAAAATTCCATACTGTACTTATTATAAAAAATGTTGAGATTTTTGGCAAAAAATTGCAATTTCTTGAGCTACCCCGCCACGTCACGGCAAATCTCATTTGGGGCAGTCCTACACTAAACTATTTTTATAAAATGTGCCATACGGCCTCACATATGAATAGTAGAACTGCTCTTAGCAGCACTCACCTGGTCTATTTCAATCCCATACCCATGACTGAGTCATGGCTGTGGGCGGGACAGGTCCAAGCAAATGCTGCATGAAGTAAATAGCCTGTGGACAGGGCCTGATGACTGAAGGTGAACAGTCTAACGTTAAATGTCTGGAGTTTAGGGATTTTTTTTTTGTTTTTTTAAATTGTGTGGCCCTTGGTAGAAGGATTCAGTAGTTAATGCATGCATGTGGTCTACATATAAATTTAAAGGCCAGTGGCTGGAGAAACAGGGCTGGAGCCTCAAGCAATGTGACCCATCCAGATAATTCCCAAGGACTGGACAATATCGTGGGCTACAACTGGCCCATTGCTGGAGGTTCCCCACTCACAGGGGTGGAATTCAGCCTAATTACAGCTAGTTTGCCAAACAGCATGAAGCAAATACACCTTCTGGTACTGAACTCGAAAGGCCTGCCCTTAGCAGCCTTAGTTTCAAATACACTACAATAGTTAAAATGGTTACCGGCCTATCAGAGCACGTCAACTAACGTCAGCACGTGTATGACATCCCTGAATTGAAGGGGGATATTATTACATAAAGGGGCCAGGATGCGGTACATTATTAAGTAAAGAGACCCAGTGTAGGTGACTTTATACCAGGAAGGGGCCCAGTATGGGGGATATTATTAAACAAAGGGGTCATGGATGGAGATAATTATTAAATCGAGGGGCTCAGGATGGAGGACATTATTACAGGAAGGGGCCCAAGATGGAAGACTGTATTATAGAAATGGTCAAGCATGGGTGACATAATTACTGTATGGGGGCCAGAATGAGGAACATAGATTAGTTTATAATGGCAAGTGAGGGGCATAATTACTGTAGGATCCAATTAAGGGATATTATCACTGCGGTAATATATTTTATTTTTGAGGATACTGTTTTCCATGAGGGAAATAAAATGAAGTCCTGTTACTTTATAGACTAGCCTTATTTTACTTTTTTTCTTCATCTGTCACAGTGTAGAAGTCAGGGAAAGAGTATGGAATGTGCTATGGAAGCGATCAGCCATAGAAGTTTGTGTGTTACATTCTGCAGCGATGAATCCTGGCAATGAGGAGTCATAGCTGTATACTGTATGAAGGATGAAGAGCAAAAGCGAAGTTGCATGTCTAAATAGAGATGTCACTGGTATGTCACTGTATTACCTGCATACTATACACTATACACAGAGCTCCTTTGTATAATGTATCTTATGATATTAATGATATGAGTATTCTGGGTTTTATTAATAATCAGTATTGCCATATACTAAGAAGTGACAGTGACAGTTTGAATTGAAAAAAACTGGTACTTGACAGGAGACAATGAGACTATGAAAAAGACAAGTAGGGTAAAATGGGTAAAATACTTTTACTTTAATTATCATCATTATTATTAGTTTTTATTTATAGCGCACCATTGATTCCATGGTGCTGTATATGAGAAGAGGAGAAGTGGGGTGGTAGTGAGGAGTAAACATTGAACATTGAACAACCTCACATTCAATTAATAAGGAATGGACGACGTGCATGCGATGAACGGATTTTCGTTCAATCGCAATCGCACGTACCTGTCACACACTGCAATGTACCTTACGATGCCGGATGTGCGTCACTTACGACGTGACCCTGCCGACACATTGTAAGATACATTGCAGCGTGTAAAGCTGGCTTTAGGGGGATCAGGAGACCACAGAGAATGATATTACATTGATGTTACAGTAATTGAAGCGGGAGATTATGAGGGCATGCACTAGCAATTTATTAGATTGAGAATTGAGAAAAGGATGGATTCTGGAAGTATTTCTTAGTTGAGGATGGCAGGAGGTGGTGAGAGATTTGATGTATGGTATGAAGGACAAGGCAGAGTCGAGGGTCACTCCGAGGCAGCGGACTTCGGGTACTGTGGAGAGCCTGATGTTATATATTGAAATAGATAGATCAAATAAGGAACATAGGTGTGATGGAGAAAGATGATTAGTTCAGTTTTCACCACATTGAGCTTTAGGAAGCGACAGGAGAAGAAGGAAGATATGGTCGATAGACACTCTGGGATTCTAGACAGTTAAGATGGGACATCTGGGACAGAGAGGTACTGTAGCATCCCTAAAGCCATCAGGAGCTGCACGATATTGCATCCTGTCAAAGATGCAGGCCCTCCCCCAGGTACCCAGAAAACCAGTGCTGGTAACACCAAAACACATTATAATCCCTGTTTTTCCCCATTTGTTTTTCCCCAAAGACTGGTGACAGACTATGGTTGGACCCAATGGATGGCCAACTAAAGGTGGAGCTGATCCAGTCCACTAGACGACAACCAGGGGGAGGGGTCAGACAGTCAGTAAGTGGAAGTGCGAGGAGACAGAAGTAACCGTACTGACAGGAGAGTGTCACGGTGACCTGAGGTCCCAGGCGTGTGGTTGCCGTCGGAGTATGGTGGAGTACTCCCAAAACCATAGCACCTACGGGGTACAGATCCCTAGGTCATGCAAACGCTCCAGGCAGACATGATAAAATCTACACAGTGAGGGGACCATTCAGGACCTCACTGACCTTAAAGTTCAGGACACAGTAGCAATGGGAGAACAGAGGAGCAGGACCAGAGAAACCGACCCCACAGGGTTCAAGCTACCTGTTATATGGACTAAGACTGAGAGACTACCAGGAGGGGACCCCCAGACGCTCCAAGCTACGGGGACCCACCCACTAGAGACAGGTGCAGGGGAAGACAGCCACAAGATCATCACACCGACACTGGAACTAAGGGGACCAGTGGTGAAGACCTGCCTTCATCGGGTTGCCAGCCATAACAATGCTGTGAGTAAAAGGAACCAGTTACACTGCAATCCCTTACGTGGCCTACATTCTTTCCATGCCCAACCACATCATCTATCCCCTGGGGCCTGGCCCTACTTGCGGAGGGCCCAACATACAGGCTGCCACTAACACCAGCCCCAGTAGTGAGAACAGTGCAGCGGCGGCTCCCCTAAAATAGCCGCAACCCGAAAGTGGCATCACGACAAAAACTTTATTACAATTCCCCTGTAAATAACTGCCTTTTTAAAGTGACCCCCAGGGTCACGGAACCGTGCAACAGCCACAAAGTGAACTTTCCCAACGTAACCAGGCCTGGGACCGAGTACCCCATAGCCCTGGGGTGCGTCAGTAGATCTGAGTGTCATCAGCATATAGGTAGTACTGAAAGCCATGGGACTTTGAGTTGCTCCAGGCCAAATGTATAGATGGAGAAGAGTATGGGTGCCAGGATAGAGTTTTGAGGGACACCAACAGAGAGAGGGCGAGATGAAGAGGTTGTGTGGGAGTGGAAGACACTAAAAGTGCAGTTGGAAAGGTATGAAGAGATCCAGGCAAGGGCAAGGTCTCTGACACTAAAGGAAAAGAGGAGGGAGTGGTCGACAGTGTCAAAGGCTGAGGACAGGTTTAGAAGGAGGAGTATGGAGAAGTGACATTTAGCTATGGCAATAAGTAACTTTTAGTTATTGTTATTTGTATTTTGTGGTTGAGGAAAGTGTGCATGAAAATTAGTGTGGCTAGCAAAATAGATGTTGCATTCCAATGGATGTGAATGTTTGATGGTTGTAATTCCGTTATAAAAACAGGGAACCTGTTAAAAATCTGAATTCCATCCCTGCTCACCTCTGATTTGTCATGGACATATTAAAAGAACAAGAATAATGGCATTGGGCTGCATGGGATGGGGTCTTGATTCCAATATCGATCTTGTCACACCCTCCGCCATTTCTGCCACATATCGAAAGACCGATAGATACATAGCCGTTAATAGCATTTGGCATGTGAAAAAAAATAAATTCCTAAATCTGAATACTTTTAGAACATATAAGGGTGTTTCAACTCATCAAATTTGTTTAGAAGTTATTGTGATTGTTCCATGCAGAACATCACTAAAAAGAGTTCTGAGCCAGAACTTATTGAAATCAGAGCTCAACATGATGTTTTCTGATCAAATACAGATCCCTGCACTTTGCTCTAAAATCTGAAGCTTAATATTTTGGTATTTTATTTTCAAGTTTTCATGTTTGGTTATTGTTGATTTAAGTTCTGGCTTGTGGTCACCGATATATGGGACACACAAGTGCATCTCAATAAATTAGAATATTCTCAAAAAGTTAATGTATTTCAGTACTTCAATACATCTTGGATTGTGGCCTCTCCACTCTTTCTCCAGACTCTGGGACCTTGATTTCCAAATTAATTTTTAGCAATCCTATCAAGGCTGCGGTTATCCTGGTTGCTTGTGCACCTTTTTCTACCACACGTTTTCCTTCAACTCAACTTTCCATTAATATGCTTGGATACAGCACTCTGTGAACAGCCAGCTTCTATAGCAATGACCTTTTGTGGCTTACTCTCCTTGTGGAGTGTGTCAATGACTGCCTTGTGGACATGTGTCAAGTCAGCAATCTTCCCCATAATTGTGTAGACTGCTGAACCAGACTAAGGGACCATTTTAAAATCTTAGGAAGCTTTTGCAGGTGTTTTGTGGTAATTATTCTAATTTTCTGAGATAATAACTTTTGGGTTTTCATTGGCTGTCACACTATGTGTGACGCCGCTGGAACGACGACCATCTCCTTACCTGCATCCACCGGCAATGAGGAATGAAGGAGGTGGGCGGCATGTTCCGGCCGCTCATCTCCGCCCCTCCTCTGCTATTGGGCGGCCGCTTAGTGACGCCACAGTGACGTCGCTATGACACCGAACTCACCTCCCCCTTGAAGGAGGGATTGTTCGGCGGTCACAGTGACATCGCTGACAAGGTGTGTGCGTGTGACGCTGCCGTAGCGATAATGTTCGCTACGGCAGCGATCACCAAATGTCGCACCAACGACGGGGGCGGGTGCTATCGCGCACAACATTGCTAGCTATTGCTAGCGATGTCGCAGCATGTAAAGCACCCATTTCAGAAATAAACACTTGAAATTGATCACTCTGTGTGTAATGACTCTATTTAATATATGTGTAAAATAAATTAACTTCTTGAGGATATTCTAATTTATTGAGATGTACCTGTATGTTCTATCCCTGTACTGCAAAGTATAAACTACCAACTTGTGTCAAATGTACAATAATAAGCTCATGATTTCATGTTTCATGTCTCTGGTATGACTATTGCTACCCTGGATATTCTTGTATTAGCATAAGTCTCCCACTTTGGGGATGTCATGTACAAAATTTTCTTTATTGTAACTGACTTTATTTGTAAATTTAAGCCCAGGATAATTATATTCACCTATAACTAAATAATTAAAAACAAGTGTTTGTCCTTTCCCCCTTGAATTTGATGCCAATGGTCTCAGTGACATTGTTGGTAGTGCTTTTAATTGAAGTCCTTGATCTATTCCTAAACAGCCCAAAAGGTAATAAAGTACCAATAGGAATGCTGAGAGGATGAGTAATTGCATGTGAGACACTAGACAGTGTGCAGCTAATGAGTTCTGCTTTTGAAAGATCATCTTAATTGGAAAGTGAACCCCTGAAGAGTTTATTTTGTCTTTAGTTTGGTCCCAGTTACTGCTGTGATGAAAAGGGGAGTTTCAAACAGTAAGGTTGATAAACATGTAGACAAAAACACATACACACTCTGTAAATAATTTCACTTATAAGATATATTCATTCTACTCAACGCGCCACAGAATAGAAAGGAAGATGAATGTAAAAAAAAATTATCTCCATGGTAACCAAATCTCATTGTAATTGACTTACATCTAGTTGGTGTATTATTCATTAATTTGATCACAGTGACCTTGATAACTGCCAGCTGTTTTTAGATTGATTTTGTGTTCTAAATTACACAATGTGAAGAAGTTCAATAAGTCCACCTCTGTTACATGAGACATATAAAATGTTCTGCGAGGACTTGCGTTTCCTATTCAAATTAAAATGTACATTATTTTTATGACAGAATTAATGTAATACGACAAGCCATATTGGCTATATGAAAATTGACAAGTTATATTGTGCACGGAATAAACATAAAGTTTAACTAGAAAAGTTATGCGCGAAATAATATGTAAATGACTACAGCCAATTCAAGTCGGGTAATATTAATCCAAATACTATGAAGGAAAATGAAAAGGGATTTTGTAATTTATTTTAGTTGAAGTTTGGTCAGAAAAGCAGAGATCTTTTGTTGGAAACCCAAGACTATGATGAGGAAATGCTCACCTAATATTGGTGAATCTTTAAAGGGGTTGTCCACTACTTTGACAACATCTTCTCAATCTCCATGCTCGCCCCCAAAAAATTAAAAAGCCAACACTGACCTCCAGTAGCTGCCCTGTTTTCACTGTCAGCACCATTCCAGCAGTGTATGAACTTGCATTGCCAGGGCTCATGTGAGATTGTTTTGACAGGTAAGCCTCTCATCCAGTCACTGCCAGCTTCTTTCTTGTCACCTTTGGACATAGGAGCAATCAACAGGAAGTGATCCACAGCCTATTAATTAATTAACTGTCTCAAGGTGAGAAGAGAGAAGCTGCTGGAATAGCTCTGGCAGCAGAGGTGTCAATGGGCTTTGTTATTTTTATGATGGCCCACATGGGGAATAAGAGGTTGTCCAAGCAGTGGATAACCGCTTTAAGTACACTATTGTCAAAAGTGTTAAAAGCTAAAGTGCAACATATACAAAATAAAAACAAAAAACAATTACCTCCCAGACCAGCACTGTTCCAGCGATGTTGATGACCTGTCTCCTGATGGTCACGTGACATTGTTATGACACATGAGCATTGCAGCTTGTCAGCAGTTGGTGCCAGAAATCCAGAAAAGTGAAGGTTACAGCTCATCACGGCTGCTGATATATATATCAATGTCACGTGATCCCCAGGAGACATGACATCGACATTGCTGGAAATGCACCAGACTAAAAGATAAGTATCTTTTTTTTATATTTTCCCAGAGGCTCATTACTATTTAAGAAAAGTTTCCAAGTGTCCAAGCCTTAATAATGGGTCCTTAAAGGTCCAGAGAAAGACAAGCTCTTATGGTCTAACTTGATGTCAAAACATGGGAAGATCTGGATGAGACAAAGATGCACAGATGGGGCAGTACCGCAAGGAAGTAAATGGGGTGAAGGTAATGGTAACCATCAGCTTTAGTATTATGTGAGGACACAACACCTGTAGAAGCCTGATATGACGTAGAGTGTCGTCCAGATATCATTCAATAGTATACATTATATTGGGCTCAAGCCTTAATAATACTTAATAATAAATACTAAAAGGTCCAGAAAAAGACAATTGCTTTGGTGGCTGACAATAATGGAAAAAACATCACTATTTCTTATGAATTAATTCACATATAATCTGTAGATGTAATAGAAAAATCCATGGCTACTGTGCTAATATACAAAATACTAAGTAACTGAAAATACTTTACATTTGGTATTTTGTCTGTTGGTATTTATACTGAGTAAAAAAAATACGTTTATACACTGAATTATTAGTCAGTTTGCATTTTTGATGAATAATTTTATTAGTGAATAACTACCATGATGTTGGTCAATAAAAAAAGGTAATTAACCTGAAACCTGAAAAATTAAGAAAATAAAAGTGAGGTTTTGTCTCTCTTAGGAAATAATCTAATTACTGGGTAACTATTAATGTGCAGAAATATTATGCAATAAAATGAAAAATGTGAATTTTCCAATCTCAAATGTTTATATTCATTTGTTATAGTGAGAATAATAACCAAACAAGTCAAAATGTACAAAAATAACTTTCCGAGAGTTAAAAAAAATATCAGTGACCAATATAGCCATCATTTTTCAATAACACTATAAGCCTTCTATCCATGGCATCTGTGAGGTTCAGTTTCTGTTGGCGATAAACTTTCTACACAGTACCAAACTCAGCCTCGCAGACACTTTTCATAGAGGTGACTGTTTTCCCTCCCTACAAGTTTGCAATAGGGTTTAGCTCAGGTGAGGAAGAGGCCATGTCATTATTATTTTTCCTTTTTTAAGAAACTTTCTTCTAAAAAATGACCATACATTAGACAGTTGATTTTAAGTATAATTTAGTATAATTACAGATATAATAATAATAATTATTATTATTATTAAGTTTATTTATATAGCGCCAACATATTCCGCAGCACTTTACAATCCGGTGGGGGATTGTATAGACAAAAATAAAACAAAATAGTACATAATTCAACAGCTACAGAAGAAATGAGGGCCCTGCTCGAAAGCTTACAATCTATGGGGAAATGGGGGACACAAAAGGTGAAGCACACTTGTAGATCGGGCCGGCCATCGTTATGCTAGTTTATTGGTTACATATAAAGATGAATGATCTGGTCTTTAGACAGTAACCTTTTGGGTGCCCTTACGTGCTTTTGGTTGTATGTAGGATGTGAGGACAGAAATAGGAGAGAGAAGGTTACGAGTAGCATTTAGAAGGTGGGACAGGGGAGAGTCAGGTTAGGAAGTTATTATGATAAGCTTGTCTGAAGAGATGTGTTTTTAATGTACACTTAAAAACTTGCGGGCTGGATATTAGTCGCATTCTTTGGGGTAGTGCATTCCAGAAAACTGGCGCGGCACGAGAAAAGTCTTGGAAACGGAGGTGTGAGGTTCGTATTATGGAGGATGTTAGTCTAAGATCATTTACGGAATGAAGGGGGCAGGTAGGATGATAGACAGAGATGAGGGATGAGATATATGGTGGTGCAGAGCTGTGTAGAGCTTTGTGGGTGAGGGATATGAGTTTTTATTGTATTCTGTAGCTGATAGGTAGCCAGTGTAGTGACTGGCACAAGGTGGAGGCATCGGTGAAATGGCTGGACAGGAATATGACCCTGGCTGCTGCATTCAAGATGGATTGGAGAGGGGAGAGTTTGGTCCGAGGGAGACCAATCAATAAAGAGTTGCAGTAATCCAGGCGGGAATGAATAAGAACGACAGTAAGGGTTTTTGTACTTTCGAAAGTAAGAAATGGTCGGATTCTGGAGATGTTTTTAAGATGCAGGTGACATGTGCGAGTGAGTGATTGTATATGGGGAATGAAGGAGAGTTCTGAGTCAAATATGACCCCAAGACAGTGAGCATGCTGCTTGGGAATAATGATTAAATCATCAAAGGTAATTGAGATGTCAGGTGTAGGTTGGTTGGTAGAGGGAGGAAACACAAGAAACTCAGTTTTGGAGAGATTCAGTTTCAGATAGAGGGAGGACATGCTTTGAGAGACAGCAGACAGACAATCTCTGGTATTTTGTAACAAAGCAGGGTGATGATTGGAGATGATGTTTAGAATTGGGTGTCATCAGCATAGAAATGGTATTAGAGAGCAAATCTGCTGATGGTTTGTCCAATAGGGGCAGTGTATAGAGAGAAAAGGAGAGGGCCCAAGACTGAGCCTTGAGGAACCCCGAAGGTGAGGGGGACAGGAGTCGAGTAGGAGCCAGCAAAGGAAACAGTGAAGGAGCGGCTGGAGAGATAGGAGGAGAACCAGGCGAGAGCAGTGTCCTTGAGGCCAATAGTACTAAGGATAACTGAAGTGAACACTTATATGTATTATGAATGCAAGCCAAAAAAATACATAGTACATAAGGATAAGGCTGCACATCAAAGTTAGATAATAGTATAATGCTATAAGCATATCGAAAAACATTGAAGCATACAATGAAAAATGCCACTTGCTAACTTGAAAGTGTGAATAATGAAATGCATACCTGCCATGAATATTAGGAAAAAGGAGATATTTAGCAATCGCATTGATCAATGTAACTGAGACCCAAAACCTCGTCAAGGTATATCTCTATATTGGTGTCCCCAGCTCTATGACCCTAACTGTGTGTCATCTCATTGCAATTAAAAACTGCTGTGTGTGAGAGGGGTAACCAAGGACTTTCTTATATAGGAAATGGAAAAAACATGGCCGAAAGGGGCGGAGCTGTGTTCACATTCAGAAAAAAAAACTTCATAATACTAAGGATAACTGAAGTGAGCACTAATATATATTATGAGTGCAAGCCAAAAAAATACATAGTACATAAGGATAAGGCTGCACATCAAAGTTAGATAATACCGTGTTTCCCCGATAGTAAGACACCCCCGATAGTAAGACGCAGTGGGGGTTTTGGGGGGGTCGGCTAAGACGTACCCCGAAAGTAAGACATAGTAAACGGAAAGTGTTATTTATTTATTTTTTTTTTTCTTCTTCTTTACAGTACCGGCCGAGAGCCCAGCTGAGCGCCCTGACATGCCGGCGGCCGAGCGCTCAGCTGAGCGCCCTGACATGCCGGCGGCCGAGCGCTCAGCTGAGCGCCCTGACATGCCGGCAGCCGAGCGCTCAGCTGAGAGCCGTCACATGCTGGCGGTCAGGCGCCCAGCCGAGCGCCCTGACACGCCGGCGGCCGAGCGCTCAGCTGAGTGCCCTGACATATCGGCGGCCGAGCGCTCAGCTGAGCGCCCTGACATGCCGGCAGCCGAGCGCTCAGCTGAGAGCCGTCACATGCTGGCGGTCAGGCGCCCAGCCGAGCGCCCTGACACGCCGGCGGCCGAGCGCTCAGCTGAGTGCCCTGACATATCGGCGGCCGAGCGCCCAGCTGAGAGCTGTCACATGCCGGCACTCGGGCGCTCAGCCGAGCGCCCTGACACGCCGGCGGCCGAGCGCTCAGCTGAGTGCCCTGACATGCCGGCGGCCGAGCGCCCAGTTCTTCTTTACAGTACCGGCTGAGCGCCCACCTGAGCGCCCTTACACGCCGGCGGCCGAGTGCTCAGCTGAGCGCCCTGACATGCCGGTGGCCAAGCGCTCAGCTGAGCGCACTGACATGCAGGCGGCTGAGTGCCCAGCTGAGCGCCCTGACATGCCGGTGGCCGAGCGCTCAGCTGAGCGCCCTGACATGCAGGCGGCTGAGCACCCAGCTGAGCACCCTGACATGCCGGCGGCCGAGCGCTCAGCTGAGAGCCGTCACATGTCGGCGGCCGGGCGCCCAGCCAAACGCCCTGACACGCCGGCGGCCGAGCACCCAGCTGAGTGCCCTGAGACGCCGGTGGCCGAGCGCTCAGCTGAGCGCCCTGACATGCCGGCGGCCGAGCGCCCAGTTCTTCTTTACAGTACCAGCCGAGCGCCCAGCTGAGCGCCCTGACACGCCGGCGGTCGAGCGCTCAGCTGAGCGCCCTGACATGCCGGTGGCCGATCGCTCAGCTGAGCACCCTGACATGCTGGTGGCCGTGCGCCCAGTTATTCTTTACAGTACCGGCCGAGCGCCCAGCTGAGCGCCCTGACACACCGGCGGCTGAGCGCTCAGCTGAGTGCCCTGACATGCCGGCGGCCAAGCACCCAGTTGAGCGCCCTGACATGCTGGCAGCCGAGCGCTCAGCTGAGAGCTGTCACATGCCTGCGGTCGGGCGCTCAGCCGAACGCTCGGCCACCGAGAAATGTTGCAGTAATGTTGTCTGTGGTCCATCAGGACCACGGACAACATACAAAAACACGCAGCCTCAGTGCCCTCATGTGCAGCAATGGCGGCAAGTCCCCATACAGTACATTGCATGGAGACTTGCTGCGATTGCTGTGGGATTTTTTTTCCAATATAAGACATTCCCCGAAAGTAAGACATAGTGGGACTTTTGGGGGTAAGAAGAATGTAAGACACTGTCTTACTTTCGGGGAAACACGGTAGTATAATGCTATAAGCATTCCGAAAAACATTGAAGCATACAATGAAAAATGCCACTTGCTAACTTGAAAGTGTGAATAATGAAATGCATACCTGCCATGAATATTAGGAAAAAGGAGATATTTAGCAATCACATTGATCAATGTAACTGAGACCCAAAACCTCCTCAAGGTATATCTCTATATTGGTGTCCCTAGCTCTGTGACCCTAACTGTGTGTCATTTCATTGCAATTAAAAACTGCTGTGTGTGGAGAGGGGTACCCCACAGTTAGGGCCACACACAGTTAGGGTCATAGAGCTAGGGACGCCAATATAGAGATATACCTTGACGAGGTTTTGGGGCTCAGTTACATTGATCAATAAATCCCAAGATACTCGTGTACTCGGCCCGAGCACCGAGCCCAATGTTATCCTATGGGAGACCCGAGTATTTTTATGAAATGACCCCCGGCAGCATGTAGAAACCCTAAAAATGTCACAAAAGTCTCAGAAGAGTGCTCAAATGACATGGCAACAGCATGGGGAAGACCCCTTGAAGCATTTATCACTCAAAAGTCACAGCTGTGAACAATTTTGTCCGCGTTTTACGCCATTTTTACGGACTCACCAGAAAACCTTCCAAAATGACACCAAAATGAATTTTCATGGCGGAAATGTTAAGGGCACATACCCAATAGTGAGATAGAGCTGGTGTATGTTACTTTTTGAGATTAATACATGAAAGATTTTACGTAAAACATTGTGTGGCACTCCGATGTCCAAAGCGCACGTTTTGTGCTTTTTACTAGTGATGTCGGTCATTTTTTTTTTCATTCTATCTCCCGTCGGTCGGTCTCGCTCTGTCGGTCTCTCTCTGTCTTGTCTGTCCCCCTCTCACAGTCTGTCGGTCATTCTCCCCCTCTCTCTTACTTACCGTTCCCCGATCACTGCCGCGGCGCTGCACAGCTGTTCACTAAACTCCGGCGGCTTTTCCTCTTTTGAAAAAGCCGGCCGCTCATTAAACAATCTCGTATTCCCTGCTTTCCTGCTTTTCGGCGCCTATGATTGGTTGCAGTGAGACACGCCCCCACGCTGAGTGACAGGTGTCTCACTGCACCCAAACACAGCAGCCGGTGTGTGTGTGTATACTGTGCAGTGAAATAAATAATTAAATAATTAAAAAAAACGGCGTTCGGTCCCCCCAATTTTAATACCAGCCAGATAAAGCCATACGGCTGAAGGCTGGTATTCTCAGGATGGGGAGCTCCACGTTATGGGGAGCCCCCCAGCCTAACAATATCAGTCAGCAGCCGCCCAGAATTACCGCATACATTATATGCGACAGTTCTGGGACTGTACCCGGCTCTTCCCGATTTACCCTAGTGCGTTGGCAAATCGGGGTAATAAGGAGTTAATGGCAGCCCATAGCTGCCACTAAATCCTAGATTAATCATGTCAGGCGTCTCCCCGAGATTCCTTCCATGATTAATCTGTAAATTACACACACACCCGAAAAATCCTTTATTAGAAATAAAAAACACTAACAAAGTCCCTCATCACCAATTTATTAACCCCGACAAACCCTACTTGTCCGGCGTAATCCACGGACCTCCAGCGTCGCGTCCAGCTGTGCTGCATGAAGGTGACAGGAGCTGCAGAATACACCGCCGCTCCGGTCAGCTTCACACAGCAACTGAAGACAGCCGCGCGATCAGCTGAGCTGTCACTGAGGTTACCTGGATCCAGCGGTGGCCGCGGGTAACCTCAGTGACAGCTCAGTTGATCGCGCTACTCACCGCCGCTCCGGTCAGCTTCACACAGCAACTGAGGTGAGTATAGCGATCAGCTGAGCTGTCACTGAGGTTACCTGGATCCAGCGGTGGATGCAGCGGTGGCCGCGGGTAACCTCAGTGACAGCTCAGCTGATCGCGCTACTCACCGCCGCTCTGGTCAGCTCCATGCAGCAACTGAGGTGAGTATAGCGATCAGCTGCTGTCACTGAGGTTAATCGCGGCACCGCTGGATCCAGCGGTGGCCGCGAGTTACCTGACTGACAGCAGCTGATCGCGCTACTCACCTCAGTTGCTGTGTGAAGCTGACAGACGCGGCGGTGTATTCTGCAGCTCCTGTCACCTGAATGTAGCAGAGCTGGACGCGACGCTGGAGGACTGTGGAGTACGCCGGACATGGAGGGTTTGTCGGGGTTAATAAATTGGTGATGAGGGACTTTGTTATTGTTTTTTATTTCTAATAAAGGATTTTTTCAGGTGTGTGTGTTTTTTAACTGTAATTTACAGATTAATCATGGAAGGAGACTCGGGGAGACGCCTGACATGATTAATCTAGGATTTAGTGGCAGCTATGGGCTGCCATTAACTCCTTAATACCCCGATTTGCCAACGCACTAGGGTAAATAGGGAAGAGCCGAGTACAGTCCCAGAACTGTTTCATCTAATGTATGTGGCAATTCTGGGCGGCTGCTGACTGATATTGTTAGGGTGGGGGGCTCCCCATAACGTGGAGCTCCCCATCCTGAGAATACCAGCGTTCAGCCGTATGGCTTTATCTGGCTAGTATTAAAATTGGGGGGACCGCACGCCGGTTTTTTAAATTATTTATTTATTTATTTTACTGCACAGTATAGACACGCCCACCGGCTGCTGTGATTGGGTGCAGTGAGACACCTGTCACTCAGCGTGGGGGCATGTCTCACTGCAACCAATCATAGGCGCCTGTGGGCGTGGAAAGCAGGGAATATGAGATGGCTGTGTACAGAGCACAGCGCGCCCGCCGGTATAAAGGCTCGGTCACGCTGTGCAGGCCGGCCAATCACTGCAATTCCTCAACTAACAGGGCTGTGGCATTGCAGTGGTCTGCCAGCCAATCCCTGCATGAGGACTGGCTCTCAAAAGAGCGCCAACATGCAAAGATGAAGACCACGAGTACAGCACGAGTATCGCGAAATTACTCGGTACCCGCCGAGTAGCCCGAGTACAGTGATACTCGTGCGAGTACCGAGTAGTAAGAAGCATACTCGCTCATCACTAAAGGAGAAGCATCACTTCTTCTTCTGTGACAGGCTCGAATATTGATAGTGAGCTTGAGGTGCGGGAGAGGAGGGGATCCAAACTCTGAGGGGATTTTTCAAAGATTTCTTTGCGGATGTCGTTGATCTTTTGTAAGAGGAAAGTGAACAGATCATCAGAGCTTAGGTTGGTGTACGGGTCTGTGCTTTAGGGCTCAGGAGGGAGTGGAAGGTTTCAAAGAGTCGTTTAGGATTGCTGGCTAGTGAAGTGATGAGAGTGGTAAAGTATACTTGTTTATCCAGATGGAGAGCAGAGTTATAGGTTTTGAGCATGAACTTATAGTGGATGAAGTCTTCATCTGAAAGGGTTTTTCTCCAGAGACGCTCAGCACACCTTGAACAGCGCTGTAGGAAACGTGTTTGAAGCGTGTGCCAGGGCTGCCGCTGCTTGTGTGTTTTTTTCTGCATGTAGCTGGTGCAGCTTCATCCAGGGCACTCTGCAAACTCTTATTATAATGTGACACTACAGAGTCTGCACAGGGGAGGGAGGAGATGGGAGCCAAGGATGACTGCAAATTGTTCATTAGTAGCTGGGTATTGATGGCACTTAGATTTCTGTATGGGTGATAAATGGGGGCATCCTGGGTTTGAAGACAGTTTGTGATGGAAAAGGAGAGAAGGTTGTGGTCAGAGAGTGGGAGAGGGGAATTGGTGAAGTCATGAAGAGTGCAGAGGCAGGAGAAGACCAGGTCCAGTGTTTTCCCATCCTCATGTGTAGGAGACTTAGTGAGCTGTGAGAGGCTGAAGGATGAAGTTAGAGAAAGAAAATGGGTGGCAGATGGAGAGAGTGGGTCGTCCATAGGGATGTTGAAATCCCCCATATGAATATGCAGTTTTTCTTAGATAAATAATATTTTTCCATGCAGTTTGGTAAGTTCTGTATTTTCTTCTTACTGTCTAATTCTGTCACTTACCACAAAGTTTGTTTCATTTTACAGGAAATTACATAATTCATAATTAATGTAACATTAAAGCTGCATCATAAAAAAAGTTATTGTAGTAAAATAAATCGAATCAACATTAAAAAAATATATAAACAAGAATCATATTTTGTTTTAAAAACTCATTTATTGTTTTCCAATTGTAGCATGGTAAACCTTCCTATATACAAGTCCTTGCAAAATTATTCACCCCCTTGGAATTTTTCGTGTTTTGATATCTCACAGGCTGGAATTTCACTATTTTTGATTTGAGGGTTTGTATCAGTTCATGTAAAGAACATGCCTACAACTGTGAAAATGTGGCTGTCTTTTTATTGTGAAGCAAACAACAAATAGGATAAAATAACTGAAAACTTCAGTGTGCATAACTATTCACCCCCTAAAGTTAGTACATTTTAGAGCCTCCTTTTGTGACAATTACAGCTGTAAGTCACTTTGGATAAGTCTCTACTAGTGTTACACAACTTGCAACTGGGATTTTTGCCCATTTCTGAGGGCAAAACTGCTCCTGTTCCTTCTAGTTAGATGGTTTACTCTGATGAACAGCAGTCTTTAAGTCTGCCCACTAATTCTCAATTGGATTAATGTCTGGGCTTTTACTCTGCTACTCCAATACGTATGCACATTTCCCCTTAAACCACTCGAGTGTTGCTTTAGCATTGTTTTGTTGGAAGGTGAACCTCTGTTCAAAGCTCAAATCACTGACATACTGAAACAGATTTTGCTCAAGAATATCCCTGTATTTCACACCATCAATCTTCTCCAAACGGACCATTTTCACTTACCCAGCTGCAGAAAAACATCCTCACAACATGATGCTTCCACCACTATGCTTCACTGTGGGGATTGTGTGTTCTTGGGGTGATGAGCTGTGTTAGTTTGGCACCAGACAACATTTACCTTGATAGCAGAAAAGTTCAATTTTGCTTTTATCTGACTACAGCAGCTTCCTCTATACATTTGGGGAGTCTCGCACATACCCTTTAGTAATATTAAAATGAGCCAACCAATTTTTAGCTTTTTTTTCTTTTATTTGGTACCATTGTCCTTAACCAGTATGACTTGGGTCAACCATTTTGGATATCCTTCCACAAGCTTCTCACAATAGTTGATAGGAATTTGAGCCAATTCCTCCTGATTTCATGTCAGATAGTGAAAAAAACATGCATACTGAAACAGTCCTCAAATAGTCAAACACACGGGACATGTAATAAATTACTCAATTTACAACCTTAATAAGCCGAAAAATAAACCAGTGAATAGCTCAATAAATTAAAATTAAATATTTTTATTAAATACAATTAAAAACCAATAGATAAAGTGCCTCAAAAGATCACAGATAGGCAAGCGGCTAACTCTGAATAGTAATATAGGTAATAAATAGAAAAGTAACATCCCAAAAAATACACAAGATGGTACAACATTATGCAAATATAAATATAAATTGCACAGTGCAGCTAAACAAACACAGTAGGGGAAAGTTCTCAACCGTATAGAGATACTGGACCTATGAATAGTAAATCCAAAGAAGGGTAAACAAAACTCTTAGGGCCACTTTGCACACTACGACATTGCAGGTGCGATGTCGGTGGGGTCAAATTGAAAGTGACGCACATCCGGCGTCGCAGGCGACATCGTAGTGTGTAAAGCCTTTTTGATACGATTAACGAACGCAAAATCGTCGTAATCGTATCATCGGTGTAGCGTCTGTCATTTCCATAATTTGGAAATGACCGATGTTACGATGTTGTTCCTCGTTCCAGCGGCATCACACATCACTGTGTGTGAAGCCGCAGGAGCGAGGAACATCTCCTACCTGCGTCCTGCGGCTCACGGCAGCTATGCGGAAGGAAGGAGGTGGGCGGGATGTTTACGTCCCTCTCATCTCTGCCCCTCGCTTCTATTGGCCACCTGCCGTGTGACGTCGCTATGACACCGCACAACCCGCCCCCTTAATAAGGAGGCGGGTCGCCGGCCAGAGCGACGTCGCAGGGCAGGTGAGTGCATGTGAAGCTGGCGTAGCGATAATGTTCGCTACGCCAGCTATCACCATGATATCGCAGCTGCGACGGGGGCGGGGACTTTCACGCTCGGCATCGCAAGCATCGGCTTGCGATGGGGTAGTGTGCAAAGTGCCCCTTAAAGGGAAAGAATGTCATACATACATTCGGGATCACCACTTTAAGACCAAATTCTTTTATTACAAGTTTAGGACAATGGAAGACACACATTTAAAAACATTAAAAACACAGACAATGGCTTTTTCATGTACACTCAAAATACTGCAATTACAAAACTAAGTCCACCCCAGGTGCTCAAATGGTTGCACATATGATGCAATAATGTATAAGAGAGTGCTCTTTGCTGTCAGTAAATACACATGTTTCTACCAGAGCTCAAACAGTCTGCAGATAATTCTTAATGTAGGCACTATGGCAATAAGGCATCCACAGGAGCTGAGAATAGTTATACATAAAGCACAACAAAACATAGAAATAGGTGCTCAAAATGTTAAACATATAGCATAATACTGCATATGAATGTACTCTTGATATAAGTGCACAAATGTATATATTTCTGTATTGTATTTTATTTTTCCTTATTCTTTGTCTTTCATTTCTTCCTTTCTACATATTGTTTTCTCGCCCCCTCCCTGTCTCCGTCCTGTCCCTTATTTTGCAATGGTGGAATCATCCACTTAATACATTCTCTACATATGGGGGTGAGAACCTCACTGTGGTTGTCTTTAGCTACCTTATATTTTGCTAACTAATTTGTGATGCTTCTCCATTATGAGACTTGTGCATTATAATGAACTTTTTATTAGTTCATGGAATTGATTATTTTGCAATATTAGTGCCAGTTATTCTGTTGGATGGGCAATACAAATAGGAGCTGCACATCTTTACCATGACTGTTGGTAAATGCGCAGCTATTCAAGGTATAGTGGTATTGGGAGTACCACTATCGTATGCCCAATTTCTTTGAGTTCTCAAACCACTTTGTGGTTTAATGGGTTGTTGCACAATACACTGCGTGTGCACACATACAGCTAGCGTGCACGCCCACTTGAGTCCTATGACATGCATGGAGGTAGTTTGTTGCAGTATGTGACGCATGCGCGTCACGTGCAGAGACACCCTGTGTGACATCCTTGGTGACGCTGCACTGACTACAGAAAGCACTGGATTCCCCCGCCTCCACGCTGCTCCTTCACACCAGCCTGCGCTCCTGGTAATTAAAAACTTTGTTCAACTAAATGTAATGCTATATAAGGATGATGGTTATGACTAGAGTTGAGCGCGGTTCGCGGTTTGAGGTTCTCCAGTTCGTGGCTCGAGTGATTTTGGGGGCTGATCTAGATCGAACTAGAACTCGAGCTTTTTTGCTAAAGCTCGATAGTTCTAGATACGTTCGAGAACGGTTCTAGCAGCAAAAAAACCAGCTAATTACTGGCTGGCTTTCCACTGTAATAGTGTAAGTCACTCTGTGACTCACACTATTATGACATTTCAGTGTATAGTGTGCGGGAACAGCGCATTCAGATCACTGCTGTATGTATAATGGCGATCGCCATTTTTTTTTTTTCCTTGTCTTCCTTCCCTAAGCGCGCGCGTGTAGTGGGGCGGGCCAGCATGTCAGCCAATCCCAGACACACACACAGCTAAGTGGACTTTTAGCCAGAGAAGCAATGGCATGTGTGATAGGATGTCCATGTCACATGTCCATGCATTATAAAACCAGACATTTTCCTCCAGCACGCCATTATCTGCCTTCTGCGTCCTTGGTGTCAGACATCACTGGCGCAGCTCCTATCGCCGATACAGCTGTATACACTCCATACACAGCGCTGGAAAGCTTAGGGATAGCACTTTTTATCAGTCCTTTTAAGGGCTCATACCGGAAGGGTCAGAGCCATAGGTGACAGAGTTTAAAACAGAGTTTAACAGCTACACAAGATGACAGCGTCTGTGTAGCTAAGGTCAGGGATTTCCTCGCTGCATTTCCCCATTAGGAGGGATAGAAAAGCAGGCTTCCTTTCCTCTACCCAGAGACCCACAACCCTGGCACTTTACCCTCCTGCCCTTTGCACACTCAAACTCATTGTTACTAAGCCATTATACTAGCAAACACTGAGTGTACTTAGTGGCATCCTAAACGTGGCTGTTGGACTGCTGTATTGCCCCAGTAGTGCAAAGATATTTGCAGCACGTCTGCCTGCATTGCACACTAAAACTCATTGTTACTAAGCCATTATACTAGCAAACACTGAGTGTACTTAGTGGCATCCTAAACGTGGCTGTTGGACTGCTGTATTGCCCCAGTAGTGCAAAGATATTTGCAGCACGTCTGCCTGCATTGCACACTAAAACTCATTGTTACTAAGCCATTATACTAGCAAACACTGAGTGAACTTAGTGGCATCCTAAACGTGGCTATTGGACTTCTGTATAGTCCCACTAGTGCAAAGATATTTGCAGCACGTCTGCCTGCATTGCACACTCCAACTCATTGTTACTAAGCCATTATAATAGCAAACACTGAGTGAACTTAGTGGCATCCTAAACGTGGCTATTGGACTTCTGTATAGTCCCACTAGTGCAAAGATATTTGCAGCACGTCTGCCTGCATTGCACACTCCAACTGATTGTTACTAAGCCATTATACTAGCAAACACTGAGTGAACTTAGTGGCATCCTAAACGTGGCTATTGAACTTCTGTATAGTCCCACTAGTGCAAAGATATTTGCAGCACGTCTGCCTGCATTGCACACTCAAACTCATTGTTACTAAGCCATTATACTAGCAAACACTGAGTGAACTTAGTGGCATCCTAAACGTGGCTATTGGACTTCTGTATAGTCCCACTAGTGCAAAGATATTTGCAGCACGTCTGCCTGCATTGCACACTCCAACTCATTGTTACTAAGCCATTATACTAGCAAACACTGAGTGAACTTAGTGGCATCCTAAACGTGGCTATTGGACTTCTGTATAGTCCCACTAGTGCAAAGATATTTGCAGCACGTCTGCCTGCATTGCACACTCCAACTCATTGTTACTAAGCCATTATAATAGCAAACACTGAGTGAACTTAGTGGCATCCTAAACGTGGCTATTGAACTTCTGTATAGTCCCACTAGTGCAAAGATATTTGCAGCACGTCTGCCTGCATTGCACACTCAAACTCATTGTTACTAAGCCATTATACTAGCAAACACTGAGTGAACTTAGTGGCATCCTAAACGTGGCTATTGGACTTCTGTATAGTCCCACTAGTGCAAAGATATTTGCAGCACGTCTGCCTGCATTGCACACTCAAACTCATTGTTACTAAGCCATTATACTAGCAAACACTGAGTGAACTTAGTGGCATCCGAAACGTGGCTATTGGACTTCTGTATAGTCCCACTAGTGCAAAGATATTTGCAGCACGTCTGCCTGCATTGCACACTCCAACTCATTGTTACTAAGCCATTATACTAGCAAACACTGAGTGAACTTAGTGGCATCCTAAACGTGGCTATTGGACTTCTGTATAGTCCCACTAGTGCAAAGATATTTGCAGCACGTCTGCCTGCATTGCACACTCCAACTCATTGTTACTAAGCCATTATACTAGCAAAAACTGAGTAAACTTAGTGGCATCCTAAACGTGGCTATTGGACTTTTGTATAGTCCCACTAGTGAAAAGATATTTGCAGCACGTCTGCCTGCATTGCACACTCCAACTCATTGTTACTAAGCCATTATACTACCAAACACTGAGTGAACTTAGTGGCATCCTAAACGTGGCTATTGGACTTCTGTATAGTCCCACTAGTGCAAAGATATTTGCAGCACGTCTGCCTGCATTGCACACTCCAACTCATTGTTACTAAGCCATTATACTAGCAATTTATGCTGCCAGTTTAAGGGCCGTAGTTGCATTGTCAGGGATAATTATTCTTTATTATTCTGCTGTTAATAAAGCTAGACCACCGCTGAAATCTACACTACCTCTCAATTTTTACTACCACATTTTAAGTGCACAATCTTGTCGCAATCAACATGAGTGGCAAAATGACAGATGCTGGTGGAAAGGGGAAGAGGCGTGTTGGAAAAGGAAAAAAAAGGGTTTGTCCGTGGGGAAGGTGGCAAAGCTCCATTAACATCTGCTGAAGATAGACCATCTACCAGCAAAAGTAAGATGTCTACTACTTACCGTGGACAATCCGATGTGCTCCCTTTTTTATGGACGCGAACAACAGGAACAAAGGTAAAGGTAGATGATGGCGAAAAAAGGAAAATGCTTGAATGGATCTCAAGTGGTCCAACAAGTGCCCTCTCAGCCACCTCAACTACCGCATCCAAAAAACACCAGTCCTCTGAGTTGTCATCCCAATCAAACTTGGTTTCTCCCAGCTCTGAAGTCTCCATCAGCCCTGCACAGTATGGTGGAAGTGAGATGGCTGAGTCTGCAGAGCTGTTCAGTCACACTATAGCCTGGGAATCAGAGGTCTGCTCCCAAGCTACAGTGAGTACAGACCAGGAAATGGTCTGCAGTGATGCCCAGAACCTTTGTGACTCTGATTCAGGCCGTGAGGACCAAGTTTCTGAGCATAATGTTGACCCTTTGTCACAAACTGTAACACCTGTGGTTATAGACAATGAGGAACATACTGATGACGATGAGACGCAGATACCAGATTGGGATGACAACTTAAATATTCGGTCAGGGCAAGAAGAGGCTCGGTCTGAGGGTGAGGGGAGTGCAAACACAACAATTGATGAGGAAGTTCGAGATCCCACCTACTGTCAACCCACAGTCAGGCACTCGAGGAGGTCAACAGAGGCGGTGGAGGAGGATGCAACCGACGACGAAGTTACCTTGCGCCTTCCTGGACAGAGTCGGAAAACTGGTAGCACGTCTACAACTGCATCATCAGCCACCACTCTGCCTCTGAGCACTAGTCGGGGGGGCTCAGCAGGTCGCATGCCCTCTAAGCCTTGCCTAGCCTGGTCCTTTTTTGACATAGAAAAAGATCGCCCAAATTATGTGATGTGTAAAATTTGTCGTGATTCTGTTAGTAGAGGTCAAAACCTCAGCAGTTTGACAACTTCTTCCATGAATCGTCACATGAATAAATATCATAGGTCCCAGTGGGAAGCTCACCGTGCTGCAATGCGGCCTAGCAGAGCGAACCATCCACGGCCTGCCCCTTCCAGTGCATCCACGCGCTCTTCATCTTCTAGGACTGTGGGGACAGCTGTCACACCTGGTCACAACTTCCACCACTGTAACCGCAACAGGCAGTTTGCTTGGTAGGTCGTCAGTTGGTTTGGAAGGGGAAACAAGTGCGTGTGTACAGCTCTCTCAGACATCGATAGCACCAACGTTGGATGAAGGCAACATCATGTCTCCGACTGCACTTTCCTCACAAACCTGGATTTTTCCAGGGACACCCTACTCAACACCGTCTACACACAGCAGCCAGATCTCTGTCCCTCAGATGTGGACAAATAAAAGGCCATTTCCTGCGACCCATGACAAAGCTAAGAGGTTGACTTTATCCCTCTGTAAGCTCTTGGATACCAAAATGCTGCCTTTCCGCCTGGTGAACACACAGGATTTTAGAGACCTTATGTCTGTCACTGTGCCCCAGTACCAGATGCCCAGTGGCCACTACTTCTCTAAGAAAGGTGTGCCCGCGCTACACCAGCATGTCGCACACAACATCACCGCTTCCTTGAGAAACTCTGTGTGTGAACGGGTGCATTTTACCACCAATAATTGGACCAGTAAGCATGGACCGGGACGTTACATGTCGCTGACTGGGCACTGGGTAACTATGGTGATAGATGGTAAAGGGTCTGCTGCACAAGTCTTGCCGTCCCCACGACTTGTGTGTCAATCCTCTGTCTGTCCAAGTTCCGCCACTGCTTCTGCCTCCTCCACCTCATCTGTGTCCTCCACCTCCGCCCCAAGCCTGCCTGGTCCTGCCACCAGCGTTCTCACTGCGCAGAAGGAATCACGCACCCCTCATTACTATGCTGGCAGCAGAGCGCAATGTCATCAGGCGGTCTTTAGCTTGACATGTCTTGGGAATAAGAGTCACACAGCTGAGGAGTTGTGGTCAGCTCTGCGGTCCGAGTTTAATAAATGGTTGTCTCCACTCAACATGCAGCCTGGTAAGGCCGTGTGCGACAATGCTGCAAACCTGGGTGCGGCCCTTCGCCTGGGCAAGGTGACACACGTACCTTGTATGGCTCACGTGTTGAACCTTGTTGTCCAGCAATTTTTAACACACTATCCCGGCCTAGATGGCCTTCTGACTAGGGCACGAAAACTGTCTGCTCACTTCCGCCGTTCAAGCGCCGCAGCTGAGCAACTTGCATCGCTCCAGAAGTCTTTCGGCCTGCCGGTTCATCGCCTGAAATGTGATGTGCCGACACGCTAGAATTCGACTCTCCACATGTTACAGCAACTGTGGCAGCACCGCCGAGCCCTGGTGCAATACGTCATGACGTATAGCCTGGGCCAACGAGATGCAGAGGTGGGGCAGATAACCCTGATGGAGTGGTCTCAGATCAAGGACCTATGCACCCTTCTGCACAGTTTCGACATGGCGACGAATATGTTTAGCGCTGACAATGCCATTATCAGCATGACAATTCCAGTCATTTACATGCTGGAGCACACGCTAAACACTATTCGGAGTCAAGGGGTGGGACAACAGGAAGGGGATGAACTACAGGAGGATTCATATGCGCAAGACATAACAACATCTCCAAGTTCCAGACGTTCATCATCACCAACGCGGCAGGCATGGGAACATGGGGGACAGGGATCAACAAGGGCGCATGGTACCAGGCGAAATGTTGAGGAAGGTGCAGGAGAACATGAAGAAATGGAGGAAAAACTGTCCATGGACATGGAAGACTCAGCGGATGAGGGAGTCCTTGGTCAAATTTGAGTTGAAAGAGGTTGCGGAGAGATGTCAGAGGAAGAAAGAACGGTTAGCACCTCTATGCCACAAACACAGCGTGGACTTGGTCCGCATAGCTGCGCAAGACACATGAGTGCTTTCTTGCTGCACTACCTCCAACATGACCCTCGTATTGTCAAAATTAGAAGTGATGATGACTACTGGCTTGCCACACTATTAGATCCCCGGTACAAGTCCAAATTTTGTGACATAATTCCAGCAATAGAAAGGGACGCACGTATGCAGGAGTATCAGCAGAAGCTGTTACTCGAGCTTAGCTCGGCTTTTCCACCAAACAACCGTGCAGGTGCAGGGAGTGAATCTCCCAGTTGTAACTTGACAAACATGGGACGGTCTTGTCATCTTCAACAGTCTACCCGTACCAGTAGGACTGTATCTGGTGCTGGTAACAGCAATTTTATGGAATCTTTTCATAATTTTTTTAGACCCTCCTTTGCAAGGCCAACAGAGACAACAAGTCTATCACATAGTCAACGGCTGGAGAGGATGATACAGGAGTATCTCCAAATGAACATCGATGCCATGACTTTGCAAATGGAGCCTTGCTCATTTTGGGCTTCAAATCTTGAAAAATGGCCAGAGCTCTCCACTTACGTCTTGGAGATTTTGTCGTGTCCAGCTGCCAGCGTTGTCTCTGAATGTGTCTTCAGTGCTGCTGGGTGTGTGCTGACAGATAAGCGCACGCGTCTGTCCAGTGACAATGTGGACAGACTAACGTTCATCAAAATGAACAAGTCATGGATCCACAAGGAATTTACTACCCCTGTGTCATCCTGGGGAGAGTAAATGCTTGTGGATTTGGAATGTGCTTGATGCAAATCAAAACATCTTGTTTGCAACTAGGGCACAAGTGGTGCCACTGATGGGGTGTCTGTGTGGCCCAATTTTTTGAAAAAAGGGAGACTCTGCTTGGAGTAATCCTTGCTTACGTTGTTTTTAAAAGGAGCTAAGATGAACAAGTCATGGTTCAGCAAAGACTTTGCTACCTACCCCGGTGTCATCCTGGGGACGGTTAAGAATGGCGTATTTTTGAATGTGCTTGATGCAAAGCTAGCTGTGAAGTGTACAACTAGGGCACAAGTGCTGCCACTGAATGGGTGGGTGTGTGTGGGGCACAATTTTTGGAAAAAAAAGGGAGACTCCGCTTGGAGTAACCCTTGCTTGCTGTGTTTTTTAAAAATGATCCAAGATGAACAGAGCTGGGATCAGGAAAGACTTTGCTACCTACCCCGGTGTCATCCTGGGGATGGTTAAGAATGGCGTATTTTTGAATGTGCTTGATGCAAATCTAGCTGTCAAGTGTACAACTAGGGCACAAGTGCTGCCACTGAATGGGTGGGTGTGTGTGGGGCACATTTTTTGGAAAAAAGGGAGACTCCGCTTGGAGTAACCCTTGCTTGCTGTGTTTTTTAAAAATGATCCAAGATGAACAGAGCTGGGATCAGGAAAGACTTTGCTACCTACCCTGGAGTCATCCTGGGGACGGTTAAGTATGGCGTATTTTTGAATGTGCTTGATGCAAATCTAGCTGTAAAGTGTACAACTAGGGCACAAGTGCTGCCACTGAATGGGTGGGTGTGTGTGGGGCCCAATTTTTGAAAAAAAGGGAGTATCCGCTTGGAGTCACCTTGCGGTGTTTTACATGATTTTAGAAGAGCGTGCCATGCCTATATCTGTGTCTCGTCCTCTTTTTCCTCGTTACGCTCTTTTGTTTTCGCATGAGAATTTGTTCTTTTCACTTTCCCATGTGTTTGTGTTGTGTTGTGAGTTGTTTGTCACCTTTTGGACACCTTTGAGGGTGTTTTCTAGGTGTTTTATGTGTTTGTGAATGCCTGCCATTGTTTCCTATGCGGTTCGAGTTCGGTTCGTCGAACGTTCGACGAACCGAACTCGAACGGGACCTCCGTTCGGCGAACCGACCTCGAGCCAAACCACGACCGGTTCGCTCATCTCTAGTTATGACACTAGCCCTATCCTTTCCCTGAGAAAGCCACCAAGCATGGCGGACCACGTCTGATCGTGGGTTCCTAACCTTTTTCCTCCCTGACTGCTATTTGTGGTGTCTTATACCTTAGTTATTGTTTAGTAGGGTAATATGCTTTAGACAGACTCCGACTAACAGAATAGACATTTGAATGCATCTTTATTAAGAGCAACCCCCATGTTTGCTCTGTGATATTACATGTGTAACCATTTTTAGCTCCTGTAGATGCTTTATTGTTACAGCTACTGCTCAAGGCTTTTTGAGCAGACTCAGATTTTTTGGAGAGACACATTTGTGCACTTATATCAAGAGTACATTCATAGGCAGTATTGTGCCATATGTTTTACATTTTGAGCACCTGTTTTCATGCTTTGTTGTTCTTTATGTATAACTATTCTCAGCTCCTGTGAATATGTGCAGACTGAGCTCTGGTAGAAACATGTGTATTTACTGACATCAAAGAGCACTCTCTTATACATTATTGCATCATATGTGCAACCATTTGAGCACCTGGGGTGGACTTATTTTTGTAATTGCAGTATTTTGAGCATCAGTCTTTTTTTAACAATTTGAGCTCCTTCATTGTAAATTTGTCATAATCGCCATATTGTGAGTTGATTTTTACATCTATCCTATAGCATTGGAGGAAGGTACTTGTTTTAGCAAGCCTTTGTCTGTGCTTTTAATATTTTTAATTGTGTGTCTACCATTGTCCTAAATTTGTAATAAAATAATTTGGTCTTAATGTGGTGATCCCGAATATGTGCATGCCATTCTTTCCCTTTAAGAGTTCTGTTATTTTTTTCTGGCATGTATTTGGTTGATCCCTATTTAGTGGTTCCCTTTTTTCCTCTTCAATTACCAAAGAAGGGTAAACAACCAAAACTTTGTATATCAATGTCAAATTAAGGTAAGGTGACCTAAATCTCTAGGGCCTAAATCTATCTGAATGGTGGGATCCCAATCACTAATATGTTAAAGGCATGCAAATACAAGTACTGCTTGTGCTGAAAAAAACGTAAACCATGGTTATATTACCTGAATCAGTGGTGGTAGTGGGAATCAGCGTGGTCGCGTGCCTACACCCCGACACGTGTTTCGCAGTAGCGTCCTCAGGGGGCGTGAAAATCCCTTAAAACATTTGCTCTCTCTTTCTCTCATTATTCTAGCATTTGACAAATATAAATAATTTTGGTTCCTAACTGAGCTAAAACGGGAAAGGTTTATTCTGATTTCCTGTCAGATAGCAAGAAAAACATGCAGATATACTTTATCTTCTTAGACAGTGTATGTAAACTTCTGGTTGCAACTGTATATTTTTCTCACTTCACTTTACCTTCTGGGACTATTTGGGGCTGATGTATTACACAGAAATGAGATTACAAAAATATATACATACAGGTTGTAATGTAACAAAATAGGTAGAATCTCTATTCCTTAACTTTATTTCTTTGTGACTCCAAATAAAATGTACTGTATGTTAAAACTTCAAGTGATTTTTACTAAAAAAAACCCCTTAAAGTGGTCATTTTGTACATGAATCAAACGTCCACAGAATTTAACTTCAAGAAGTATGGTGCAATTACAGTTTTTGTAGATAATACCACTTACAAAATAGGCTACAGAAATTGCAGAAGTAACGCTATTAATCACTTGTATAATTTATGTTCTTTTGTGCAGCTATACTTGAGTACTTGAGCTTTCCAGGTATTACAGGACATAAAATTTTCTTTGCTTCCCAGAGGCAAATTTTCAGCTGGAGTGTTCAACATCTGATTACACATTTGAGCCACTACAGAGCCAGCTGGAAGATGAAGGACTGGTGCTGCTGCAGGAGAAATCTCAAGAATCAATAAAGGTACTTACGTTTAGAGGAGGAGGTGAGCCGATGGAGAAACTATTCTTACTCTTTTTTCAATGCACAATTTGGATCATATGTGATAGAAAGCCACCATATGAACATTGGCGAGATAGTTAATAGCTCCACGGGATTAATCCAATAAACCTTGAGACAATTACAGTGTTTATATTTTCTATAAATCTGTTCTTTTCACTGTAAAGTTTTTTAAGTGCAAATAAAACACAGTGCAAATAAAACTATATTTAGTTGCCAGTATGACCAGTAATCCTATAATTTTCTATTGTGTATTAGACTTTGCCTAAAGTTATATTTTTTCATATTAACATTTTTTAGGTATTATTTTTTAACAAATAATACACGGCCATTGCATAACTTAATTGATTTATTAGTAGTCATTTGGAATTGAATCATAAATATCTACAATGGCTCCAATGTGAGTAACTATCATGATGGTATCCGCCTATCCGCTACAGAATCCAAAATAAACTTATCACTCTCACTCACAAACTTTTCCACGGTTCTGCGCCACCATACATCTCCTCCCTCATCTCTGTCTATCACCCCACCTGTGACCTCCGCTCTGCTAATGACCTAAGACTGACATCAACAACAATTCAAACCTCCCACTCCTGTCTTCATGATTCCTCATGAGCTGCGCTTATGCTCTGGATCACACAACGAAGAACAATCTGATTATTTCCCAACATCCACACCTTTAAGCGGGCCCTAAAAATGCATTTCTTTAGACCAGCCTATCACCTCACCACCCTGATCTAATCTAGTCCCTTTCTACCCTTCATAAAATTTACTTCCAATTCTTGTCCCCTGTACCGGTACAAATTATGGCTGGTGACCGGTCCACGCAGCTGGTTTTGAATACCCTATTAAATCGATGGCTGGACCATATATGACAAGCTTTTCTCCCCCCCCCCCATTCACCTTTTGTGCATCCCCTATTTCCTCATAGACTGTAACCTTACGAGCAGGGCCCTCACTCCTCTTGGTATCTGAATTTTGTTATTTTTTATTGTCTCATAATGTCTGTACATGTCTACTCTGATTTGTAAAGTGCTGCAGAATATGTTGGCGCTATAGAAATAAAACTTATTATTATGGTAAATGGGGTAAATGAGTTGCCCCAGTTCAATAATCTCATTTGCTAGCTTAGTCTAATCTAATTAACAAAATGTCACTTTATTTACAGTTCAAGGGCCAATGAACTTTTCAATGCTGCTCTTGTTTTTTTGTATAAGCTGCAGAAGTGACATCACATTAACGGCACTGGAGCCAATCACTGAGCTCAGCGGCTCTGATAATGTAGACACCATGAGCCACTTAGCTCTAGGATTAGCTACAGCCCTATGGACTTGTCCTTTCTGCAGCCAAACAAAAGAGAAAAGGGCAGTATCAGAGATAAAGTGCTGGACCCCTGGAGGGTAAGTACAGTTTAGTTTTTTGCTGTTTTTTTTTTACAACAAACTGAGCTGTCAGTCAAACATTTTATATAAACCCCTTTAAGGCTTGAGTCTCACTTGTTTGTGACTCACACAAAGATCGCATCGCACTGCCCAAACCAGTCACCCGCTCTCAGGACAGCAGCTGATTAGCTGAATGTATTTCTGTGCAGCTGACCCGGTCCTGTCAGGAGAGCAGGGGGCCAATCGAGCAGTGTATGTAAGTGTGACTCAAGCCTAATACTAACAGAACGTACCTTACTTTGGGCTATTGTTACAACTGATCAAAAACGTCTAAAATTCAGTGGCCTAAAAGAAGAGAGCAGAGCATGCATATATTTTTGTAAGTGCTTTTAGAAGAACAATATGGGGTCTTAATCAAAGTGAAAGGCAAACCCCCAAAAATGCATCAGCAGCCTCATGCTGTAGCACAATTTGGATTTCCATTTCATTTTGCCAGACCAATGAAGGACTTAAATAATTTTTATTTCCAACAACTTTGATTTTTTTGGTGTTGGTCAACTTTAAGGGAAAATTAGGAGAAAATTCAAAATTGAAACTGCAGTCCTTAAGTTCAATGTTTAATTAATCTCTAACGAGATAATAAAAGGGTACTTTTTTTATAGAATTGCCTTTTTTGTGAATCCAAAATTAAAGGCCTGTCTCTGGTTAGGATTAACAAGTTTTGGAGTTGTCAGTGTCCAAAATGTCTATAAAAATAAGCAAATCTACAAAAAGTTTAAAAATACCTTACATATGTTGGCATTGGATAAGCTTTAATTGATTAATTCAGTGATTTTCTAAAGACTCTAAAACAATCAGTATGAGTTCCCTCCAGTCTTTACCACCTACACTTTGTGCAGACTTATTCGGCAAATGAGTATTTTGATCACATGATCATTTTTATACATGTTGTCCTACTCCAAGCTATATAGGCTTGAGAGTCAACTACCAATTAAGTAAATCAGGTGATGTGCATCTCTGTAATGAGGAGGGGTGTGGTGTAATGACATCAACACCCTATATAAGGGGGCATACTTATTAGGCAACTTCCTTTCCTTTGGCAAAATGGGTCAGAAAAGAGATTTGACGGGCTCTGAAAAGTTCAAAATTGTGAGATGTCTTGTAGAGAGATGCAGCAGTCTTGAAATTGCCAAACGTTTGAAGTGTGATCATCGAACAATCAAGCGTGTCATGGCAAATAGCCAACAGGGTCACAAGAAGCGTGTTGGGCAAAAAAGGCGCAAAATAACTGCCAAAAAATTGAGGAAAATGAAGCGTGAAGCTGCCAAGATGCCATTTGCCACCAGTTTGGCCATATTTCTAAGCTGCAATGTTACTGGAGTATCAAAAATCACAAGGTGTGCTATACTCAGGGACATGGCCAAGGTAAGGAATGCTGAAAAACGACCACCTTTGAACAAGAAACATAAGATAAAACGTCAAGACTGGGCCAAGAAATATCTTAAGAATGATTTTTGAAAAGTTTTTTGGACTCATGAAATGAGAGTGACTCTTGATGGGCCAGATGGATGGGACAGAGGCTGGATCAGTAAAGGGCAGAGAGCTCCACTCGGACTCAAACACCAGTAAGGTGGAGGTGGGGTACTGGTATGGGCTGGTATCATCAAAGATAAACTTGTGTGACCTTTTCGGGTTGAGGATGGAGTGAAGCTCAGCAGCTTGTCGTAGGTGATTTCGGAACCGAAAGCAGCAAACCCCCAAAACCGCTGTGGTGTGTGTCTGGGACCCACCTCTATGCGGCCCAGGTGTTTTTTTCAGTTTGCCGCCATCGCACGGGAAGCCACGCCCCTAAACGTTCAATCTGGGGTGTCTTCGCCAAACTTTTTTCCCCTAAAGGAAGTGAAACGGGGTCTTCCGGCTCCAGCAGATGGTACCCCTGGGTCTTGGCGAAAAACTGGCCAAGTTGCGAATCGGTCGCACCTTCGGTTCCCTAGGGGCGTGGCTTTGCGAATTTTGGCCTTATATGCGAATCCCTAATATCTGCTAAACCGTGACTCCAATTTGCTCATGTAAGGCTTCATTATGACCGGTTTGCTGAGCCGGATGATTCGACACTCAGCTCGCGAATTCGCCACAAACGGGGACCCCGCAAATGCCCCCAAAAGTTTTGGCCATCTTGAATTCTTCAACTTTTGCCCCCAAAATTTCAGGGACTAGACCTTCGAAACCCCTGTGGTGCTTCTCTGGGACCCACCCCTATGCGGTGCAGGTGATTTTTTAAATTTTCCGTCATCGCACGGGAAGCCACGCCCCTAAACATTCAATCTGGTGTGTACTCAACAAACTTTTTTTCCCTAAACGAAGCAAAATGGGGCCTTACGGTTCCAGCAGATGGTACCCCTGGGTCTTGTTGAATAATGGGCCAAGTTGCAAATCGGTCGTGCCTTCAGTTTCCTGTGGGCGTGGCTTTGAAAATTTTGACTTCATATGCAAATCCTCAATATCTGCCAAACCGTGACTCTGAGTTACTCATGAAAGGCCTTGTTACGATCAGTTCACTGAGACAGACAATTCAAGACCCTGTGTGTGAATTTGCCACAAACGGGGACCCCGCAAACGCCCCCAAAAGATTTCGGCCATTTTGAGTTTTTCAAGTTTTGCCCCCAAAATTTCCGGAACCAGACCTATTACACCTACGTGCTTCTTAAGTTTTGTGTCAAACCCTATCCTGAGTCTCTGTGCCAAAAATCGAGAGCCTAGGCTGCAAAGTTACCCCGGGGGAGCCTCTCCAGATTCCCTTGATTAGCCAATCGCTGCTGTTTTTTTCCCTTTTAAAATACACATCTCGAAAAGTTAGAATCAGAAGTAGACCATATTTGGAATAATTGCACAGTAAGACACCATGCACTGTCCCTTCAAATATGGGGTGCGTGCCCTGTACGCTTTTGGCACAGTGGGGTGTCAAAATCCCCCTCTTTTGCAATTATAGCAGAAGTTATGAATATTTAAGGCTCTGTGGTCTGATATTCGTAGCTTCTAGTGGTATAATCTTGGTGGCAGTCCGTTCGACTTAAACAGAGGATCAATTTGAGCCCCTACCTGTCAACATGAGACAAAGGGCGGAACCGAAGAACGCTTTTCACTAAGTGGTGGAGGTTTAAAACGCGACGACAATGTTTATTTTCAATTTTATAGGCCCAAATTTCTACGGAACCAAACAATGTGAACTCATGAGCTTTTGAAGGTGTGTACTTGACTCAAAACTGAGTCAGAATACCAAAACTGGTGACCCTGCACCCAAGGAAACCCCGCAAAAACCTCTCCAGCGACCCTAGTTTACCCATTGTGCTACAGCTTAAGGTTATTTAAAAATTCATATCTTGAAAAATAAGCATCAGAAGGCCACACAATTTGGCATCCTGCATAACATAATCCATATGACAATCCCTGAAAATATGGAGTGGCTATGCTGAATGCTATGGATTCAGTGACCCCCCCCCAAACTCAGGCAACCACAGTGACATTTTATAGAAAAATGATTGGATTTTCCTATATCACTTTTACCAGAATTTCTCCAGAACCAAGGGTCCAAACAAAAATCCAACAGAAAGGTTGTTTGGGGAAGACCCTCAGCTTTCAGACGAGACCTAAACTGAGTTCCAATGATGCTTATTCAGAAATCTGTGACCCCACAAAAGAAGCGACCAGTGAGACAATTCATTCAAAATGAATTGGTTTTCCTATACCGCTTTAACCCGAGTTTTTAAAAAAACAACAGTCCAGTTAAAAATCTGACAAATATGTTTTGGGGGACATCCTCAGCTTTCATATGAGACCTAAACTGAGTTTCTAGGAGTTTTATTCAGAACTCTGTGACCTCCCAAATGAGGCGACCACTGAGACATTTCATCGTCCCCTGGAGGCTTCCAGTCCCACAACTTGTCCCCTAGATCCTGCCAGGGCCATACACTGGCCCCTGGAGGCTGCCATTGCCACACACTGGCCCTCGGAGGCCACCAGACCCACACACAGGCCCCTGGAGGCTTCCAGGGACACACAATGGCCCTTGGAGTCTGCCTGGCCCATGAACTTGCCCCTGGAGGAAGGCGAGCAAATGAACTGGCCCCTGGAAGCTGCCAGGCCCATGAACTGATCTCTGGAGGCTTCCAGGCCCACACACCGGCCCCTGGAGGATGCCAGGTCCACATTCTGGCCCCTGGAATTTGACAGGCCCTTCCACTAGTAACTGAAGGATACCTAGCCAACGCATTGGCCCACTGGCCCTTGGAGGCTGCCTGGCCCATGAACTGATTTCTGGAGGCTGCCAGGCTCACACCCTGGCCCCTGGAATTTGCCAGGCCCTCCCACTGGCCACTGGAGGCTGCCCACCCAATGGACTGGACCTTGGAGGCTGCCAGTCCCATGCACTGGAACTTGGAGGCTGCCATACCAACATACATGCCCCTGGAGGCTGCCAGACACACACATGGGTCCATTGAAACAGCCAGGTACACCAACTTGCCCCTGGAGGCTGCTTGGCCTACGCTGTGGTCCTGGAGGCTAAAAGGCCCACAAACTTGCCCCTGGCGGCTGTCAGGCACACTCATGAACCCCTGGAGGTAGCCAGGCCCACACAAGGGCCCCTAGAGGCTGCAAAGCACCCCCATTGGTTCCTGGTAGCTGCCAGGCCAATGCACCCACAAACTTGCCTTTGTAGGTCTTCAAGCCACCTACTGGCCCCTGGAGGCTAATCAGCCAACGCACTGGCCTCAGGAGGCTACAAGGCCCACCCACTGGCCCCTGGAAGCATGAAATGGCCACTGGAGGCTGAAAAGCCCTCAAACTGGCCCGTGGATATTTCCAAGTCTACCAACTGGCCCTTGGAGGATTCACAGAAAACGCAGTGGCCCCGGGAGACTGACAGGCCCAGCCACTGACCCAGGAGGCTGCCCATCCAACACACTTGACCCTGGAGGCTGCCCATCAAGTACACTTGCCCCTGGATGCAGCCAGACCAATCCACTGGTGCATGGAAGCTGCTAGGCCAACGCACTGGCCCCGGGAGGCTTGCAGGCCCACCCACTGACCCCGGGAGGCTGTCCAGCCAACACGATGGCCCTCTGGAGGCTGCCCAGCCAATTCCTGACCCCTGAGGTTGCCAGGCCCACCCACTGACCCCGGCAGGCTGCCCATCCAACACACTGTACCCTGGAGGCTGCCCATCAAGCACCCTGGCCCCTGGATGCAGCCAGGCCCATCCACTGGTCCATGGAGGCTGCCAGGCCAATGCACTGGCCCATGGAGACTTCCAGTCCCACACACTGGCCCTTGGAGACTACCAGGCCCACATACAGGCCCCTGGAGGCTGCCGGGACAACATACTGTTCCCTTGAGGCTGCCAGGTTCACACAATGACCTCTGGAGGCTTCTGGGTCCACTCAATAAACCTTAGAGGCTGTTAGGCCCTCAAACTGGCCCTTGAAGGCTGCCGGGCCCACTTAATGTACCTTGGAGGCTGTCAGGCCCTCACACTGGCCCCTGGAGGTTGGCAGGCTCACACAATCGCCCCTGGAGGCTTCCAGGCCCACTCAATAGACTGTGTAGGATTTTGGGCCCTCACACTGGCTCCTGGAAGCTTCCAGGCCCACACAGTGGCCCCTGAAGGCTGCTGGGCCCACTCATTGGACCCTGGAGGCTGCCAGGCATTGACCCATGCTCCTGAAAGGTTCCAGGACAACAGCCTGGCCTTTGGAGGCTGTGCGGCCCACACACTTTCCCATGGAGGCTGCCAAGCCCCCATACAGGCACCTGGAGACTGACATGGCAACACAAAACCCACAAGCAACACACAACCTGAAGGCTGCCTGGCCCACTAACTGGCCCCTGGAAGCAGCCCAGCAAATTAACTGGCCCCTGTATGCTGCGTGGCCCACACCCTGGCCCCTGGATACTGTAAGGCCCACCAACTGGCCCCTGGAGGCAGTCAGGTGCACTCAAGGTCCCCGGGAGGCAGTCAGGTCTACACAAGTGCCCCTGAATGCTGCCAGGACACACCCTGGCCCTTGGAATCTGCAAGGACCTCCCACTGGCCCAGCCAACGCATGTGTCCCTGGATGCTTCCAGACACACACACGGGCCTCTGGAGACAGCCAGTCACACCCACTGGCCCGTGGAGGCTGCCAGGCCAAAGCACTGGCCCCTTGAGGCTGGCAGGCACACCCAATGAACCCGGGAGGCTGCCCTGCCAACACACTAGCCCTTGGAGCCTGCTCAGCCAATGCACTGGCCTCTGGAAGCTGCAAGGCCCACCCACTGAACCGGGGAGGCCTCCCAGCTATCGCACAGGCCCCTGAGGCTTCCTAGAAAACACACTGGGCCTGGGAGGCTGCCAGGCCCACACCTTGGCCCCTGGTGGCTGTCAGAGCCACACACGGGCCCCTGGAGGCTGCCAGGGCCACACCATGTCCCCTGGAGGCTGCCAGACCCACACCCTAGGCCCCTGGAATTTGCCAGGCTTTCCCATTGGTCCCTGAAGGCTGCCCAGCCAATGCACTGGACTTTGAGGCTGCCAGTCCCATGCACTGGCACTTGGAGGCTGCGAGACCAACACATGTGCCCCTGGAGCCTGCCAGACACACACACGGGACCCTGGAGGTAGACACGCACACCCACTAGCCCTTGGAGGCTGCTAGGTTCACGCACTGCGCTCTGGTGACTGTAAGGCCAACAAACTTGCCCCTGGAGGCTGTCCGGCGCACTCAAGGGCCCCTGGAGGCTTCCCAGCCACGCACTGGCCCCTGGAGGCAGACAAGGAAAGCACTGGCCTCTGGAGGCTGCCTGGCCTATGCACTAGCCCCTGGAGTCTGCCAAACCCATGAACTCACCCCTGGAGGCTGTCCAGCCAATGCACTGGGCCCTGGAGGCAGATAAGCAAAACACTGGCCCCTGGAGGCTGTCCGACCCATGCACTGGCCCCTGGAGGATACAAGGCAAACATGCCCTTGCAGGCAGCCAGGCCCACACACTGGCCCCTGGAGTCTACCAGACCGATGAACTCGCCCCCAGAGGCTATCAAGCCCACACACAGGCCTCTGGAGGCTGTTGAGCTAACAAACTTTTCCTTTGAGGCTCCCAGGCTCAAACAATGGACCCTGGAGGCTGCTGGGCCCTCACATTCACCCTTGGAGGCTTCCAGGCCCACACAGTGGCCATTGGAGGCTGCAGGGCCCACTCCATAAATATGGAGGCTGGCGGGCCCTCATATTGGCCCTAGAAGGCAAACAGGCTCACACAATATCCCCTGGATGCTTCCGGGCCCACTAACTGGACCCTGGAGGCTGCGGGGCCCTCACACTGGCCCCTGGAGGCTGCCAGACACACACACACGCACCCTTGGAAGCAGCGAGGTATGCCCACTTGCACGTGGAGGCTGACAGGCCCACGCTCTGGCCCTGGATGCTGTAAGGCCCACAAACTTGCCCCTGGTGGCTGTCGGGCACAATCAAGGGCCCCTGGAGGCAGCCAGGCCCACACAAGTGTCCTTGAAGGCTGCAAAGCACACTCACTGGTTCCTGGAGGCTTTAAAGCCCATGCACTGCACTATAAAGCCCACAAACTTGCCCCTAGAGGCTGTCAAGCCCTCTCACTGGTTCCTTGAGGCTGCCCAGCCAACGCACTGGCCTTGGGATGCTGCCATGCCCACCCACTGGCCCCTGGAAGCTTTCAGGCCCATGAAATAGCCACTGGGGGCTGACATCCCTCACCCTTGCCCCTGGAAGTTTCTGGGTGAACACCTTGGCCCCTGGAGGCTGTGGGGCTCATACACTGGCTCCTGGAGGATTTCCGGCCCACACACAGGCAGCTGGAGGCTGCCAGGGCCACACCTTGGCCCCTGGAGGCTGCCAGGCCCAGGAACTGGCCCCTAGAGGCAGCCCAGGAATGAACTGGCCCCTGGAGAAATTCGGGCAAATGAAGTCTGAAGGCCCCTGGAGGCTGCCAGGCCCACAAACTCTCCCATAGAAGCTGCCAGACCTAAACATGGGCCCCTGGAGGCTGCCAGGCCCACACCCTGGCCCCTGCAATCTTCCAGGCCCTCCCACTGACCCCTGGAGGTTGCCCACCTAACGCACTGGACCTTGGAGGCTGCCAGCCCCATGCACTGGCACTTGGAGGCTGCCATACCAACATACATGCCCCTGGAGGCTGCCAGACACACACGGGCCCCTGGAGGCAGATAGGCATCTCCACTTGCCCCTGGAGGCTGCCAGGCAACACACTGGGCCCTGGAGACTGTAATGCCCACAAACTTGCCCTTTCAGGCTATCTGGCACACTCAAGGGCCTCGGGAGTCAGCTAGGCCCACACAAGGGCCCCTGGAGGCTGCAAAGCACACCCACTGGTTCCTGGAGGCTTTCAAGCCCATGCACTGGGCTTTCGTGGCTGTAAAGCCCACAAACTTGCCCCTGGAAGTCGTCAGGCCCACTCACTATCCCCTGGAGGCTGCCCAGCCAACGCACTGGCCTCGGGACGCTGCCAAGCATACCCACTGGCCCCTGGAAACTTTCAGGCCCATGAACTGGCCACTGGAGGCTGGCAGGTTTCCAAGTCCTCCACTGGCCCTTGTAGCATTTCCAGCAAATGACCTGGCTCCTAGAGGCTGCCAGGCCCACCCACTGGCCCTTGGAGGATTCCCAGTAAACGCAGTGACCCCGGGAGACTGACAGACCCAGCCACTGACCCGGGAAGCTGCCTAGATAATGCACAGGCCCCTGGAGGCAGCCAGGCCCTTCCACTGGCCAACGGAGGCAGCCAGGCCCACCCACTGGACCATTCAGGCTGCTAGGCCAACGCACGGACCCCAGGAGGCTGCCCAGCCAACCTACTGGCCCCTAGACATTGCCCAGCTATCGCACGGGTCCCTGGAGGCTTCCCAGCAAACACACTGGCCCCAGAAGGCTAACCGGCCCACACCTTGTCCCCTAGAGGCTGCCAGGCCCACACATGGATTCTTGAAGGCAGCCAGGTCCACACACTGGCTCCTGGAGGCTCCTAGGGTCACATACTGCCCCTGGAGGCTTCCAGGAGAATACAGTGGACACTGAAGGCTGCCAGGCCCACTCACTGAATCCTGAAGGCTGCCATGCCCTCACCCATGCCCCTGGAAGGTTCCAGGCCAACACCCTAGCCACTGGAGGCTATGTGGCCCATACACATGGGCCCCTGGAGGCAGACAGGAATCTCCACTTGCCCCTGGTGGATATTCGGCACACTCAAGGACCCCGGGAGGCAGTCAGGCCCACAAAAGGAGCCCCTGGAGGTTTCACAGCACACCCACTGGCGCCTGGAGGATACCAGTCCCATGCACTGGGCCCTGGAGCCTGTAAGGCCCACACACTGGCCCATGGAGGCTGCCCAGCCAATGCATTGGCCCCTGAAAGCAGACAAGCAAAATACTAGTGCCTGGAGGCAGCCCGGCCCATGCACTAGCCCCTGGTGCCTACTAGACCCTTGAACTCACCCCTCGAGGCTGTCCAGCCAATGAATTGGCCCCTGGAGAAGACAAGCAAAACACTGGCCCCTGGAGGCTTTCCGACCCACGCACTGGCCCCTGGAGGATGCAAGGCCAACAAACATGCCCTTGGAGGCTGCCAGGCCTACCCACTGGCCCCTGGAGCCTACCAGATGCATGAACTTGCCCCCAGAGGCTACCGGGCCCAAACACAGGCCTCTGGAACCTACCAGGCTGACAGACTGTTCCCTTGAGGCTGCTAGGCTCATACAATGGCTCCTGAAGGCTGCCAGGCCCACACTTAGGTTCATGGAGTCTGCCAGACCCACACCCTAGCCCCTGGAATCTGCTAGGCCCTTCCACTATAAACTGGAGGCTGCCATGCACTGGCACTTGGAGGCTACCATACCAATATACGTACATGCCCCAGGAGGCTGCTACTCACTGAACCTGGGAGACTGCTGGGCCCTCACACTGGCCCCTGGAGGTGAACATGCTCACACAATGGCCCTGGAAACTTCAAGGCCCACTCAATGAACTGTGTAAGATTCTGGGCCGTCATACTGGCCCCTGGAGGCTTCCAAACCACATAGTGACCCCTGGAGGCTGCCGGGCCCACTCACTGAACCCTGGAGACGGCCAGGCCTTCACCCATGCCCCTCAAAGGTTCCTTGCCAACACCCTGGCCCCTGGAGGCTGTGCGGCCCACACACTGGCCCCTGGAGGCTGTGAAGCCCAGGCACATGCACCTGGGGGCTGACAGGGCCACACACTGGCCATTGGAGACTGCCCGGCCCACAAACTGAATCCTGGAGGCAGCCCAGCAAATGAACTGGCCCCTGGAAGTAGGCAAGCAAATGAACTGGCCCATGGATGCTGCCAGGCCCACACTCGGGTTCCTGGAGGCTGTCAGGCCTACATCCTGGCCCCAGGAGACTGTAAGACACACACACCTGCCCCTGGAGGCTGTCAGGCACAGTCACAGTTCCAGGGAGGCAGCCAGGCCCACAGAAAAGCTCCTGGAGGCTGCCAGGCCCACACTCGGGTTCCTGAAGGCTGCCAGGCCCACCCAATGGCAACTGGAATCTGCCGGGCCCTGACTCTGGCCCCTGGAGGCTGCAAGACCAACACATGTGCCCCTGGATGCTGCCAGACACACACAGGCCCCTGGAGGCAGCCAGGCACACCCACTGGCCCATGGAGGCTGCCCAGCCAACACACAGGCCTCTGGAGGCTGCCTGGCCCACGAACTGGCTCCTGGAGGCAGCCTAGCAAATCAACTGGCCCTGGAGACAGGCGAGCAAATGATCTGGCCCATTGATGCTGCCAGGCCCACACTCAGCTTCCTGGAGGCTGTCAGGCCCACAAACGTGCCCCTGAAGGCTGTCAGGTGCCCTCAAGGTTCCTTGGAGGCAGCCAGGCACACACAAGGGCTCCTGGAGGCTGCCAAGCCCCCATACAGGCACCTGGAGACTGACATGGCAACACAAAACCCACAAGCAACACACAACCTGAAGGCTGCCTGGCCCACTAACTGGCCCCTGGAAGCAGCCCAGCAAATTAACTGGCCCCTGTATGCTGCGTGGCCCACACCCTGGCCCCTGGATACTGTAAGGCCCACCAACTGGCCCCTGGAGGCAGTCAGGTGCACTCAAGGTCCCCGGGAGGCAGTCAGGTCTACACAAGTGCCCCTGAATGCTGCCAGGACACACCCTGGCCCTTGGAATCTGCAAGGACCTCCCACTGGCCCAGCCAACGCATGTGTCCCTGGATGCTTCCAGACACACACACGGGCCTCTGGAGACAGCCAGTCACACCCACTGGCCCGTGGAGGCTGCCAGGCCAAAGCACTGGCCCCTTGAGGCTGGCAGGCACACCCAATGAACCCGGGAGGCTGCCCTGCCAACACACTAGCCCTTGGAGCCTGCTCAGCCAATGCACTGGCCTCTGGAAGCTGCAAGGCCCACCCACTGAACCGGGGAGGCCTCCCAGCTATCGCACAGGCCCCTGAGGCTTCCTAGAAAACACACTGGGCCTGGGAGGCTGCCAGGCCCACACCTTGGCCCCTGGTGGCTGTCAGAGCCACACACGGGCCCCTGGAGGCTGCCAGGGCCACACCATGTCCCCTGGAGGCTGCCAGACCCACACCCTAGGCCCCTGGAATTTGCCAGGCTTTCCCATTGGTCCCTGAAGGCTGCCCAGCCAATGCACTGGACTTTGAGGCTGCCAGTCCCATGCACTGGCACTTGGAGGCTGCGAGACCAACACATGTGCCCCTGGAGCCTGCCAGACACACACACGGGACCCTGGAGGTAGACACGCACACCCACTAGCCCTTGGAGGCTGCTAGGTTCACGCACTGCGCTCTGGTGACTGTAAGGCCAACAAACTTGCCCCTGGAGGCTGTCCGGCGCACTCAAGGGCCCCTGGAGGCTTCCCAGCCACGCACTGGCCCCTGGAGGCAGACAAGGAAAGCACTGGCCTCTGGAGGCTGCCTGGCCTATGCACTAGCCCCTGGAGTCTGCCAAACCCATGAACTCACCCCTGGAGGCTGTCCAGCCAATGCACTGGGCCCTGGAGGCAGATAAGCAAAACACTGGCCCCTGGAGGCTGTCCGACCCATGCACTGGCCCCTGGAGGATACAAGGCAAACATGCCCTTGCAGGCAGCCAGGCCCACACACTGGCCCCTGGAGTCTACCAGACCGATGAACTCGCCCCCAGAGGCTATCAAGCCCACACACAGGCCTCTGGAGGCTGTTGAGCTAACAAACTTTTCCTTTGAGGCTCCCAGGCTCAAACAATGGACCCTGGAGGCTGCTGGGCCCTCACATTCACCCTTGGAGGCTTCCAGGCCCACACAGTGGCCATTGGAGGCTGCAGGGCCCACTCCATAAATATGGAGGCTGGCGGGCCCTCATATTGGCCCTAGAAGGCAAACAGGCTCACACAATATCCCCTGGATGCTTCCGGGCCCACTAACTGGACCCTGGAGGCTGCGGGGCCCTCACACTGGCCCCTGGAGGCTGCCAGACACACACACACGCACCCTTGGAAGCAGCGAGGTATGCCCACTTGCACGTGGAGGCTGACAGGCCCACGCTCTGGCCCTGGATGCTGTAAGGCCCACAAACTTGCCCCTGGTGGCTGTCGGGCACAATCAAGGGCCCCTGGAGGCAGCCAGGCCCACACAAGTGTCCTTGAAGGCTGCAAAGCACACTCACTGGTTCCTGGAGGCTTTAAAGCCCATGCACTGCACTATAAAGCCCACAAACTTGCCCCTAGAGGCTGTCAAGCCCTCTCACTGGTTCCTTGAGGCTGCCCAGCCAACGCACTGGCCTTGGGATGCTGCCATGCCCACCCACTGGCCCCTGGAAGCTTTCAGGCCCATGAAATAGCCACTGGGGGCTGACATCCCTCACCCTTGCCCCTGGAAGTTTCTGGGTGAACACCTTGGCCCCTGGAGGCTGTGGGGCTCATACACTGGCTCCTGGAGGATTTCCGGCCCACACACAGGCAGCTGGAGGCTGCCAGGGCCACACCTTGGCCCCTGGAGGCTGCCAGGCCCAGGAACTGGCCCCTAGAGGCAGCCCAGGAATGAACTGGCCCCTGGAGAAATTCGGGCAAATGAAGTCTGAAGGCCCCTGGAGGCTGCCAGGCCCACAAACTCTCCCATAGAAGCTGCCAGACCTAAACATGGGCCCCTGGAGGCTGCCAGGCCCACACCCTGGCCCCTGCAATCTTCCAGGCCCTCCCACTGACCCCTGGAGGTTGCCCACCTAACGCACTGGACCTTGGAGGCTGCCAGCCCCATGCACTGGCACTTGGAGGCTGCCATACCAACATACATGCCCCTGGAGGCTGCCAGACACACACGGGCCCCTGGAGGCAGACAGGCATCTCCACTTGCCCCTGGAGGCTGCCAGGCAACACACTGGGCCCTGGAGACTGTAATGCCCACAAACTTGCCCTTTCAGGCTATCTGGCACACTCAAGGGCCTCGGGAGTCAGCTAGGCCCACACAAGGGCCCCTGGAGGCTGCAAAGCACACCCACTGGTTCCTGGAGGCTTCCAAGCCCATGCACTGGGCTTTCGTGGCTGTAAAGCCCACAAACTTGCCCCTGGAAGTCGTCAGGCCCACTCACTATCCCCTGGAGGCTGCCCAGCCAACGCACTGGCCTCGGGACGCTGCCAAGCATACCCACTGGCCCCTGGAAACTTTCAGGCCCATGAACTGGCCACTGGAGGCTGGCAGGTTTCCAAGTCCTCCACTGGCCCTTGTAGCATTTCCAGCAAATGACCTGGCTCCTAGAGGCTGCCAGGCCCACCCACTGGCCCTTGGAGGATTCCCAGTAAACGCAGTGACCCCGGGAGACTGACAGACCCAGCCACTGACCCGGGAAGCTGCCTAGATAATGCACAGGCCCCTGGAGGCAGCCAGGCCCTTCCACTGGCCAACGGAGGCAGCCAGGCCCACCCACTGGACCATTCAGGCTGCTAGGCCAACGCACGGACCCCAGGAGGCTGCCCAGCCAACCTACTGGCCCCTAGACATTGCCCAGCTATCGCACGGGTCCCTGGAGGCTTCCCAGCAAACACACTGGCCCCAGAAGGCTAACCGGCCCACACCTTGTCCCCTAGAGGCTGCCAGGCCCACACATGGATTCTTGAAGGCAGCCAGGTCCACACACTGGCTCCTGGAGGCTCCTAGGGTCACATACTGCCCCTGGAGGCTTCCAGGAGAATACAGTGGACACTGAAGGCTGCCAGGCCCACTCACTGAATCCTGAAGGCTGCCATGCCCTCACCCATGCCCCTGGAAGGTTCCAGGCCAACACCCTAGCCACTGGAGGCTATGTGGCCCATACACATGGGCCCCTGGAGGCAGACAGGAATCTCCACTTGCCCCTGGTGGATATTCGGCACACTCAAGGACCCCGGCAGGCAGTCAGGCCCACAAAAGGAGCCCCTGGAGGTTGCACAGCACACCCACTGGCCCCTGGAGGATACCAGTCCCATGCACTGGGCCCTGGAGCCTGTAAGGCCCACACACTGGCCCATGGAGGCTGCCCAGCCAATGCATTGGCCCCTGAAAGCAGACAAGCAAAATACTAGTGCCTGGAGGCAGCCCGGCCCATGCACTAGCCCCTGGTGCCTACTAGACCCTTGAACTCACCCCTCGAGGCTGTCCAGCCAATGAATTGGCCCCTGGAGAAGACAAGCAAAACACTGGCCCCTGGAGGCTTTCCGACCCACGCACTGGCCCCTGGAGGATGCAAGGCCAACAAACATGCCCTTGGAGGCTGCCAGGCCTACCCACTGGCCCCTGGAGCCTACCAGATGCATGAACTTGCCCCCAGAGGCTACCGGGCCCAAACACAGGCCTCTGGAACCTACCAGGCTGACAGACTGTTCCCTTGAGGCTGCTAGGCTCATACAATGGCTCCTGAAGGCTGCCAGGCCCACACTTAGGTTCATGGAGTCTGCCAGACCCACACCCTAGCCCCTGGAATCTGCTAGGCCCTTCCACTATAAACTGGAGGCTGCCATGCACTGGCACTTGGAGGCTACCATACCAATATACGTACATGCCCCAGGAGGCTGCTACTCACTGAACCTGGGAGACTGCTGGGCCCTCACACTGGCCCCTGGAGGTGAACATGCTCACACAATGGCCCTGGAAACTTCAAGGCCCACTCAATGAACTGTGTAAGATTCTGGGCCATCATACTGGCCCCTGGAGGCTTCCAAACCACATAGTGACCCCTGGAGGCTGCCGGGCCCACTCACTGAACCCTGGAGACGGCCAGGCCTTCACCCATGCCCCTCAAAGGTTCCTTGCCAACACCCTGGCCCCTGGAGGCTGTGCGGCCCACACACTGGCCCCTGGAGGCTGTGAAGCCCAGGCACATGCACCTGGGGGCTGACAGGGCCACACACTGGCCATTGGAGACTGCCCGGCCCACAAACTGAATCCTGGAGGCAGCCCAGCAAATGAACTGGCCCCTGGAAGTAGGCAAGCAAATGAACTGGCCCATGGATGCTGCCAGGCCCACACTCGGGTTCCTGGAGGCTGTCAGGCCTACATCCTGGCCCCAGGAGACTGTAAGACACACACACCTGCCCCTGGAGGCTGTCAGGCACAGTCACAGTTCCAGGGAGGCAGCCAGGCCCACAGAAAAGCTCCTGGAGGCTGCCAGGCCCACACTCGGGTTCCTGAAGGCTGCCAGGCCCACCCAATGGCAACTGGAATCTGCCGGGCCCTGACTCTGGCCCCTGGAGGCTGCAAGACCAACACATGTGCCCCTGGATGCTGCCAGACACACACAGGCCCCTGGAGGCAGCCAGGCACACCCACTGGCCCATGGAGGCTGCCCAGCCAACACACAGGCCTCTGGAGGCTGCCTGGCCCACGAACTGGCTCCTGGAGGCAGCCTAGCAAATCAACTGGCCCTGGAGGCAGGCGAGCAAATGATCTGGCCCATTGATGCTGCCAGGCCCACACTCAGCTTCCTGGAGGCTGTCAGGCCCACAAACGTGCCCCTGAAGGCTGTTAGGTGCCCTCAAGGTTCCTTGGAGGCAGCCAGGCACACACAAGGGCTCCTGAAGGCTTCCAGGCCCACATTTGGGTTCATGGAGTCTGCCATCCCTCCCACTGACCCCTGTAGGCTGCCAGACCAATACATGTGCCCCTGGAGGCTGTCCGACCCATGCACTGGCCCCTGGAGGATACAAGGCAAACAAACATGCCCTTGGAGGCAGCCAGGCCCACCCACTGGCCCCTGGAGCCTACCATGAAGTATGAACTCACCCCCAGAGGCTACCATGCCCAGACATAGGCCTCTGGAGGCTACCAGGCCAACAGACTGTTCCCTTGAGGCTGCTAGGCTCATATAATGGCCACTGAAGGCTGCTGGGCCCACACTCAGATTCCTGTAGTCTGCCAGACCCACAGCCTGGCCCCTGGAATCTGCTAGGCCCTCACACTATAAACTGGAGGCTGCCCACCCAACGCACTGGACCTTGGAGGCTGCCAGTCCCATGCACTGGCACTTAGAGGCTGCCAGGCCAACATACATGCCCCTGGAAACTGCTGGACACACACATTGGCCCCTGGAAGCACACAGGCACACCTCCACTTGCCCCTGGAAGTTGCCATACCCATGCACTGGGCCCTGGAGACTTTAAGGCCCACAAACTTGGCCCTGGAAGCTATCCGGTGTACTCAAGGGCCCCGGGAGGCAGCCAGGCCCACAAAAGGACCCCTGGAGGCTGCACAGCACACCCACTGGCCCCTGGAGTATGCCAGTCCCATGCACTGGGCCCTGGAGCCTGTAAGGCCCACACACTGGCCCATAGAGGCTGCCCAGCCAACGCACTGGCCCCTGGAGGCAGACAAGCAAAACACTAGCGCCTGGAGGCTGCATGGCCCATGCACTAGCACCTGGAGCCTACCAGACCCATGAACTCACCCCTGGAGGCTGTCCAGACAACGCATTGGCCCCTGGAGCAGATAAACAAAACACTGGCCCCTGGAGGCTTTTCGACCCACGCACTGGCCCCTGGAGGATACAAGGCCAACAAATATGCCCTTGGAGGCTGCTAGGCCTACCCACTGGCCCCTGGAGCCTACCAGACGCATGAACTTGCGCCCTCACCCATGCCTCTGAAAGGTTCCAGGCCAACACTCAGCTCCCTGGAGGCTGTGTGGCCCACACACAGGCACCTGGAGACTGACAGGGCCACACACTGGCCACTGGAGGCAGCCCAGCAAATGAACTGGCCCCTGGGAGGTAGGTGAGCAAATTAACTGGCCCATGGATGCTGCCAGGTCCACACTCGGATTCCTGGAGGCTGTCAGGCCCACACCCTGGCCCTTGGAGACTGTAAGACACACAAACATGCCCCTGGAGGCTGTCAGGCACACTCAAGGTTCCTGGGAGGCAGCCAGGCCCACACAAGGGCTCCTGGAGGCTGCCAGGTCCACACTCGGGTTATTAAAGGCTTCCAGGCCCACCCAATGGCAACTGGAATCTGCCGGGCACTGACACTGACCCTTAGAGGCTGCAAGACCAACACATGTGCTCCTGGATGCTGCCAAACACACACAAGCCCCTGGAGGCAGCCAGGCACACCCACTGGCCCTTGGAGGCTGCCAGGCAAACACACTGGCCTCTTGAGGCTGGCAGGTACACCCAATGACCCACGGAGGCTGCCCAGCCAACACACTAGCCCTTGAAGCCTGCTCAGCCAATGCACTGGCCTCTGGAAGCTGCCAGGCCCACCCACTAACCCGGGGAGGCTTTGCAGCTATCGCACAGACCCCTGGAGGCTTCCTAGCAAACACACTGGGCCTGGGAGGCTGTCAGGCCCACACCTTGGCCCCTGGTGGCTGTCAGGGCCACACACAGGCCCTTGGAGCCTGCTCAGCCAATGCACTGGCCTCTGGAAGCTGCCAGGCCCACCCACTGACCTGGGGAGGCTTCCCAGGTATCGCACAGAGCCCTGGAGGCTTCCTAGCAAACACACTGGGCCTGGGAGGCTGCCAGGCCCACACCATGTCCCCTGGAGGCTGCCAGACCCACACCCTGCCCCTGGAATTTGCCAGGCTTTCCCACTGGCCCCTGGAGGCTGCCCAGCTAATGCACTGGCACTTGGAGGCTGCCAGACCAACACACGTGCCCCTGGAGCCTGCCAGACACACACACGGGACCTTGGAGGTAGACAGGCACACCCACTTGCCCCTGGAGGCTGCTAGGTCCATGCACTGCGCCCTGGTGACTGTAAGACCCACAAACTTGCCCTAGAGACTGTCCGGCGCACTCAAGGGCCCCTGGAGGCTTCCCAGCCAACGCACTGGAACCTGGAGGCAGACAAGCAAAGCACTGGCCTGTTGAGGCTGCCCGGCCAATGCACTAGCCCCTGGAGTCTGCCAGACCCATGAACTCACCCCTGGAGGCTGTCCAGCCAATGCACTGGGCCCTGGAAGCAGATAAGCAAAACACTGGCCCCTGGAGGCTTTCCGACCCATGCACTGGCCTCTGGAGGATAGAAGGCCCATAAACATGCCCTTGGAGGCAGCCAGGCCCACCCACTGGCCCCTGGAGCCTACCAGACCAATGAACTCTACCCCAGAGGCTACCAAACCCACACACAGGCCCCTGGAGGCTGCTGAGCCAACAAACTTTTCCTTTGAGGCTCCCAGGCTTATACAATGGACCCTGGAGGCTGCTGGGCCCTCACATTCACCCTTGGAGGCTTCCAGGCCCACACAGTGGCCATTGGAGGCTGCAGGGCCCACTCCATAAACCATGGAAGCTGGCGGGCCCTCATATTGGCCCTGGAATGCTAACAGACTCACACAATATCCCCTGGAGGCTGTCACACTGGCCCCTGGAGGCTGCCAGACACACACACGCACCCTTGGAAGCAGTGAGGTATGCCCACTTGCCCGTGGAGGCTGCCAGGCCCACGCTCTGGCCCTGGATGCTGACAGGCTCACAAACTTGCCCCTGGAGGCTTTCAGGCACACTCAAGGGTTCCTGGAGGCAGCCAGGCCCACACAAGTGCCCCTGAAGGCTGCAAAGCACACCCACTGGTTCCTGGAGGCTTTAAAGCCCATGCACTGGGCCCTGGAGGCTATAAAGCCCACAACTACCCCTGGAGGCTGTCAAGCCCTCTCACTGGTTCCTTGAGGCTGCCTAGCCAACGCACTGGCCTCGGGATGCTGCCATGCCCACCCTTTGGCCCCTGGACGCTTTCAGGCCCATGAAATGGCCACTGGAGGCTGCCATGCCCTCACCCTTGCCCCTAGAAGTTTCTGGGCGAACACCTTGGCCCCTGGAGGCTTTGGGGCTCATACACTGGCTCCTGGAGGCTGTCAAGCCCAAACACAGGCAGTTGAAGGCTGCCAGGGCCACACCTGGACCCCTGGAGACTGTCACGCCCAGGAACTGGCCCCTAGAGGCAGCCCAGGAATGAACTGGCCCCTGGAGAAATTCGGGCAAATGAAGTCTGAAGGCCCCTGAAGGCTGCCAGGCCCACAAACTCTCCCATACAGGCTGCCAGACCTAAACATGGGCCCCTGGAGGCTGCCAGGCCCACACCCTTCCCCCTGCAATCTTCCAAACCCTCCCACTGGCCCCTGGAGGTTGCCCACCTAACGCACTGAACCTTGGAGGCTGCCAGCCCCATGCACTGGCACTTAGAGGCTGCCATACCAACATACATGCCTCTGGAGGCTGCCAGACACACACTGGCCCCTGGAGGCAGACAGACATCTCCACTTGCCCCTGGAAGCTGCCAGGCCAACACAATGGGCCCTGGAGACTGTAATGCCCACAAACTTGCCCGTTGAGGCTATCTGGCAAACTCAAGGGCTTCGGGAGGCAGCCAGGCCAACACAAGGGCCCCTGGAGGCTGCAAAGCATACCCACTGGTTCCTGGAGGCTTCCAAGCCCATGCACTGGGCTCACACAATGGTCCTGGAGGCCTCAAGGCCCATTCAATAGACTGTGTAAGATTCTGGGCCCTCATACTGGCCCCTGGAGGCTTCCAAACCACACAGTGGACCCTGGAGGCTGCCGGGCCCACTCACTGAACCCTGGTGACGGCCAGGCCTTCACCCATGCCCCTCAAAGGTTCCTGGCAAACACCCTGGCTCCTGGAGGCTGTGCGGCCCACACTGGCCCCTGGAGGCTGTGAAGCCCACGCACAGGCACCTAGAGGCTGACAGGGCCACAAACTGGCCACTGGAGACTGCCCAGCCCACAAACTGAATCCTGGAGGCAGCCCAGCAAATGAACTGGCCCCTGGAGGTAGACAAGCAAATGAACTGGCCCATGGATGCTGCCAGGCCCACACTTGGGTTCCTGGAGGCTGTCAGGCCCACATCTTGGCCCCAGGAGACTGTAAGACACACAAACCCCCGGAGGCTGTCAGGCATACTCAAGATTCCTGGAAGGCAGCCAGGCCAACACAATGGCTCCTGGAGGCTGCCAGGCCCACACTCGGATTCCTGATGGCTGCCAGGCCCACCCAATGGCAACTGGAATCGGCCGGGCCCTGACTCTGGCCCCTGGAGGCTGCAAGTCCAACACATGTGCCCCTGGATGCTGTCAGACACACACAGGCCCCTGGATACTGCCAGACAGACACAGGCCCCTGGAGGCAGCCAGGCACACCCACTGGCCCATGGAGGCTGCCCAGCCAACACAAAGGCCTCTGGAGGCTGCCTGGCCCACGAACTGGCTCCTGGAGGCAGCCTAGCAAATCAACTGGCCCCTGGAGGCAGGTGAGCAAATGATCTGGCCCATAGATGCTGCCAGGCCCACACTCAGCTTTCTGGAGGCTGTCAGGCCCATACTCTGGCCCCTGGAAACTGTAAGGCCCACGAACATGCCCCTGAAAGCTGTCAGGTGCATTCAAGGTTCCTGGGAGGCAGACAGGCCCACACAAGGGCTCCTGGAGGCTGCCAGGCCCACATTTGGGTTCATGGAGTCTGCCAGGCCCTCCCACTGACCCCTGGAGGCTGCCAGACCAATACATGTGCCCCTGGAGGCAGCCCAGCCAATGCACTTTCTCCTGGAGGATACAAGACCAACAATCATGCCCTTGAAGGTAGCCAGGCCCACCCACAGGCCCCTGGAGCCTACCAGACGCATGAACTCACCCCCAGAGGCTACCGTGCCCACACACAGGCCTCTGGAGGCTACCAGTCTGACAGACTGTTCCCTTGAGGCTGCTAGGCTCAAACAATGGCCTCTGAAGGCTGCTAGGCCCAAACTCAGGTTTCTGGAGTCTGCCAGACCCACAGCCTGGCTCCTGGAATCTGCTAGGCCCTCACACTATAAACTGGAGGCTGCCCACCCAACGCACTGGACCTTGGAGGCTGTCAGTCCCATGCACTGGCCCTTGGAGGCTTCCAGTCCCATGCACTTGCACTTAGAGCCTGCCAGGCCACCATACATGCCCCTGGAGACTACCGGACACACACAGGCCCCTGCAAGCACACAGGCACCTCCACTTGCCCCTGGAGGCTGCCAGACCCACGCACTGGGTCCTGGAGACTTTAAGGCCCACAAACTTGCCCCTGGGGGCTATCCTGCCCCTGAGGGCTATCCGGTGCACTCAAGGGCCCCGGGAGGCAGCCAGGCCCACAAAAGGACCCCTGGAGGCTGTACAGCATACCCACTGACCCCTGGAGGATGCCAGTCCCATGCACTGGGCCCTCGAGCCTGTAAGGCCCACACACTGGTCCCTGGAGGCTGCACATCCAACGCACTGGACCCTGGAGGCAGACAAGCAAAACGCTAGCGGCTGAAGGCTGCCTGGCCCATGCACTAGCCCCTGGAGCCTACCAGACACATGAACTCACCCCTGGAGGCTGTTCAGCCAATGCACTGGCTCTTGGAGGCAGACAAGCAAAACACTGACCCCTGGAGGCTGTCAGGCAGTCTCAAGGGTTCCTGGAGGCAGCCAGGCTCACACAAGTGCCCCTGAAAGCTGCAAAGCACACCCGCTGATTCCTGGAGGCTTTAAAGCCCATGCACTGGGCCCTGGAGGCTATAAAGCCCACAAACTACCCCTGGAGGCTGTCAAGTCCTCTCACTGGTTCCTTGAAGCTGCCTAGCCAACGCACTGGCCTCGGGATGCTGCCATGCCCACCCACTGGCCCCTGGACGCTTTCAGGCCCATGAAATGGCCACTGAAGGCTGCCATGCCCTCACCCTTGCCCCTAGAAGTTTCTGGGTGAACACCTTGGCCCCTGGAGGCTTTGGGGCTCATACACTGGCTCCTGGAGGCTGTCAACCCACACACAGGCAGTTGAAGGCTGCCAGGGCCACACCTGGACCCCTGGAGACTGTCACGCCCAGGAACTGGCCCCTAGAGGCAGCCCAGGAATGAACTGGCCCCTGGAGAAATTCGGGCAAATGAAGTCTGAAGGCTGCCAGGCCCACAAACTCTCCCATAGAGGCTGCCAGACCTAAACATGGGCCCCTGGAGGCTGCGAGGCCCACACCCTGGCCCCTGCAATCTTCCAGGCCCTCCCACTGGCCCCTGGAGGTTGCCCACCTAACGCACTGGACTTTGGAGGCTGCCAGCCCCATGCACTGGCACTTAGAGGCTGCCATACCAACATACATGCCTCTGGAGGCTGCCAGGCACACACGGGCCCCTGGAGGCAGACAGACATCTCCACTTGCCCCTGGAAGCTGCCAGGCCAACACACTGGGCCCTGGAGACTGTAATGCCCACAAACTTGCCCGTTGAGGCTATCTGGCAAACTCAAGGGCTTCGGGAGGCAGCCAGGCCAACACAAGGGCCCCTGGAGGCTGCAAAGCACACCCACTGGTTCCTGGAGGCTTCCAAGCCCATGCACTGGGCTCACACAATGGCCCTGGAGGCCTCAAGGCCCACTCAATGGACTGTGTAAGATTCTGGACCCTCATACTGGCCCCTGGAGGCTTCCAAACCACACAGTGGACCCTGGAGGCTGCCGGGCCCACTCACTGAACCCTGGAGACGGCCAGGCCTTCACCCATGCCCCTCAAAAGTTCCTGGCAAACACCCTGGCCCCTGGAGGCTGTGCGGCCCACACTGGCCCCTGGAGGCTGAAGCCCACGCACAGGCACCTAGAGGCTGACAGGGGCACACACTGGCCACTGGAGACTGCCCGACCCACAAACTGAATCCTGGAGGTAGCCCAGCAAATTAACTGGCCCCTGGAGGTAGACAAGCAAATGAACTGGCCCATGGATGCTGCCAGGCCCACACTTGGGTTCCTGGAGGCTGTCAGGCCCACATCCTGGCCCCAGGAGACTGTAAGACACACAAACCCCCGGAGGCTGTCAGGCATACTCAAGATTCCTGGGAGGCAGCCAGGCCCACACAAGGGCTCCTGGAGGCTGCCAGGCCCACACTCAGGTTCCTGAAGGCTGCCAGGCCCACCCAATGGCAACTGGAATCTGCCGGGCCCTGACTCTGGCCCCTGGAGGCTGCAAGTCCAACACATGTGCCCCTGGATGCTGTCAGACACACACAGGCCCCTGGATACTGCCAGACACACACAGGCCCCTGGAGGCAGCCAGGCACACCTACTGGCCCATGAAGGCTACCCAGCCAACACACAGGCCTCTGGAGGCTGCCTGGCCCTAGAACTGGCTCCTGGAGGCAGCCTATCAAATCAACTGGCCCCTGGAGGCAGGTGAGCAAATGATCTGGCCCATAGATGCTGCCAGGCCCACACTCAGCTTTCTGGAGGCTGTCAGGCCCATACTCTGGCCCCTGGAAACTGTAAGGCCCACGAACATGCCCCTGAAGGCTGTCAGGCGCACTCAAGGTTCCTGGGAGGCAGCCAGGCCCACACAAGGGCTCCTGGAGGCTACCAGGCCCACATTTGGGTTCATGGAGTCTGCTAGGCCGTCCCACTAACCCCTGGAGGCAGCCCAGCCAATGCACTTGCTCCTGGAGGCAGACAAGCAAAACACTACTGGCTGAAGGCTGCCTGGTCCATGCACTAGACCCTGGAGCCTACCAGACACATGAACTCACCCCTGGAGGCTGTCAAGACAATGCACTGGCCCCTGGAGGCAGGAAAGCAAAACACTGGCCCCTGGAGGCTGTCCGACCAATGCACTGGCCCCTGGAGGATAGAAGACCAACAATTATGCCCTTGGAGGTAGCCAGGCCCACCCACAGGCCCCTGGATCCTAGCAGATGCATGAACTCACCCCCAGAGGCTACCGTGCCCACACACAGGCCACTGGAGGCTACCAGTCTGACAGACTGTTCCCTTGAGGCTGCTAGGCTCAAACAATGGCCTCTGAAGGCTGCTAGGCCCAAACTCAGGTTTCTGGAGTCTGCCAGACCTACAGCCTGGCCCCTGGAATCTGCTAGGCCCTCACACTATAAACTGGAGGCTGCCCACCCAACGCACTGGACCTTGGAGGCTGTCAGTTCCATGCACTGGCCCTTGGAGGCGTCCAGTCCCATGCACTTGCACTTAGAGCCTGCCAGGCCACCATACATGCCCCTGGAGACTACCGGACAAACACAGGCCCCTGCAAGCACACAGGCACCTCCACCTGCCCCTGGAGGCTGCCAGACCCACGCACTGGGCCCTGGAGACTTAAAGGCCCACAAACTTGCCCCTGGGGGCTATCCTGCCCCTGAGGGATATCCGGTGCACTCAAGGGCCCCGGGAGGCAGCCAGGCCCACAAAAGGACCCCTGGAGGCTGTACAGCATACCCACTGACCCCTGGAGGATGCCAGTCCCATGCACTGGGCCCTCGAGCCTGTAAGGCCCACACACTGGTCCCTGGAGGCTGCACATCCAACGCACTGGACCCTGGAGGCAGACAAACAAAACGCTAGCGGCTGAAGGCTGCCTGGCCCATGCACTAGCCCCTGGAGCCTACCAGACACATGAACTCAGCCCTGGAGGCTGTTCAGCCAATGCACTGGCTCTTAGAGGCAGACAAGCAAAACACTGGCCCCTGGAGGCTGTCCAACCCATGCACTGTCCCCTGGTGGGGACACAAGGCCATTAAACATGCCCTTGGAGGCTGACAGGTCCACCCACAGGCCTCTGGAGCCTTCCAGACTTATGAACTCTGCCCCAGAGGCTACTTTGCCAACACACAGGCCTGTGGAGGCTGCCAGGCCAACAGGCTGTTCCCTTGAGGCTGCTTGGCTCAAACAATGGCCCCTGAAGGCTGCCAGGCCCACACTCAAGCTCCTGGAGTCTACCAGACCCACACCCTGGCCCCTGGAATCTTCTAGGCCCTTCCACTATAAACTGAAAGCTGCTCACCCAATGCACTGGACCTTAAAGGCTGCCAGTTCCAAGTACTGGCACTTGGTGGCGGCCATACCAACATACATGCACCTTGAAGATGCCAGACCCACTCAATGGACCTTGGAGGCTGTCAGGCCCACAACCTGGCCCCTGCAATCTGCCAGGCCCTCCCACTGACCCCCGGAGGTTGCTCACCTAACGCACTGGACCTTGGAGGCTGCCAGTCCCATGTACTGGCACTTGGAGGCTGCCATACCAACATACATGCCCCTGGAGGCTGCCAGACACACACACACGGGCTGCTGGAGGCAGACAGGCATCTCCACTTGCCCCTGGAGGCTGCCAGGCAACACACTGGGCCCTGGAGACTGTAATGCCCACAAACTTGCCCCTTCAGGCTATCTGGCACACTCAAGGGCCTCGGGAGGCAACCAGGCCCACACAAGGGCCCCTGGAGGCTGCATAGCACACCCACAGGTTCCTGGAGGCTTCCAAGCCCATGCACTGGGCCATGGTGGCTGTAAAGCCAACAAACTTGCCCCTGGAAGCCATCAGGCCAACTCACTGGCCCCTGGAGGCTGCCCAGCCAACGCACTGGCCTCGGGATGCTGCCAAGCCTACCCACTGGCCCCTGGAAACTTTCAGACCCATGAACTGGCCACTGGAGGCTGGCAGGTTTCCAAGTCCTCCACTGGCCCTTGGAGCATTTCCAGCAAATGACCTGGCTCCTAGAGGCTGCCAGGCCCACCCACTGGCCCTTGGAGGATTCCCAGTAAACGCAGTGACCCCGGGAGACTGAAAGACCCAGCCACTTACCCGGGAAGCTGCCTAGATAATGCACAGGCCCCTGGAGGCAGCCAGGCCAGTCCACTGGCAAATGGAGGCAGCCAGGCCCACCCACTGGACCATTGAGGCTACTAGGCCAACGCACTGACCCCAGGAGGCTGCCCAGCCAACCTACTGGCCCCTAGACATTACCCAGCTATGACAGGGGTCCATGGAGGCTTCCCAGCAAACACTGGCCCCAGGAGGCTAACAGGCCCACACCATGGCCTCTAGAGCCTGCCAGGCTCCTACATGGATCCTTGAATTCAGCCAAGTCCACACACTGGTTCCTGGAGGCTTTTAGGGCCACACACTGGCCCCTGGAGACTTCCAAGAGCATACAGTGGACCCTGAAGGCTGCCAGGCCCAGTCACTGGATCCTGGAGGCTGCCATGCCCTCACCCATGCCCCTGGAAGGTTCCAGGCCCCTGGAGGATATCCGGCACACTCTAGGGCCCTGGCAGGCAGCCAGCCCCACAAAAGGACCCCTGGAGGTTGCACAGCAAACCTACTGGCCCCTGGAGGATGCCAGTCCCATGCACTGGGCCCTGGAGCCTGTAAGGCCCACACACTGGCCCATGGAGGCAGTCAAGACAATGCATTGGCCCCTGGAGAAAACAAGCAAAACACTGGCCCCTGGAAGCTTCCCGACCCACGCACTGGCCCCTGGAGGATACAAGGTCAACAAACATGCCCTTGGAGGCTGCCAGGCCTACCCACTGGTCCCTGGAGCCTACAAGACGCATGAACTTGCCCCCAGAGGGTACCGGGCTAAAAGACAGGCCTTTGGAACCTATCAGGCCGACAGACTGTTCCCTTGAGGCTGCTAGGCTCATACAATGGCCCCTGAAGTCTGCCAGGCCCACACTCAGGTTCATGTAGTCTGCCAGACCCACACCCTGGCACTTGGAATCTGCTAGGCCCTTCCACTATAAACTGGAGGCTGGCATGCACTGGCACTTGGAGGCTGCCATACCAACATAGATACATGCCCCAGGAGGCTGCTAGGCCCACTCACTTAAACTGGGAGGCTGCTGGGCCCTCATACTGGCCCTTGGAGGTTCCCAGACCCACTCAATGGACCTTGGAGGCTGTCAGGCCCTCACACTGGCCCCTGTAGGTTAACAGGCTCACACAATTTCCCTGGAGGCTTCCAGGCCCACTCAATGGACTGTGTAAGATTCTGGTCCCTCATACTGGCCCATGGAGGCTTCCAAGCCACACAGTGGTCCCTGGAGGCTGCTGGGCCCACTCGCTGGACCATGGAGGCTGCCAGGCCCTCACCCATGCCCCTGAAAGGTTCCAGGCAAACACCCTGGCCCCTGGAAGCTGTGTGGTCTACACACTGGTTCCTAGAGACTGTCAAGCACACGCACAGGTACCTGGAGGCTGAGAGGGCCACATGCTGGCCACTGGAGGCTGCTAGGCCCACAAACTGGCTCCTGGAGGCAACTCAGCAAATGAACTGGCCCCTGGGGGTAAGCGAGCAAATGAACTGGCCCATGGATGCTGCTAGACCCACACTCAGATTCCTGTAGGCTGTGAGGCCCACACTCTGGCCCCTGGAGACTGTAAGACACAAAAACGTGACCCTGGATGCTGTCAGGCACACTCAAGGTTCCTGGGAGGCAGCCATTCCAACACATGTGCCCCTGGATGCTGCCAGACACGCATAGTCCCCTGGAGGTAGCCAGGCACACCCACTGACCCATGGAGGTTGCCAGGCAAACACTCTGGCCCCTTGAACTTGGCAGGCACACCCAATGAGCCAGGAAGGTTGCCCAGCCAAGGCACTGGCCTCTGAAGACTGCCCGGCCCACGAACTGGCTCTTGGAGGCAGCCTAGGAAATCAACTGGCCCCTGGAGGCAGGCAAGCAAATGATCTGGCCCATGGATGCTGCCAGGCCCACACTTGGGTTCCTGGAGGCTGTCAGGCCCACATCCTGGCCCCAGGAGACTGTAAGACACACAAACCCCTGGAGGCAGCCAGGCCCACACAATGGCTCCTGGAGGCTGCCAGGCCCACACTCAGGTTCCTGAAGGCTGCCAGGCCCACCCAATGGCAACTGGAATCTGCCGGGCCCTGACTCTGGCCCCTGGAGGCTGCAAGTCCAACACATGTGCCCCTGGATGCTGTCAGACACACACAGGCCCCTGGATACTGCCAGACACACACAGGTCCCTGGAGGCAGCCAGGCACACCCACTGGCCCATGAAGGCTGCCCAGCCAACACACAGGCCTCTGGAGGCTGCCAGGCCCAAGAACTGGCTCCTGGAGGCAGCCTATCAAATCAACTGGCCCCTGGAGGCAGGTGAGCAAATGATCTGGCCCATAGATGCTGCCAGGCCCACACTCAGCTTTCTGGAGGCTGTCAGGCCCATACTCTGGCCCCTGGAAACTGTAAGGCTCACGAAAATGCCCCTGAAGGCTGTCAGGCACACTCAAGGTTCCTGGGAGGCAGCCAGGCCCACACAAGGGCTCCTGGAGGCTACCAGGCCCACATTTGGGTTCATGGAGGCTGCCAGGCCCACCCACTGGCCTCTGGAATCTGTCAGGCCCTCCCACTGATCCCTGGAGGCTGCCAGACCAACACATGTGCCCCTGGAGGCTGCACAGCCAATTCACTGGCTCCTGGAGGCAGTCAAGAAAAACACTAGCGGCTGGAGGCTGCCTGGCTCATGCACTAGCCCCTGGAGCCTACCAGACACATGAACTCACATGAACTCACCCCTGGAGGCGGTCCAGCCAATGCACTGGCCCCTGGAGGCAGACATGCTAAACACATGAACTCACCCCCAGAGGCTACCTTGCCCATACACCGGCCTCTGGAGGCTACCAGGCCGACAGACTGTTCCCTTGAGGCTGCCACGCTCATACAGTGGCCCCTGGATTCTGCTAGGCCCTCACACTATAAACTGGAGGCTGCCCACCCAACGCACTGGACCTTGGAGGCTTTTAGTCACATGCAGTGGCCCTTGGATGCTGCCAGTCCCATGCACTGGCCCTTAGAGGCTGACAGGCCAACATGCGTGCCCCTGGAGACTGCTGGACACACACATGGGCCCCTGAAAGCACACAGGCACCTCAACTTGCCTCTGGAGGCTGCCAGACCCACGCACTGGCCCCTGGAGGCAGACAAGCAAAACACTAGTGGCTGGAGGCTGCCTGGCCCATGCACTAGCCCCTGGAGCCTACTAGACCCATTATCTCACACCTAGAGGCTGTTCAGCCAATGCACTGGCCCCTAGAGGCAGACAAACAAAACCCTGGCCCCTGGAGGATTTCCGACCCATGCACTGGCCCCTGGAGGATACAAGGCCAACAAATATGCCCTTTGAGGCTGCCAGACCCATCCACTGGCCCCTGGAGCCTACCAGACGCATGAACTTGCCCCCAGAGGCTACCGCGCCCACACTCAGGCCTCTGGAGCCTACTAGGCCAACAGACTGTTCCCTTCAGGCTGCCAGGCTCATACAATGGCCCTTGAAGGCTGCCAGGCACACACTCAGGTTCCTGGAGTCTTCCAGACCCACAGCCTAGCCCCTGGAATCTGCTAGGCACTACCACTATAAACTGGAGGCTGCCCACCCAACGCACTGGACCTTGGAGGCTGCCAGTCCCATGCACTTGCACTTGGAGGCTGCCATACCAACATATATGCCCCTGAAGGCTGTCAGACACACACATGGGCCCCTGGAGGCTTACAGGCCCACTCAATGGACTGTGTAAGATTCTGGTCCCTCATACTGGCCCATGGAGGCTTCCAAGCCACACAGTGGTCCCTGGAGGCTGCTGGGCCCACTCGCTGGACCATGGAGGCTGCCAGGCCCTCACCCATGCCCCTGAAAGGTTCCAGGCAAACACCCTGGCCCCTGGAAGCTGTGTGGTCCCCACACTGGTTCCTAGAGACTGTGAAGCACACGCACAGGTACCTGGAGGCTGAGAGGGCCACATGCTGGCCACTGGAGGCTGCTAGGCCCGCAAACTGGCTCCTGGAGGCAACTCAGCAAATGAACTGGCCCCTGGGGGTAAGCGAGCAAATGAACTGGCCCATGGATGCTGCTAGACCCACACTCAGATTCCTGTAGGCTGTGAGGCCCACACTCTGGCCCCTGGAGACTGTAAGACACAAAAACGTGACCCTGGATGCTGTCAGGCACACTCAAGGTTCCTGGGAGGCAGCCATTCCAACACATGTGCCCCTGGATGCTGCCAGACACGCATAGTCCCCTGGAGGTAGCCAGGCACACCCACTGACCCATGGAGGTTGCCAGGCAAACACTCTGGCCCCTTGAACTTGGCAGGCACACCCAATGAGCCAGGAAGGTTGCCCAGCCAAGGCACTGGCCTCTGAAGACTGCCCGGCCCACGAACTGGCTCTTGGAGGCAGCCTAGGAAATCAACTGGCCCCTGGAGGCAGGCAAGCAAATGATCTGGCCCATGGATGCTGCCAGGCCCACACTTGGGTTCCTGGAGGCTGTCAGGCCCACATCCTGGCCCCAGGAGACTGTAAGACACACAAACCCCTGGAGGCAGCCAGGCCCACACAATGGCTCCTGGAGGCTGCCAGGCCCACACTCAGGTTCCTGAAGGCTGCCAGGCCCACCCAATGGCAACTGGAATCTGCCGGGCCCTGACTCTGGCCCCTGGAGGCTGCAAGTCCAACACATGTGCCCCTGGATGCTGTCAGACACACACAGGCCCCTGGATACTGCCAGACACACACAGGTCCCTGGAGGCAGCCAGGCACACCCACTGGCCCATGAAGGCTGCCCAGCCAACACACAGGCCTCTGGAGGCTGCCAGGCCCAAGAACTGGCTCCTGGAGGCAGCCTATCAAATCAACTGGCCCCTGGAGGCCAATCACTGCAATTCCTCAACTAACAGGGCTGTGGCATTGCAGTGGTCTGCCAGCCAATCCCTGCATGAGGACTGGCTCTCAAAAGAGCGCCAACATGCAAAGATGAAGACCACGAGTACAGCACGAGTATCGCGAAATTACTCGGTACCCGCCGAGTAGCCCGAGTACAGTGATACTCGTGCGAGTACCGAGTAGTAAGAAGCATACTCGCTCATCACTAAAGGAGAAGCATCACTTCTTCTTCTGTGACAGGCTCGAATATTGATAGTGAGCTTGAGGTGCGGGAGAGGAGGGGATCCAAACTCTGAGGGGATTTTTCAAAGATTTCTTTGCGGATGTCGTTGATCTTTTGTAAGAGGAAAGTGAACAGATCATCAGAGCTTAGGTTGGTGTACGGGTCTGTGCTTTAGGGCTCAGGAGGGAGTGGAAGGTTTCAAAGAGTCGTTTAGGATTGCTGGCTAGTGAAGTGATGAGAGTGGTAAAGTATACTTGTTTATCCAGATGGAGAGCAGAGTTATAGGTTTTGAGCATGAACTTATAGTGGATGAAGTCTTCATCTGAAAGGGTTTTTCTCCAGAGACGCTCAGCACACCTTGAACAGCGCTGTAGGAAACGTGTTTGAAGCGTGTGCCAGGGCTGCCGCTGCTTGTGTGTTTTTTTCTGCATGTAGCTGGTGCAGCTTCATCCAGGGCACTCTGCAAACTCTTATTATAATGTGACACTACAGAGTCTGCACAGGGGAGGGAGGAGATGGGAGCCAAGGATGACTGCAAATTGTTCATTAGTAGCTGGGTATTGATGGCACTTAGATTTCTGTATGGGTGATAAATGGGGGCATCCTGGGTTTGAAGACAGTTTGTGATGGAAAAGGAGAGAAGGTTGTGGTCAGAGAGTGGGAGAGGGGAATTGGTGAAGTCATGAAGAGTGCAGAGGCAGGAGAAGACCAGGTCCAGTGTTTTCCCATCCTCATGTGTAGGAGACTTAGTGAGCTGTGAGAGGCTGAAGGATGAAGTTAGAGAAAGAAAATGGGTGGCAGATGGAGAGAGTGGGTCGTCCATAGGGATGTTGAAATCCCCCATATGAATATGCAGTTTTTCTTAGATAAATAATATTTTCCATGCAGTTTGGTAAGTTCTGTATTTTCTTCTTACTGTCTAATTCTGTCACTTACCACAAAGTTTGTTTCATTTTACAGGAAATTACATAATTCATAATTAATGTAACATTAAAGCTGCATCATAAAAAAAGTTATTGTAGTAAAATAAATCGAATCAACATTAAAAAATATATAAACAAGAATCATATTTTGTTTTAAAAACTCATTTATTGTTTTCCAATTGTAGCATGGTAAACCTTCCTATATACAAGTCCTTGCAAAATTATTCACCCCCTTGGAATTTTTCGTGTTTTGATATCTCACAGGCTGGAATTTCACTATTTTTGATTTGAGGGTTTGTATCAGTTCATGTAAAGAACATGCCTACAACTGTGAAAATGTGGCTGTCTTTTTATTGTGAAGCAAACAACAAATAGGATAAAATAACTGAAAACTTCAGTGTGCATAACTATTCACCCCCTAAAGTTAGTACATTTTAGAGCCTCCTTTTGTGACAATTACAGCTGTAAGTCACTTTGGATAAGTCTCTACTAGTGTTACACAACTTGCAACTGGGATTTTTGCCCATTTCTGAGGGCAAAACTGCTCCTGTTCCTTCTAGTTAGATGGTTTACTCTGATGAACAGCAGTCTTTAAGTCTGCCCACTAATTCTCAATTGGATTAATGTCTGGGCTTTTACTCTGCTACTCCAATACGTATGCACATTTCCCCTTAAACCACTCGAGTGTTGCTTTAGCATTGTTTTGTTGGAAGGTGAACCTCTGTTCAAAGCTCAAATCACTGACATACTGAAACAGATTTTGCTCAAGAATATCCCTGTATTTCACACCATCAATCTTCTCCAAACGGACCATTTTCACTTACCCAGCTGCAGAAAAACATCCTCACAACATGATGCTTCCACCACTATGCTTCACTGTGGGGATTGTGTGTTCTTGGGGTGATGAGCTGTGTTAGTTTGGCACCAGACAACATTTACCTTGATAGCAGAAAAGTTCAATTTTGCTTTTATCTGACTACAGCAGCTTCCTCTATACATTTGGGGAGTCTCGCACATACCCTTTAGTAATATTAAAATGAGCCAACCAATTTTTAGCTTTTTTTTCTTTTATTTGGTACCATTGTCCTTAACCAGTATGACTTGGGTCAACCATTTTGGATATCCTTCCACAAGCTTCTCACAATAGTTGATAGGAATTTGAGCCAATTCCTCCTGATTTCATGTCAGATAGTGAAAAAAACATGCATACTGAAACAGTCCTCAAATAGTCAAACACACGGGACATGTAATAAATTACTCAATTTACAACCTTAATAAGCCGAAAAATAAACCAGTGAATAGCTCAATAAATTAAAATTAAATATTTTTATTAAATACAATTAAAAACCAATAGATAAAGTGCCTCAAAAGATCACAGATAGGCAAGCGGCTAACTCTGAATAGTAATATAGGTAATAAATAGAAAAGTAACATCCCAAAAAATACACAAGATGGTACAACATTATGCAAATATAAATATAAATTGCACAGTGCAGCTAAACAAACACAGTAGGGGAAAGTTCTCAACCGTATAGAGATACTGGACCTATGAATAGTAAATCCAAAGAAGGGTAAACAAAACTCTTAGGGCCACTTTGCACACTACGACATTGCAGGTGCGATGTCGGTGGGGTCAAATTGAAAGTGACGCACATCCGGCGTCGCAGGCGACATCGTAGTGTGTAAAGCCTTTTTGATACGATTAACGAACGCAAAATCGTCGTAATCGTATCATCGGTGTAGCGTCTGTCATTTCCATAATTTGGAAATGACCGATGTTACGATGTTGTTCCTCGTTCCAGCGGCATCACACATCACTGTGTGTGAAGCCGCAGGAGCGAGGAACATCTCCTACCTGCGTCCTGCGGCTCACGGCAGCTATGCGGAAGGAAGGAGGTGGGCGGGATGTTTACGTCCCTCTCATCTCTGCCCCTCGCTTCTATTGGCCACCTGCCGTGTGACGTCGCTATGACACCGCACAACCCGCCCCCTTAATAAGGAGGCGGGTCGCCGGCCAGAGCGACGTCGCAGGGCAGGTGAGTGCATGTGAAGCTGGCGTAGCGATAATGTTCGCTACGCCAGCTATCACCATGATATCGCAGCTGCGACGGGGGCGGGGACTTTCACGCTCGGCATCGCAAGCATCGGCTTGCGATGGGGTAGTGTGCAAAGTGCCCCTTAAAGGGAAAGAATGTCATACATACATTCGGGATCACCACTTTAAGACCAAATTCTTTTATTACAAGTTTAGGACAATGGAAGACACACATTTAAAAACATTAAAAACACAGACAATGGCTTTTTCATGTACACTCAAAATACTGCAATTACAAAACTAAGTCCACCCCAGGTGCTCAAATGGTTGCACATATGATGCAATAATGTATAAGAGAGTGCTCTTTGCTGTCAGTAAATACACATGTTTCTACCAGAGCTCAAACAGTCTGCAGATAATTCTTAATGCAGGCACTATGGCAATAAGGCATCCACAGGAGCTGAGAATAGTTATACATAAAGCACAACAAAACATAGAAATAGGTGCTCAAAATGTTAAACATATAGCATAATACTGCATATGAATGTACTCTTGATATAAGTGCACAAATGTATATATTTCTGTATTGTATTTTATTTTTCCTTATTCTTTGTCTTTCATTTCTTCCTTTCTACATATTGTTTTCTCGCCCCCTCCCTGTCTCCGTCCTGTCCCTTATTTTGCAATGGTGGAATCATCCACTTAATACATTCTCTACATATGGGGGTGAGAACCTCACTGTGGTTGTCTTTAGCTACCTTATATTTTGCTAACTAATTTGTGATGCTTCTCCATTATGAGACTTGTGCATTATAATGAACTTTTTATTAGTTCATGGAATTGATTATTTTGCAATATTAGTGCCAGTTATTCTGTTGGATGGGCAATACAAATAGGAGCTGCACATCTTTACCATGACTGTTGGTAAATGCGCAGCTATTCAAGGTATAGTGGTATTGGGAGTACCACTATCGTATGCCCAATTTCTTTGAGTTCTCAAACCACTTTGTGGTTTAATGGGTTGTTGCACAATACACTGCGTGTGCACACATACAGCTAGCGTGCACGCCCACTTGAGTCCTATGACATGCATGGAGGTAGTTTGTTGCAGTATGTGACGCATGCGCGTCACGTGCAGAGACACCCTGTGTGACATCCTTGGTGACGCTGCACTGACTACAGAAAGCACTGGATTCCCCCGCCTCCACGCTGCTCCTTCACACCAGCCTGCGCTCCTGGTAATTAAAAACTTTGTTCAACTAAATGTAATGCTATATAAGGATGATGGTTATGACTAGAGTTGAGCGCGGTTCGCGGTTTGAGGTTCTCCAGTTCGTGGCTCGAGTGATTTTGGGGGCTGATCTAGATCGAACTAGAACTCGAGCTTTTTTGCTAAAGCTCGATAGTTCTAGATACGTTCGAGAACGGTTCTAGCAGCAAAAAAACCAGCTAATTACTGGCTGGCTTTCCACTGTAATAGTGTAAGTCACTCTGTGACTCACACTATTATGACATTTCAGTGTATAGTGTGCGGGAACAGCGCATTCAGATCACTGCTGTATGTATAATGGCGATCGCCATTTTTTTTTTTTCCTTGTCTTCCTTCCCTAAGCGCGCGCGTGTAGTGGGGCGGGCCAGCATGTCAGCCAATCCCAGACACACACACAGCTAAGTGGACTTTTAGCCAGAGAAGCAATGGCATGTGTGATAGGATGTCCATGTCACATGTCCATGCATTATAAAACCAGACATTTTCCTCCAGCACGCCATTATCTGCCTTCTGCGTCCTTGGTGTCAGACATCACTGGCGCAGCTCCTATCGCCGATACAGCTGTATACACTCCATACACAGCGCTGGAAAGCTTAGGGATAGCACTTTTTATCAGTCCTTTTAAGGGCTCATACCGGAAGGGTCAGAGCCATAGGTGACAGAGTTTAAAACAGAGTTTAACAGCTACACAAGATGACAGCGTCTGTGTAGCTAAGGTCAGGGATTTCCTCGCTGCATTTCCCCATTAGGAGGGATAGAAAAGCAGGCTTCCTTTCCTCTACCCAGAGACCCACAACCCTGGCACTGTACCCTCCTGCCCTTTGCACACTCAAACTCATTGTTACTAAGCCATTATACTAGCAAACACTGAGTGTACTTAGTGGCATCCTAAACGTGGCTGTTGGACTGCTGTATTGCCCCAGTAGTGCAAAGATATTTGCAGCACGTCTGCCTGCATTGCACACTAAAACTCATTGTTACTAAGCCATTATACTAGCAAACACTGAGTGTACTTAGTGGCATCCTAAACGTGGCTGTTGGACTGCTGTATTGCCCCAGTAGTGCAAAGATATTTGCAGCACGTCTGCCTGCATTGCACACTAAAACTCATTGTTACTAAGCCATTATACTAGCAAACACTGAGTGAACTTAGTGGCATCCTAAACGTGGCTATTGGACTTCTGTATAGTCCCACTAGTGCAAAGATATTTGCAGCACGTCTGCCTGCATTGCACACTCCAACTCATTGTTACTAAGCCATTATAATAGCAAACACTGAGTGAACTTAGTGGCATCCTAAACGTGGCTATTGGACTTCTGTATAGTCCCACTAGTGCAAAGATATTTGCAGCACGTCTGCCTGCATTGCACACTCCAACTGATTGTTACTAAGCCATTATACTAGCAAACACTGAGTGAACTTAGTGGCATCCTAAACGTGGCTATTGAACTTCTGTATAGTCCCACTAGTGCAAAGATATTTGCAGCACGTCTGCCTGCATTGCACACTCAAACTCATTGTTACTAAGCCATTATACTAGCAAACACTGAGTGAACTTAGTGGCATCCTAAACGTGGCTATTGGACTTCTGTATAGTCCCACTAGTGCAAAGATATTTGCAGCACGTCTGCCTGCATTGCACACTCCAACTCATTGTTACTAAGCCATTATACTAGCAAACACTGAGTGAACTTAGTGGCATCCTAAACGTGGCTATTGGACTTCTGTATAGTCCCACTAGTGCAAAGATATTTGCAGCACGTCTGCCTGCATTGCACACTCCAACTCATTGTTACTAAGCCATTATAATAGCAAACACTGAGTGAACTTAGTGGCATCCTAAACGTGGCTATTGAACTTCTGTATAGTCCCACTAGTGCAAAGATATTTGCAGCACGTCTGCCTGCATTGCACACTCAAACTCATTGTTACTAAGCCATTATACTAGCAAACACTGAGTGAACTTAGTGGCATCCTAAACGTGGCTATTGGACTTCTGTATAGTCCCACTAGTGCAAAGATATTTGCAGCACGTCTGCCTGCATTGCACACTCAAACTCATTGTTACTAAGCCATTATACTAGCAAACACTGAGTGAACTTAGTGGCATCCGAAACGTGGCTATTGGACTTCTGTATAGTCCCACTAGTGCAAAGATATTTGCAGCACGTCTGCCTGCATTGCACACTCCAACTCATTGTTACTAAGCCATTATACTAGCAAACACTGAGTGAACTTAGTGGCATCCTAAACGTGGCTATTGGACTTCTGTATAGTCCCACTAGTGCAAAGATATTTGCAGCACGTCTGCCTGCATTGCACACTCCAACTCATTGTTACTAAGCCATTATACTAGCAAAAACTGAGTAAACTTAGTGGCATCCTAAACGTGGCTATTGGACTTTTGTATAGTCCCACTAGTGAAAAGATATTTGCAGCACGTCTGCCTGCATTGCACACTCCAACTCATTGTTACTAAGCCATTATACTACCAAACACTGAGTGAACTTAGTGGCATCCTAAACGTGGCTATTGGACTTCTGTATAGTCCCACTAGTGCAAAGATATTTGCAGCACGTCTGCCTGCATTGCACACTCCAACTCATTGTTACTAAGCCATTATACTAGCAATTTATGCTGCCAGTTTAAGGGCCGTAGTTGCATTGTCAGGGATAATTATTCTTTATTATTCTGCTGTTAATAAAGCTAGACCACCGCTGAAATCTACACTACCTCTCAATTTTTACTACCACATTTTAAGTGCACAATCTTGTCGCAATCAACATGAGTGGCAAAATGACAGATGCTGGTGGAAAGGGGAAGAGGCGTGTTGGAAAAGGAAAAAAAAGGGTTTGTCCGTGGGGAAGGTGGCAAAGCTCCATTAACATCTGCTGAAGATAGACCATCTACCAGCAAAAGTAAGATGTCTACTACTTACCGTGGACAATCCGATGTGCTCCCTTTTTTATGGACGCGAACAACAGGAACAAAGGTAAAGGTAGATGATGGCGAAAAAAGGAAAATGCTTGAATGGATCTCAAGTGGTCCAACAAGTGCCCTCTCAGCCACCTCAACTACCGCATCCAAAAAACACCAGTCCTCTGAGTTGTCATCCCAATCAAACTTGGTTTCTCCCAGCTCTGAAGTCTCCATCAGCCCTGCACAGTATGGTGGAAGTGAGATGGCTGAGTCTGCAGAGCTGTTCAGTCACACTATAGCCTGGGAATCAGAGGTCTGCTCCCAAGCTACAGTGAGTACAGACCAGGAAATGGTCTGCAGTGATGCCCAGAACCTTTGTGACTCTGATTCAGGCCGTGAGGACCAAGTTTCTGAGCATAATGTTGACCCTTTGTCACAAACTGTAACACCTGTGGTTATAGACAATGAGGAACATACTGATGACGATGAGACGCAGATACCAGATTGGGATGACAACTTAAATATTCGGTCAGGGCAAGAAGAGGCTCGGTCTGAGGGTGAGGGGAGTGCAAACACAACAATTGATGAGGAAGTTCGAGATCCCACCTACTGTCAACCCACAGTCAGGCACTCGAGGAGGTCAACAGAGGCGGTGGAGGAGGATGCAACCGACGACGAAGTTACCTTGCGCCTTCCTGGACAGAGTCGGAAAACTGGTAGCACGTCTACAACTGCATCATCAGCCACCACTCTGCCTCTGAGCACTAGTCGGGGGGGCTCAGCAGGTCGCATGCCCTCTAAGCCTTGCCTAGCCTGGTCCTTTTTTGACATAGAAAAAGATCGCCCAAATTATGTGATGTGTAAAATTTGTCGTGATTCTGTTAGTAGAGGTCAAAACCTCAGCAGTTTGACAACTTCTTCCATGAATCGTCACATGAATAAATATCATAGGTCCCAGTGGGAAGCTCACCGTGCTGCAATGCGGCCTAGCAGAGCGAACCATCCACGGCCTGCCCCTTCCAGTGCATCCACGCGCTCTTCATCTTCTAGGACTGTGGGGACAGCTGTCACACCTGGTCACAACTTCCACCACTGTAACCGCAACAGGCAGTTTGCTTGGTAGGTCGTCAGTTGGTTTGGAAGGGGAAACAAGTGCGTGTGTACAGCTCTCTCAGACATCGATAGCACCAACGTTGGATGAAGGCAACATCATGTCTCCGACTGCACTTTCCTCACAAACCTGGATTTTTCCAGGGACACCCTACTCAACACCGTCTACACACAGCAGCCAGATCTCTGTCCCTCAGATGTGGACAAATAAAAGGCCATTTCCTGCGACCCATGACAAAGCTAAGAGGTTGACTTTATCCCTCTGTAAGCTCTTGGATACCAAAATGCTGCCTTTCCGCCTGGTGAACACACAGGATTTTAGAGACCTTATGTCTGTCACTGTGCCCCAGTACCAGATGCCCAGTTGCCACTACTTCTCTAAGAAAGGTGTGCCCGCGCTACACCAGCATGTCGCACACAACATCACCGCTTCCTTGAGAAACTCTGTGTGTGAACGGGTGCATTTTACCACCAATAATTGGACCAGTAAGCATGGACCGGGACGTTACATGTCGCTGACTGGGCACTGGGTAACTATGGTGATAGATGGTAAAGGGTCTGCTGCACAAGTCTTGCCGTCCCCACGACTTGTGTGTCAATCCTCTGTCTGTCCAAGTTCCGCCACTGCTTCTGCCTCCTCCACCTCATCTGTGTCCTCCACCTCCGCCCCAAGCCTGCCTGGTCCTGCCACCAGCGTTCTCACTGCGCAGAAGGAATCACGCACCCCTCATTACTATGCTGGCAGCAGAGCGCAATGTCATCAGGCGGTCTTTAGCTTGACATGTCTTGGGAATAAGAGTCACACAGCTGAGGAGTTGTGGTCAGCTCTGCGGTCCGAGTTTAATAAATGGTTGTCTCCACTCAACATGCAGCCTGGTAAGGCCGTGTGCGACAATGCTGCAAACCTGGGTGCGGCCCTTCGCCTGGGCAAGGTGACACACGTACCTTGTATGGCTCACGTGTTGAACCTTGTTGTCCAGCAATTTTTAACACACTATCCCGGCCTAGATGGCCTTCTGACTAGGGCACGAAAACTGTCTGCTCACTTCCGCCGTTCAAGCGCCGCAGCTGAGCAACTTGCATCGCTCCAGAAGTCTTTCGGCCTGCCGGTTCATCGCCTGAAATGTGATGTGCCGACACGCTAGAATTCGACTCTCCACATGTTACAGCAACTGTGGCAGCACCGCCGAGCCCTGGTGCAATACGTCATGACGTATAGCCTGGGCCAACGAGATGCAGAGGTGGGGCAGATAACCCTGATGGAGTGGTCTCAGATCAAGGACCTATGCACCCTTCTGCACAGTTTCGACATGGCGACGAATATGTTTAGCGCTGACAATGCCATTATCAGCATGACAATTCCAGTCATTTACATGCTGGAGCACACGCTAAACACTATTCGGAGTCAAGGGGTGGGACAACAGGAAGGGGATGAACTACAGGAGGATTCATATGCGCAAGACATAACAACATCTCCAAGTTCCAGACGTTCATCATCACCAACGCGGCAGGCATGGGAACATGGGGGACAGGGATCAACAAGGGCGCATGGTACCAGGCGAAATGTTGAGGAAGGTGCAGGAGAACATGAAGAAATGGAGGAAAAACTGTCCATGGACATGGAAGACTCAGCGGATGAGGGAGTCCTTGGTCAAATTTGAGTTGAAAGAGGTTGCGGAGAGATGTCAGAGGAAGAAAGAACGGTTAGCACCTCTATGCCACAAACACAGCGTGGACTTGGTCCGCATAGCTGCGCAAGACACATGAGTGCTTTCTTGCTGCACTACCTCCAACATGACCCTCGTATTGTCAAAATTAGAAGTGATGATGACTACTGGCTTGCCACACTATTAGATCCCCGGTACAAGTCCAAATTTTGTGACATAATTCCAGCAATAGAAAGGGACGCACGTATGCAGGAGTATCAGCAGAAGCTGTTACTCGAGCTTAGCTCGGCTTTTCCACCAAACAACCGTGCAGGTGCAGGGAGTGAATCTCCCAGTTGTAACTTGACAAACATGGGACGGTCTTGTCATCTTCAACAGTCTACCCGTACCAGTAGGACTGTATCTGGTGCTGGTAACAGCAATTTTATGGAATCTTTTCATAATTTTTTTAGACCCTCCTTTGCAAGGCCAACAGAGACAACAAGTCTATCACATAGTCAACGGCTGGAGAGGATGATACAGGAGTATCTCCAAATGAACATCGATGCCATGACTTTGCAAATGGAGCCTTGCTCATTTTGGGCTTCAAATCTTGAAAAATGGCCAGAGCTCTCCACTTACGTCTTGGAGATTTTGTCGTGTCCAGCTGCCAGCGTTGTCTCTGAATGTGTCTTCAGTGCTGCTGGGTGTGTGCTGACAGATAAGCGCACGCGTCTGTCCAGTGACAATGTGGACAGACTAACGTTCATCAAAATGAACAAGTCATGGATCCACAAGGAATTTACTACCCCTGTGTCATCCTGGGGAGAGTAAATGCTTGTGGATTTGGAATGTGCTTGATGCAAATCAAAACATCTTGTTTGCAACTAGGGCACAAGTGGTGCCACTGATGGGGTGTCTGTGTGGCCCAATTTTTTGAAAAAAGGGAGACTCTGCTTGGAGTAATCCTTGCTTACGTTGTTTTTAAAAGGAGCTAAGATGAACAAGTCATGGTTCAGCAAAGACTTTGCTACCTACCCCGGTGTCATCCTGGGGACGGTTAAGAATGGCGTATTTTTGAATGTGCTTGATGCAAAGCTAGCTGTGAAGTGTACAACTAGGGCACAAGTGCTGCCACTGAATGGGTGGGTGTGTGTGGGGCACAATTTTTGGAAAAAAAAGGGAGACTCCGCTTGGAGTAACCCTTGCTTGCTGTGTTTTTTAAAAATGATCCAAGATGAACAGAGCTGGGATCAGGAAAGACTTTGCTACCTACCCCGGTGTCATCCTGGGGATGGTTAAGAATGGCGTATTTTTGAATGTGCTTGATGCAAATCTAGCTGTCAAGTGTACAACTAGGGCACAAGTGCTGCCACTGAATGGGTGGGTGTGTGTGGGGCACATTTTTTGGAAAAAAGGGAGACTCCGCTTGGAGTAACCCTTGCTTGCTGTGTTTTTTAAAAATGATCCAAGATGAACAGAGCTGGGATCAGGAAAGACTTTGCTACCTACCCTGGAGTCATCCTGGGGACGGTTAAGTATGGCGTATTTTTGAATGTGCTTGATGCAAATCTAGCTGTAAAGTGTACAACTAGGGCACAAGTGCTGCCACTGAATGGGTGGGTGTGTGTGGGGCCCAATTTTTGAAAAAAAGGGAGTATCCGCTTGGAGTCACCTTGCGGTGTTTTACATGATTTTAGAAGAGCGTGCCATGCCTATATCTGTGTCTCGTCCTCTTTTTCCTCGTTACGCTCTTTTGTTTTCGCATGAGAATTTGTTCTTTTCACTTTCCCATGTGTTTGTGTTGTGTTGTGAGTTGTTTGTCACCTTTTGGACACCTTTGAGGGTGTTTTCTAGGTGTTTTATGTGTTTGTGAATGCCTGCCATTGTTTCCTATGCGGTTCGAGTTCGGTTCGTCGAACGTTCGACGAACCGAACTCGAACGGGACCTCCGTTCGGCGAACCGACCTCGAGCCAAACCACGACCGGTTCGCTCATCTCTAGTTATGACACTAGCCCTATCCTTTCCCTGAGAAAGCCACCAAGCATGGCGGACCACGTCTGATCGTGGGTTCCTAACCTTTTTCCTCCCTGACTGCTATTTGTGGTGTCTTATACCTTAGTTATTGTTTAGTAGGGTAATATGCTTTAGACAGACTCCGACTAACAGAATAGACATTTGAATGCATCTTTATTAAGAGCAACCCCCATGTTTGCTCTGTGATATTACATGTGTAACCATTTTTAGCTCCTGTAGATGCTTTATTGTTACAGCTACTGCTCAAGGCTTTTTGAGCAGACTCAGATTTTTTGGAGAGACACATTTGTGCACTTATATCAAGAGTACATTCATAGGCAGTATTGTGCCATATGTTTTACATTTTGAGCACCTGTTTTCATGCTTTGTTGTTCTTTATGTATAACTATTCTCAGCTCCTGTGAATATGTGCAGACTGAGCTCTGGTAGAAACATGTGTATTTACTGACATCAAAGAGCACTCTCTTATACATTATTGCATCATATGTGCAACCATTTGAGCACCTGGGGTGGACTTATTTTTGTAATTGCAGTATTTTGAGCGTCAGTCTTTTTTTAACAATTTGAGCTCCTTCATTGTAAATTTGTCATAATCGCCATATTGTGAGTTGATTTTTACATCTATCCTATAGCATTGGAGGAAGGTACTTGTTTTAGCAAGCCTTTGTCTGTGCTTTTAATATTTTTAATTGTGTGTCTACCATTGTCCTAAATTTGTAATAAAATAATTTGGTCTTAATGTGGTGATCCCGAATATGTGCATGCCATTCTTTCCCTTTAAGAGTTCTGTTATTTTTTTCTGGCATGTATTTGGTTGATCCCTATTTAGTGGTTCCCTTTTTTCCTCTTCAATTACCAAAGAAGGGTAAACAACCAAAACTTTGTATATCAATGTCAAATTAAGGTAAGGTGACCTAAATCTCTAGGGCCTAAATCTATCTGAATGGTGGGATCCCAATCACTAATATGTTAAAGGCATGCAAATACAAGTACTGCTTGTGCTGAAAAAAACGTAAACCATGGTTATATTACCTGAATCAGTGGTGGTAGTGGGAATCAGCGTGGTCGCGTGCCTACACCCCGACACGTGTTTCGCAGTAGCGTCCTCAGGGGGCGTGAAAATCCCTTAAAACATTTGCTCTCTCTTTCTCTCATTATTCTAGCATTTGACAAATATAAATAATTTTGGTTCCTAACTGAGCTAAAACGGGAAAGGTTTATTCTGATTTCCTGTCAGATAGCAAGAAAAACATGCAGATATACTTTATCTTCTTAGACAGTGTATGTAAACTTCTGGTTGCAACTGTATATTTTTCTCACTTCACTTTACCTTCTGGGACTATTTGGGGCTGATGTATTACACAGAAATGAGATTACAAAAATATATACATACAGGTTGTAATGTAACAAAATAGGTAGAATCTCTATTCCTTAACTTTATTTCTTTGTGACTCCAAATAAAATGTACTGTATGTTAAAACTTCAAGTGATTTTTACTAAAAAAAACCCCTTAAAGTGGTCATTTTGTACATGAATCAAACGTCCACAGAATTTAACTTCAAGAAGTATGGTGCAATTACAGTTTTTGTAGATAATACCACTTACAAAATAGGCTACAGAAATTGCAGAAGTAACGCTATTAATCACTTGTATAATTTATGTTCTTTTGTGCAGCTATACTTGAGTACTTGAGCTTTCCAGGTATTACAGGACATAAAATTTTCTTTGCTTCCCAGAGGCAAATTTTCAGCTGGAGTGTTCAACATCTGATTACACATTTGAGCCACTACAGAGCCAGCTGGAAGATGAAGGACTGGTGCTGCTGCAGGAGAAATCTCAAGAATCAATAAAGGTACTTACGTTTAGAGGAGGAGGTGAGCCGATGGAGAAACTATTCTTACTCTTTTTTCAATGCACAATTTGGATCATATGTGATAGAAAGCCACCATATGAACATTGGCGAGATAGTTAATAGCTCCACGGGATTAATCCAATAAACCTTGAGACAATTACAGTGTTTATATTTTCTATAAATCTGTTCTTTTCACTGTAAAGTTTTTTAAGTGCAAATAAAACACAGTGCAAATAAAACTATATTTAGTTGCCAGTATGACCAGTAATCCTATAATTTTCTATTGTGTATTAGACTTTGCCTAAAGTTATATTTTTTCATATTAACATTTTTTAGGTATTATTTTTTAACAAATAATACACGGCCATTGCATAACTTAATTGATTTATTAGTAGTCATTTGGAATTGAATCATAAATATCTACAATGGCTCCAATGTGAGTAACTATCATGATGGTATCCGCCTATCCGCTACAGAATCCAAAATAAACTTATCACTCTCACTCACAAACTTTTCCACGGTTCTGCGCCACCATACATCTCCTCCCTCATCTCTGTCTATCACCCCACCTGTGACCTCCGCTCTGCTAATGACCTAAGACTGACATCAACAACAATTCAAACCTCCCACTCCCGTCTTCATGATTCCTCATGAGCTGCGCTTATGCTCTGGATCACACAACGAAGAACAATCTGATTATTTCCCAACATCCACACCTTTAAGCGGGCCCTAAAAATGCATTTCTTTAGACCAGCCTATCACCTCACCACCCTGATCTAATCTAGTCCCTTTCTACCCTTCATAAAATTTACTTCCAATTCTTGTCCCCTGTACCGGTACAAATTATGGCTGGTGACCGGTCCACGCAGCTGGTTTTGAATACCCTATTAAATCGATGGCTGGACCATATATGACAAGCTTTTCTCCCCCCCCCCCATTCACCTTTTGTGCATCCCCTATTTCCTCATAGACTGTAACCTTACGAGCAGGGCCCTCACTCCTCTTGGTATCTGAATTTTGTTATTTTTTATTGTCTCATAATGTCTGTACATGTCTACTCTGATTTGTAAAGTGCTGCAGAATATGTTGGCGCTATAGAAATAAAACTTATTATTATGGTAAATGGGGTAAATGAGTTGCCCCAGTTCAATAATCTCATTTGCTAGCTTAGTCTAATCTAATTAACAAAATGTCACTTTATTTACAGTTCAAGGGCCAATGAACTTTTCAATGCTGCTCTTGTTTTTTTGTATAAGCTGCAGAAGTGACATCACATTAACGGCACTGGAGCCAATCACTGAGCTCAGCGGCTCTGATAATGTAGACACCATGAGCCACTTAGCTCTAGGATTAGCTACAGCCCTATGGACTTGTCCTTTCTGCAGCCAAACAAAAGAGAAAAGGGCAGTATCAGAGATAAAGTGCTGGACCCCTGGAGGGTAAGTACAGTTTAGTTTTTTGCTGTTTTTTTTTTACAACAAACTGAGCTGTCAGTCAAACATTTTATATAAACCCCTTTAAGGCTTGAGTCTCACTTGTTTGTGACTCACACAAAGATCGCATCGCACTGCCCAAACCAGTCACCCGCTCTCAGGACAGCAGCTGATTAGCTGAATGTATTTCTGTGCAGCTGACCCGGTCCTGTCAGGAGAGCAGGGGGCCAATCGAGCAGTGTATGTAAGTGTGACTCAAGCCTAATACTAACAGAACGTACCTTACTTTGGGCTATTGTTACAACTGATCAAAAACGTCTAAAATTCAGTGGCCTAAAAGAAGAGAGCAGAGCATGCATATATTTTTGTAAGTGCTTTTAGAAGAACAATATGGGGTCTTAATCAAAGTGAAAGGCAAACCCCCAAAAATGCATCAGCAGCCTCATGCTGTAGCACAATTTGGATTTCCATTTCATTTTGCCAGACCAATGAAGGACTTAAATAATTTTTATTTCCAACAACTTTGATTTTTTTGGTGTTGGTCAACTTTAAGGGAAAATTAGGAGAAAATTCAAAATTGAAACTGCAGTCCTTAAGTTCAATGTTTAATTAATCTCTAACGAGATAATAAAAGGGTACTTTTTTTTATAGAATTGCCTTTTTTGTGAATCCAAAATTAAAGGCCTGTCTCTGGTTAGGATTAACAAGTTTTGGAGTTGTCAGTGTCCAAAATGTCTATAAAAATAAGCAAATCTACAAAAAGTTTAAAAATACCTTACATATGTTGGCATTGGATAAGCTTTAATTGATTAATTCAGTGATTTTCTAAAGACTCTAAAACAATCAGTATGAGTTCCCTCCAGTCTTTACCACCTACACTTTGTGCAGACTTATTCGGCAAATGAGTATTTTGATCACATGATCATTTTTATACATGTTGTCCTACTCCAAGCTATATAGGCTTGAGAGTCAACTACCAATTAAGTAAATCAGGTGATGTGCATCTCTGTAATGAGGAGGGGTGTGGTGTAATGACATCAACACCCTATATAAGGGGGCATACTTATTAGGCAACTTCCTTTCCTTTGGCAAAATGGGTCAGAAAAGAGATTTGACGGGCTCTGAAAAGTTCAAAATTGTGAGATGTCTTGTAGAGAGATGCAGCAGTCTTGAAATTGCCAAACGTTTGAAGTGTGATCATCGAACAATCAAGCGTGTCATGGCAAATAGCCAACAGGGTCACAAGAAGCGTGTTGGGCAAAAAAGGCGCAAAATAACTGCCAAAAAATTGAGGAAAATGAAGCGTGAAGCTGCCAAGATGCCATTTGCCACCAGTTTGGCCATATTTCTAAGCTGCAATGTTACTGGAGTATCAAAAATCACAAGGTGTGCTATACTCAGGGACATGGCCAAGGTAAGGAATGCTGAAAAACGACCACCTTTGAACAAGAAACATAAGATAAAACGTCAAGACTGGGCCAAGAAATATCTTAAGAATGATTTTTGAAAAGTTTTTTGGACTCATGAAATGAGAGTGACTCTTGATGGGCCAGATGGATGGGACAGAGGCTGGATCAGTAAAGGGCAGAGAGCTCCACTCGGACTCAAACACCAGTAAGGTGGAGGTGGGGTACTGGTATGGGCTGGTATCATCAAAGATAAACTTGTGTGACCTTTTCGGGTTGAGGATGGAGTGAAGCTCAACTCCCAGACCTACTGCCAGTTTCTGGAAGACAACTTCTTCAAGCAGTGCTACAGGAAGAAGTTGGTATCATTAAAAAAAAACTTGATTTTCATGCAGGACAATGCTCCATCACATGCATCCAACTACTCCACAGTGTGGCTGGCCAGTAAAGGTCTAAAAGATGAAAAAATAATGCCATGGTCCCCTTGTTTATCTGCTCTGAACCCCATAGAGAACCTGTGGTCCCTCATAAAATGAGAGATCTACAGGGAGGGAAAACAGTACACCTCTTGGAACAGTGTCTGGGAGGCTGTGGTAGCTGCTGCATGCAATGTTGATCATAAACAGATCAAGCAACTGACAGAATCTATGGATGGTAGGCTGTTGAGTGTCATCATAAAGAAAGGTGGCTATATTGGACACAATTTTTTTTTGGTTTTGTTTTTGCATGTCAGAAATGTTTATTTCTAAATTTTGTGCAGTTATATTGGTTTACCTGGTGAAAATAAACAAGTGAGATGGGAATATATTTGATTTTTATTAAGTTGCCTAATAATTCTGCACAGTAATAAATACCTGCACAAACAGATATCCTCCTAAGATAGCCAAATCTAAAAAAAAACACTTCAACTTCCAAAAATATTAAGTTTTAATATTTATGAGTCTTTTGGGTTGATTGAGAACATAGTTATTGATCAATATTAAAAAAAATCCGCTAACATACACCTTGCCTAATAATTCTGCACCCACTGTATATAAAACCAATATTTTACTCTGTGTATGCTGTTTATACTAGGTGGGAGTAAGGGCTTATACACAAAGAAATATTATGACTTAATGATAGTTGAACAAAGCTTTACTATGGCTCCCATTGTACTCTATGGTTTTCTACTATACTTCTTAATTGCCTTTGATTTTACACTGACATATATTGAATATTTAAAACATTTGTTAGTAATATATTGACCTCATAGATAAATAAGACATATTTCTAAACTAAATATAAAGTCACTACAAGAGACTGCTGTTGCTGTATTATATGTTATCATATTAGGCCCTTGTGTAAACCTGCTTATATTGTCTATGTCCTGACTTATATGTCTCTATTCAAATACAATGCTGTTCAAATCATCAAAGTTAATCAAACAATGTTAACTAGACTTTTAAGGGGTATTCCGGCTGTAATGAATAAAGGAGGAGCAGGACACTTGCTGACAACACACATGACCTGAAAGGTATCAATAGATCTGACATTACAGGCTTCCAATGAAGCAACATCTCAAGACATCAGCCAGGAACGTAAAGCTTAGGCAAAATGGGTCATGCATACACTTTCTAATCTGAAGAAGAGTTATGAATGCCCTTATCTAAAAAAAAATCATTACTGGTTTTGCCATTTCGCTGGGGATAAATCATCAACTTTGGGGTTTATGAAGCTAAAAAGGCTTGTAAATAGTCAAGTATAATGGTACAACATCATTGTTGAATCTCCTGGGAATTGAAAAGTGTGTGCACTAAGATACAGAACAGAGTCCATAGACATAGGCTAAGTATCTTGTTAGCATACTGGCCAAAACTGCTAAAATTCAATCACCTGAAAGAAGATAACAGAGCACAGAGAAGACAGAGAAGACATGGTTCAAATACTCAGTAGAACAATGTTAAAAAATGTTATTGAAGATAGCAACAAATGCAACAAAGGAGTAGAAACAGTCCAGCAAAGAAAAAAAACTAAACATTTTTCTGCATGTGTTTTGAGCAAAGGACAAAATTGCAAACAAAATGTTATCATTTCTTTGGATAGCAATGCACATAAAAGGCATAATCCAAAGTCCAAAGTAATTTTCCTCCTAAATCCTTGTTTAGCTTACTAATCAAAACTATTTTATAATATACTTGAATTTAATATTTCCTACTGTTCCCTAACTATACTCTCTAACTGCTATTTTTTTTTTGCTTCTTTTTTGATGACACTTAATTTGAGAATCTCAGTGAATGCTGGGATACTTAAATGAGTCGCTGCCTCAGCCTCTACTCCATGCTTGAAACAAAGCGTCATCAGGGATATCACTTGTCTTTGCATGCCGGGCATACTGACAATGTGCTCTCCTATTGGCATGTTACTGCTGATCTGAACCAACAACAAAGCGCACTGTCATTGTGCACATCACACTGGGACTAGCTCAGCCCCTGAAATTATCGCCACTGATGATGCTTCATTTCATGCTCTACCTCAAGGAACTAGGATGAATCACAGCTTACACCACTTTAGATGCTTACTAAAAACACATCTTTTTAGAGTGGCCTATCACTTTCCCTGATGAAAGTCAATTCATATAGAGCTTCTCCACTATTTCTCAGAACATACCTCTCCATCAAACTTCATTGCAACAAAAAGCATTAAAGATTGGCTGGTTACTGGCTCATGTACTCTTTATCAATCCCCCATTTCTTTGAGATGGCTGGACAATCATTGCAAATAAGTACCTGTAACTTGTCATCCCCACCTTGTAGATTGCAAGCTCTTACGAGCAGAGTTGTCATTATTTTTGCATTAATTATTGTGTTTTCTTTAACTGTTACTTATGAATGTTTTTATATGAAACTCTGAAATTGTAAAGTATTGTGGGATATGTTGGCGCTATAGAAATAAAGATTATTATTATTTTAGGTAGTTGGCAGCAGTTATGCCAGTGACTGTAGCCTCTGTCACCTGATGATGCTTCTTTTGAGCACTGCAGCATGCACTGGCATTCCCAAACAAAGTATCATCAAAAAGGAAGTGAAAGAAAAATAGAAAAGCAGTTAGATAGTGTAGTTATTGTACGGTAAGGAAGTTTTAAATTAAAGTATATTAGCAAATAGTTTAGATTATGACACTAAATACATGTGGATAGGGATTTAGGAGGAAAATTACTTTAGACTTCAGACCATCCCTTTAAGTAAATAGTACTGGGGTGGGTTTACTACCAGTTACTATATTACAGAATTATCCACACTATTCAAGTCCTTCTGTTATCTGATGTAAAGCAGATTTCCACTCAATGAATTCTCTATGCTATTATGTGTTGACCCGATGATCACTTCATTTTGCTGTTTGTGGGGATTGAGAGGCCTCTCCAATTTACATATATGTGTGAAATTTTAACCTAATATTTTTGCATTACAACTTTTTTATTTACAAGAAAACACTTCCTAATACATGGCTGTAAATCACAGAAACACACTTCAACAGCCGTATCAACAAGTCAACCCGGCATTCAGGCTATGACATCATAAAAAAAGCTTTGGATTCTTTAGGTCATGAGAAGCAGATAAAGCACTCCATATACCAAAGTTTGAAGGCATTTATAAAAATGAAAGAAAATATATTTGCAGGTTTTTTCGTTAAGATGGAAAAGTGATGAAAATAATAGAAGGCTAAGGGTGATGTGAAACAAAGTGAAAATTGAATATTACCTTTTTCTGTTGGTAAAAATGTTTTCCTTTTTGTCTTGTAAGACTGAAGAATAAATAACTTGTACTTATAGGGTTCTTAAAAGATTGAAAAAAGGTCTTATGTTTTTGAAAAACTGTGCACTCTTTTTCATACTATTATATAATGATAATGAGTCCCTATTTTTAGAAGGATTAAGTGCACTATTTCTAACTAAAAGCCAAAAAATGTGTGCAAAATGATAAACAAAATTTTGATGTGTATAAATAAAGATTTTTATGAATTGATATTGAATCAAAAAAGGAAAGTATTAGACACCAAACATATTACTTCAAATGTTAGGACTGTCTCTGCTTCTAAAGTCACAAACCTAGAACATGGATCTGCTAACATAGCCGACAGTAATTTTAGAAGTTTGTTTTGTTTGCAGCAATCTTTGGATAAAACATTCTTGCTATTATTCTTATCTGTATCTACTGAAAAATGATAGAGGTTGGTCATTAATTTTAATAAATATTAAGAAAATAAATTTTCTTCCAATTACTACAAAAAGCTTTTACAGATTCTCTTCCTGTACTTTGTAGTGCAGACTGAATCAAAAGATACACAATACTGTGCAAATTTATTATGCAAGTATAGAAAAAATGCGTAAAAGCTAGAAGTAAGATTGCGTAAAAACTAGAAGTGCTAATTCTAGTTATAGTGTATACAGTTGAAACCATAATTTTACATACACTCTCTAAAAAGACACATCTGCATGTTTTTCTCACTATCTGACATGAAATCAGAATAAACCTTTCTCGTTTTAGGTTAATCAGTATTACCAAAATAATTTATATTTATCAAATGCCAGAATAATGTGTGAGAGAGGGAATCTTTTAACCTCTTCCCGACACATGACGTACTGGGTACATCATGGATCATGTCACTATCATCCCCGCAGGCTGCCGTGGGCAGTCCGTGGCGATCCGCACAAATATCAGCTGATTTCAACAGCTGACATGTGTGCCTGCTAACAGTCAAATAGACTGCTGGAACACCATTGTAAATGTGAACAGGGTGCTAGCCAAAATATACACAATCTATATGAAGTGAAAGCTGCACATCAAATTCAGAGAAATATGAACAAGCATAATTGCTTTATAATACATAAGGAATGAAAAATACAACTAGCCATATAAAAAATTGAAACAATTGAAATGTGACATTGCATAACTGCTGAGGATTATTTGAAAAAAAGAAGAGATATTTAGCTAATGTATTGATCAATTCATTACTGCCCCATAACCAACTTCACGGTAATCTCTTATTTATGGGGTCCCTAACCAAATGTTACCTCTATGTGCGGTTTAAACCTGCTTGTGTGCATGAGTACCTAACCAAATGTTAACTCTATGTGCGGCTAAAACCTGCTTGTGTATGGGAAGCAAGGGACCTGGCTATATAGAAAAATTGAATAAACATGGCTAAAGGGTAGGACTGGGTTCTCAGACAAAAAAAACCTGTATTACAAAAAGACTGCTGAAACACCATTGTAAATGTTAACAGGGTGCTAGCCAAAAAATACGCAATCTATATGAAGTGAAAGCTGCACACCAAATTCAGAGAAATATGAACAAGTATAACTGCTTATAATAAATAAGGAATGAAAAATACAACTAGCCATATGAAAAATTTAAAAAATTGAAATGTGACATTGCATAACTGCTGAAGATTATTTGCTTCCCATACACAAGCAGGTTTCAACTGCACATAGAAGTAACATTTGGTTAAGTACTCATGCACACAAGCAGGTTTAAACCGCATATAGAGGTAACATTTCGTTAGGGACCCCATAAATAAGAAATTACCGTGAAGTTGGTTATGTGGCAGTAATGAATTGAGCAATACATTAGCTAAATATCTCTTCTTTTTTCAAATAATCCTCAGCAGTTATGCAATGTCACATTTCAATTTTTTCAATTTTTCATGACTAGTTGTATTTTTCATTCCTTATGTATTATAAAGCAGTTATGCTTGTTCCTATTTCTCTGAATTTGGTGTGCAGCTTTCACTTCATATAGTATGTGTACCTTCTAGTCGCGAGTGGAATTGCGTTCCACCTGCGACTATTAACCCCTTACATCTCACTGCCAAAATCTGGCAGCGAGATGTATAAGCGCGCAGCCATAACGATAACTTACCCACCCCCATTGGAAGTCACGTGACGTGAGCACGTGACTGCCGGTGGTTGCCATGGTAGCACAGGATCATGTGATGATGCTTGTAGCTATCATGAGTCACTTTCTCTCACTGCTAATAATTATAGTCCCCTACGGGACCTAGTAAAATAAAAAAAAGTTAAAAAAAGTTTAAAAAAAATTTAAAACAAAAGAATTTATTAAAAGTTCAAATCACCCACCATTTGCCCCATTAAAAATTAAAGGGTTTAAAAAATATAATACACATATTTGATATTCCCATGTTCAGAAATGTCCGATCTATCAAAATATAAAATCAATTAATCTGATTGGTAAATGGCGTAGCGGTAAAAAAATTCTAAACGTCAAATTTTTTTGGTCGCCACAAATTTTGTGCAAAATGCAATAACAGGCGAACAAAACGTAACAACTGAACAAAGATCGCACCATTAAAAACGTCAACTCAAGAAGCAAAAAATAAGCCATCACTGAGCTACAGACCCTGAAAAACGAGAATTTTTCGGAAATTACTATGGGTTTCGGAATATGGCGCAAAATGTGCGCCACTTGTTTTGGACAAACTTGTGAATTTTTTTAACCCTTTAACCCCTTCACGACCGGCCGATTTTTCGCTTTCCGTTTTTTTTTTTCGTCATTCTTTTTCTGAGAGACGTAACTTTTTTATTTTTCAGTCAATATGATCATGTGAGGGCTCATTTTTTGCAGAACGAGCTGTACTTTTAAATGAAATCATCAGTTTTACCATATAGTGTACTAGAAAATGGCAAAAAAATTCCAAATGCAGAAAAATTGCAAAAAAAGTGCGATAGCACTATGTTTTTTGAGATATTTTATTCACTGTGTTCACTATATGGTAAAACTGGGAAAATCAGCTGAGATGTGTGCCGATCGCAGCATGATGCTGCCGGCAGACCGCGGGCAGTAACATTATGACCGCAAGGACGTAATTTTACGGCCCGCGGTCGTTAAGGGGTTAAATACATGTAACCCTATACATGTTTGTTGTCTACAAACTCGCACTGACCTCTGGCATCCCAACGACACATCAGTTTTATCATATAGTGAATATGGTGAATAAAATATCCGAAATGCAATCGCACTTTTTTTGCAGTTTTTCCACGCTTGAAATTTTTTTGCTGTTTTCCAGTACACTATATGGTAAAACTTATGGTTTCATTTAAAAGTACAACTCATCCCGCAAAAAAACAAGCCCTCATATGGGAAGATTCACGGAAAAATAAAAAAGTTACGGTTCTTGGAAATAGAGGAGCAAGAAAAAACCCGGAAAAACGCCCGGGGGTGAAGGGGTTAAGGCATTTTTATTACTTTCTGCAAAGTCAAAATTTTCCATACATTACATTAGTATTTGGTACCATTACCCTTAAACTGTATGACTTGATTCAAACATTTTGGATATCCTTCCACAAGCTTCTCACAATAGTTGGTAGGAATTTGGGCCCATTCCTCTTGACAGAACTGGTGTAACAGCCATTTCTGTAGGTCACCTTGCTGGCACCTGCCTTTTCAGCTTTACCCTTATTTTTTCAATAGAATTGAGATCAGGGCTTTGCCTGGCTGATGTCTTGAGAGGTTGCTTCAGTATTGGTTACATAATCCTCTTTCCTCATGATGTCATCTATTTTGTAATGTGCACCAGTTCCTCCGGCAGCAGAACAAAACCATAACATGATTCTCCCATCCCCTCCAGATCTGAACCTGTCACAAGTCTCCTAATGATGAGAGACCACTGTGACCACTATGACAGTACACCCCATTTAACAAGGGGCTTCAGGACCATAAAGACCAAATTTATCCAGAAAACACATGTAGATTGCATGGTCCAACCTACTGCACTGACCTCCAAGATGACCAATAGCTCACACTGGTGACATTGGTAGTGGCATAGGCTCTAGAGACACAACATATCTCCTGAACGGCGACCTATGAAGAACGTTATGGTACTTTAGTACTGGGGGTAGCTCTAGCTAAATGGCCAATGGATTAACACTGTTAAAGGGGGGAATATTGTGGTCCTTGACCACGATACATACGATAAGTACCTCTCTATGTGTATGGCCATACTGGGGGATACTGAGAACTATAAGATCCTGAGGGGTGACCCTATGGACATTTATCAGAGGATTCTGTTGAGGTTGCTGGATGATGGCCTGAATGATGGCCTATTATCAGTCAATGAACATAACTTTTTGGTCCCTAAAACTCCCACTATACCAATGTTTTACGCCCTCCCCAAGGTGCACAAAGGAGTAACCCGTTGAAAGGGAGACCCATTGTTGCAGGGATAAACTCTATAAGCCAGAATGTGGGAGTCTATATAGATATGATCCTTAGACCATTTGTATTGTCCTTACCATCCTATCTGAGGGACACATCTGACTTGTTATTGAAACTTGATGGTATTGATGTGGATGATGGGATGCACCTGGCCTCTGTTGATATAGAGGCCTTGTACTGTAGCATCATCCACGACAAAGGAATACAAGCAGTACAGTATTACCTCAGAAATAGAGCCACACATCTGGAATGCCACAACAAATTTGTCATTGAGTTATTATCTTTTGTTCTTCATCATAATTTTTTTCTTTTCAACGGTAAGTACTTCCACCAGCTCAGGGAGACCACAATGGGTAGTGTCTGTGTGCCTACCTATGCAAATCTCCTTCTGGGCTCGTGGGAAGAAACCGTTGTTTTTGCAGATAAAGGCAAATGGTGGCAAGACCATATAATATCATGGTATAGATATATAGATGATGTTAGGGTGATTTGGGCAGGAAGTAAGGACACTTTTATACAAATGTTCGAAGATCTTAATATGAATGATTTTAATTTAAGGTTCACATTTGAAATTGATAAGAAGAGGCTCCTCTTTCTGGACTTGGAGATATCTGTAGGAGAAGGAGGAAATTTACAAACAACGGTTTTTAGGAAACCGACAGCGACTAATGGCCTTCTCCTATGGAGTAGCCATCATCCCGTCTCCCTCCGTAGAGGTATCCCTAAGGGACAATATTTAAGAGCAAGGAGGAACTGCTCAGATGTACATTTGTTTAGAACGGAGGCCATGAAACTGAGAAGTAATTTTAGGGACAGGGGCTATCCAGAGGAGACATTGAATGCAGCCTTTGATCATACACTTAGGCTATGTGCGCAAGTTGCGTATTTACATGCAGTTACGCTGCGATCTGCACCGCAGCGTAACTGCATGCGTCCTGCGTCCCCAGCATAATCTATGAAGATTATGCAGGAGCCGTGCGCATGTGGCGTATTAGAGCGCAGCGCTTCGGCTGCTGCCAGAAGCGCGCGTCACTTCCTTTGTGCGTATTGGTTGTAATGTCGGTCTCTCTCTGTCTGTCTGTCGGTCTCTGTGTCTCCCTGTCGGCCTCTCTCTCTATCTCTGTCGGTCTATCCCTCTCCCCCCTCTCTCATAATCACCTATCAGCTGCACAGCTGTCACTGCTCCGGCGGCTTCTCCTGCTTTTAAAAATGCCAGCCGCCCATTATTCGATCTCGTATTCCTTGCTTTCCCCGCCCACCGGCGCCTATTATTGGTTGCAGTCAGACACGCCCCCATGCTGAGTGACCGCTGTCTCACTGCAACCAATCACAGCTGCCGGTGGGCGGGTCTATGTAGTGCAGTAAAATAAATAAATAAATAATAAAAAAAAAACGGCGTGCCGTCACCCCCAAATCTGATACCAGCCAGGGTAAAGCCACACGGCTGAAGGCTGGTATTCTCAGGATGGGGAGCCACACGTTATGAGGCGCCCCCCAGCCTGAAAATATCAGCCATTAGCCGCCCGCAATTGCCGCATGGATTAGATGCGACAGTCCCGGGACTGTACCCGGCTGATCCAGAACTGCCCTGGTGCGGTGGCAATCTGGGTAATAAGGAGTTAATGGCAGCCCATAGCTGCCACTAAATCCTAGTTAATCATTGCAGGCGTCTATGAGACACCCCCAATGATTAACCTGGTGAAAGTAAATAAACACATACACCCAAAAATTCCTTTATTTGAAATAAAAGACAAAAAACCCCCTCTTTCACCACTTTATTAAAATCCCCAAACACACCTCCAGGTCCGGCGTAATCCAGAGGTACCGCGACACATCCAGCTCTGCTACATGAAGCTGACCGGAGCGGATGTACAACACCGCCGCTCCTGTCCGCTCCATGCAGAAACTGAAGTGAGTCGCGCTGTCAGCAGGGACGTCACTGAGGTAATGCCGGTGTGTGTGTGCGGTAATGATGAGGGCTGTAGTGTCGGGATGTGTGCGGGGATGTAGGCGGTAATGTCTAGATGTGTGCGGGGATGTAGGCGGTAATGTCAGGATGTGTGCGGGGATGTAGGCGGTAAAGTCAGGATGTGGGCGGGGATGTAGCCGGTTATATCGGGATTTGTGCGGGGAGGTCGGCGGTAATGTCAGGATGTGTGCGGGGATGTAGGCGGTAATGTCAGGATGTGTGCGGGGAGGTCGGCGGTAATGTCAGGATGTGTGCAGGGATGTAGGTGGTAATGTCGGGATGTGTGCGGATATGTGGGCAGTAATGTCGGGATGTGTGCGGGGATGTGGGCGGTAATGTCAGGATGTGTGCGGGGAGGTCAACGGTAATGTCAGGATGTGTGCGGGGATGTAGGCGGTAACATCGGGATGTGTGCGGGGATGTGGGCGGTAATGTTGGGATGTGGGCAGTAATGTCGGGATGTGTGCGGGGATGTCGGGATGTGGGCGGGAATGTCGGGATGTGTGTGGGGATGTCGGGATGTGTGCGGGGACGTCTCTCCGGTTACCCGCGGTCTCGGGTGGAGGACTCGAGCTGGCCGCGGGTAACCTGAGTGACGGCACTGGTGATCACGTGGCTCACTGCAGTCACTCAGATTTGCGGTCACCGGTGAGTGCTTCACCTGTGACCGCAAATCAAGCCGCGGCACAAGCACAGAGCCGCGATCCCAATGAAGTCGGGTGAAGTTCACCCGAGTTCATTCTGATCGTGCGGCTGTCTCCCGCAGCCAGCCATGTGCTCTTATTGACAGTGCGGTCCCAGTCGGCTCTGCTGCAAGTCTATGGGGATGCTGCAGAGCCGAGTGGGACCGCACTGTCAAAAATGTGCGCTCTGGATGCTTTTCCCACTCTGTCTATGGCAGAACAAGCATCCAGAACGCATGAATTCTGCAGGAATGTGCGCATGTTGCGTTCTGCCGAATGCGTCTCAGAACGCAGCTTTTCGGCTGCATTCTGAGACGCACATGCAGTGACTATTTACGTTGCGTAATAGACCGCAACGTGCGCACATAGCCTTAGTGTGGAAAGGGAACGCCTTCTGACCCCGAGGATTAGAGAGGAGGAACATGATAAAAGGAGGATTATTGGGACATTTAATAACCAATCAAACCAAATTTATAAGATTCTAAAAAGATACTGGGGGATCTGGAAGGCGGACGGAAGTTTGTCTGACTATGTTACCGAGGTACCCAAGGTTACCTTTAGAAAGGGACGATCAATTCAGGATCGTCTCGTTCACAGTCATTACATGACGCCCACACCTGAGGGTACCTGGTTAGATAGAAAGATCTGTGGTACCTTCAGGTGTGGGAGATGTATGTACTGTAGATGAGTGAGTGACCCAATCAAAATCCTTCTCTAGCTCGAGCACAGGTAAAAATTACTTTTCAAGGGATTTTGCCAGCTGCTCCATACAGGGAGTAATATATATGGCAACATGTGTTTGCCGACTGGACTATGTGGGTAAGACTCGGAGAGAGTTCTGACGTAGATTGTGGGAACACCTAGGGGACATACGTCATAAGTAGAGTTGAGCACAGTTCGTGGTTCGTGGTTCTCCAGTTTGCGGTTCAAGTGATTTTGGGGGCTGTTCTAGATCGAACTAGAACTCGAGCTTTTTGCTAAAGCTCGATAGTTCTAGTTACGTTCGAGAACGGCTGTAGCAGCAAAAAGTCAAGCTAATTACTAGCTGGCTTTCCGCTGTAATAGTGTAAGTCACTCTGTGACTCACACTATTATGAAACATCAGCGTATAGTGTGCGGGAACAGCGCATTCAGATCACTGCTGCTGGGATAATGGCGATCGTCTTTTTTTTTTTTCCCTTGACTTCCTTCCCTAAGCGCGCGCGCGTGTAGTGGGGCGGGCCAGCATGTCAGCCAATCCCAGACAAACACACAGCTAAGTGGACTTTTAGCCAGAGAAGCAACGGCATGTGTGATAGGATGTCCATGTCACATGTCCCTGCATTATAATAACGGGTATCTGCCCGTCAGGACGCCATTTTCTGCCTTCTGCGTCTGGGTGTCAGTCACCGCTGGCGCAGCTCCTGTCTCCGATACCGCTGTGTAAGCTCTACACACAACGTTATACAGAATAGGGATAGAAGTTTCTTTTAGCCCTTGTAAGGGCTAATAACAGCAGTCTCAGAGCCATAGGTGACAGTCAGGTCCATGGAAACAGATTTTAACAGCTACAGATAATAGCGTCTGTGTAGCTAAGGTGAGGGACTTCCTCGCTACATTTCCCCATTAGGAGGGATATAAAGTGAGGCTTCCTTTCCTCTACACAGACCCACAACCCTGTCAGTGTACCCTCCTGCCCTTTGCACACTCCAGCTCATTGTTACTAAGCCATTATACTAGCAAACACTGAGTAAACTTAGTGGCATCCTTAAAGTGGCTGTTGGACTTCCATTAGTGTCCCACTAGTGCAAATCTATTTGCAGCACCTCTGCATTGCACACTCAAGCTCATTGTTACTAAGCCATTATACTAGCAAACACTGAGTAAACTTAGTGGCATCCTAAGAGTGGCTGTTGGACTTCATTATTGTCCCACTGGTGCAAAGCTATTTGCGGCACCACTGCATTGCACACTCAAACTCATTTTTACTAAGCCATTATACTAGCAAACACTGAGTAAACTTAGTGGCATCCTAAAAGTGGCTGTTGGACGTTCATTAGCATTTTAGTTAGGGAATATTGAGATTTACCTTGCCGTTTGGTTTCCGGGCTTACATGCATTGGCCAATTCATAAACTAAAAATCTCATTTTTTCATATAGCAGTAATGCAGTACCAGAGTTCCCTTATACATTGATGGCATTTAGTGTGCGGCTGTATCCATTTTGTATTTGCTAGGTTTTTTCAGCTGGCACCTATACACACTTGTAGGATGTGCAGGTCAGTCTTTTGAAATATTTGCAGTGAGTTTTTTTCTGACTGAGCACTCTGCCCTATAAACCAGGCTGTGTTCACAATCCTTATACCAGGAGTCCTAGCTGCCCAGACATGGAGGTTAGTCCAGATATTGGCATTTCAAGTTAGATTTTTAGTCTAGCTGCCCAGACAAGGATGTTTTTAGCCTAGATAGTGGCATTTTAGTTAGGGACCCGGAATATTGAGATTTACCTTGCCGTTTGGTTTCCGGGCTTACATGCAATGGCCAATTCATAAACTAAAAATCTCATTTTTTCATATAGCAGTAATGCAGTACCAGAACTCCCTTATACATTGATGGCATTTAGTGTACGGCTGTATCCATTTTGTATTTGCTAGGTTTTTTCAGCTGGCACCTATACACACTTGTAGGATGTGCAGATCAGTCTTTTGAAATATTTGGACTTTCATTAGTGTCCCACTAGTGCAAATCTATTTGCAGCACCTCTGCATTGCACACTCAAGCTCATTATTACTAAGCCATTATACTAGCAAACACTGAGGAAACTTAGTGGCATCCTAAAAGTGGCTGTTGGACTTCCATTAGTGTCCCAATAGTGCAAATCTATTTGCAGCACCTCTGCATTGCACACTCAAGCTCATTGTTACTAAGCCATTATACTAGCAAACACTGAGTAAACTTAGTGGCATCCTAAAAGTGGCTCTTGGACTTCATTATTGTCCCACTAGTGCAAAGCTATTTGCGGCACCACTGCATTGCACATTCAAACTCATTTTTACTAAGCCATTATACTAGCAAACACTGAGGATACTTAGTGGCATCCTAAAAGTGGCTGTTGGACCTCAGTATTGTCCCATTGGTGCAAAGATATTTGCAGCACCACTGCATTGCACACTCAAACTCATTTTTACTAAGCTATTATACTAGCAAACACTGAGGAAACTTAGTGGCATCCTAAAAGTGGCTGTTGAACTTCATTATTGTCCCACTGGTGCAAAGCTATTTGCAGCACCACTGCATTGAACACTCAAACTCATTTTTACTAAGCTATTATACTAGCAAACACTGAGGAAACTTAGTGGCATCGTACAAGTGGCTGTTGAACTTCATTATTGTCAAACTGGTGCAAAGCTATTTGCAGCACCACTGCATTGCACACTCAAACTCATTGTTACTAAGCCATTATCCTAGCAAACACTGAAGAAACTTAGTGGCATCCTAAAAGTGGCTGTTGGACTTCCATTAGTGTCCCACTAGTGCAAATCTATTTGCAGCACCTCTGCATTGCTCACTCAAGCTCATTGTTACTAAGCTATTATACTAGCAAACACTGAGTAAACTTAGTGGCATCCTAAAAGTGGCTGTTGGACTTCATTATTGTCCCACTGGTGCAAAGCTATTTGCAGCACCACTGCATTGCACACTCAAACTCATTGTTACTAAGCCATTATACTAGCAAACACTGAGTAAACTTAGTGGCATCCTAAAAGTGGCTGTTGGACTTCCATTAGTGTCCCACTAGTGCAAATTTATTTGCAGCACCTCTGCATTGCACACTCAAGCTCATTGTTACTAAGCCATTATACTAGCAAACACTGAGTAAACTTAGTGGCATCCTAAAAGTGGCTGTTGGACTTCATTATTGTCCCACTGGTGCAAAGATATTTGCAGCATCTCTGCATTGCACACTCAAGCTCATTGTTACTAAGCCATTATACTAGCAAACACTGAGTAAACTTAGTGGCATCCTAAAAGTGGCTGTTGGACTTCATTATTGTCCCACTGGTGCAAAGCTATTTGCAGCACCACTGCATTGCACACTCAAACTCCTTGTTACTAAGCCATTATACTAGCAAACACTGAGGAAACTTAGTGGCATCCTAAAAATGGCTGTTGGACTTCCATTAGTGTCCCACTAGTGCAAATCTATTTGCAGCACCTCTGCATTGCACACTCAAGCTCATTGTTACTAAGCCATTATACTAGCAAACAATGAGTAAACTTAGTGGCATCCTAAAAGTGGCTGTTGGACTTCCATTATTGTCCCACTGGTGCAAAGATATTTGCAGCACCTCTGCATTGCACACTCAAGCTCATTGTTACTAAGCCATTATACTAGCAAACACTGAGTAAACTTAGTGGCATCCTAAAAGTGGCTGTTGGACTTCATTATTGTCCCACTGGTGCAAAGATATTTGCAGCACCTCTGCATTGCACACTGAAACTCGTTGTTATTACTAAGCCATTCTATGCATATTCGATGCATTGTCAGGGATAGTTATTGTTGTTTATTCTGCTGTTAATAAAGCTAGACCACCGCTGAAATCTACACCACCTCTCAATTTTTACTACCACATTTTAAGTGCACAATCTTGTCGCAATCAAAATGAGTGGCAAAATGACAGATGCTGGTGGAAAGGGGAAGAGGCGTGTTGGAAAAGGAAAAAAAGGGTTTGTCCGTGGGGAAGGTGGCAAAGCTCCATTAACATCTGCTGAAGATAGACCATCTTCCAGCAAAAGTAAGATGTCTACTACTTACCGTGGACAATCCGATGTGCTCCCTTTTTTACGGACACGAACAACTGGAACAAAGGTAGATGATAGCCAAAAAAAGAAAATGCTTGAATGGATCTCAAGTGGTCCAACAAGTGCCCTTTCCACCACCTCAACTACCGCATCCAAAAAACACCAGTGCTCTGAGTTGTCATCCCAATCACACTTGCTTTCTCCCAGCTCTGAAGTCTCCATCCGCCCTGCACAGTATGGTGGAACTGAGATGGCTGAGTCTGCAGAGCTGTTCAGTCACACTATTGCCTAGGAATCAGAGGTCTGCTCCCAAGCTACAGTGAGTACAGACCAGGAAATGGTCTTCAGTGATGCCCAGAACCTTTTTTGTCTCTGATTCAGGCCGTGAGGACCAAGTTTCTGAGCATAATGTTGACCCTTATTCACAAACTGTAACACCTGTTGTTATAGACAATGAGGAACATACTGATGACGATGAGACGCAGATACCAGATTGGGATGACAACTTATATATTGGTTCACGTTAGGAAGAGGCTCGGTCTGAGGGTGAGGGGAGTGCAAACACAACGCTTGATGAGGAAGTTCTAGATCCCACCTACTGTCAACCCACAGTCAGGCACTCGAAGAGGTCAACAGAGGCGGTGGAGGAGGATGCTACTGACAACGAAGTTACCTTGCGCCTTCCTGGACAGAGGAGTAGTACTGGTAGCACATCTACAACTGCATCCTCAGAGACCACTCTGCCTCTGAGCACTAGTCGGGGGGGCTCAGCAGGTCGCATGCCCTCTAAGCCTTGCCTAGCCTGGACCTTTTTTGACATAAAAAAAGATCGCCCAAATCATGTGATATGTAAAATTTGTCGTGATTCTGTTAGCAGAGGGCAAAACCTCAGCAGTTTGACAACTTCTTCCATGAAACGTCACATGAATAAATATCATATGTCCCAGTGGGAAGCTCACCATGCTGCAATGCGGCCTAGCTGAGCGGACCATCCACCGCCTGCCCCTTCCAGTGCATCCGCGCGCTCTTCATCTTCTAGGACTGTGGTGACAGCTGTCACACCTGGTTTTCCACGCACAACTACCACCACTGTAACCGCAACAGGCAGTTTGCTTGGTAGGTTGTCAGTTAATTTGGAAGGGGAAACAAGTGCGTGTGTACAGCTCTCTCAGACATCGATAGCACCAATGTTGGATGAAGGCAACATCATGTCTACGCCTCCTCACAAACCTGCATTTTTCCAGGGACACCCTACTTACCACCGTCTACACACAGCAGCCAGATCTCTGTCCCTCAGATGTGGACAAATAAAAGGGCATTTTCTGCGACCCAGGACAAAGCTAAGTGGTTGACTTTATCCCTCTGTAAGCTGTTGGCTACCGAAATGCTGCTTTTCCGCCTTGTGGACACACAGGATTTTAGAGACCTTATGTCTGTCGCTGTTCCCCAGTACCAGATGCCCAGTCGCCACTACTTCTCTAAGAAAAGTGTGCCTGCGCTACGCCAGCATGTCGCACACAACATCACCGCTTCCTTGAGAAACTCTGTGTGTGGACGGGTGCATTTCAACACCGATACTTGGACCAGTAAGCATGGACAGGGACGTTACATGTCGCTGACTGAGCACTGGGTAACTATGGTGATAGATGGTGAAGGGTCTGCTTCACAAGTCTTGCTGTCCCCACGACTTGTGTGTCAATCCTCTGTCTGTCCAAGTTCCGCCACTGCTTCTGCCTCCTCCACCTCGTCTGGGTCCTCCACCTCCGCCCCAAGCCTGCCTGGTTAGGCCACCAGCGTTCTAACTGCGCAGAAGGAATCACACACCCCTCATTACTATGCTGGCAGCAGAGCGCAGCGGCATCAGGTGGTCCTTAGATTGAAATGTCTTGGAAACAAGAGTCACACAGAGGCTGAGTTGTGGGCAGCTCTGGAGACTGAGTTTAATAAATGGTTGTCTCCACTCAACCTGCAGTCTGGTAAGGCTGTGTGCGACAATGCTGCAAACCTGGGTGCGGCCCTTCGCCTGGGCAAGGTGACACACGTACCTTGTATGGCTCTCGTGTTGAACCTTGTTGTCCAGCAATTTTTAACACAGTATTCCGGCCTAAATGGGGCACAAGTGCTGCCACTGAAGGGGTGGGTGTCTGTGTGGCCCAATTTTTGGATAAAAAGGGAGACTCCGCTTGGAGTAACCCTTGCTTACACTGTTTCTAAAAATGATCTAAGATGAACAGATCTGGGAATCAGCAAAGACTTTGCTACCTGCCCCGGTGTCATCCTGGGGACAGTGAAGGATGGCGTATTTTTGAATGTGCTTGATGCAAATCTACCTGTGAAGTGTACAACTGGGGTTGTACACAAGTGCTGCCACTGAAGGGGTAGGTGTGTGTGTGGCCCAATTTTTGATAAAAAGGAAGACTCCGCTTAGAGTAACCCTTTTTACTCTAAGTCATGATCACGTGACTTTTGGTGGTTGCCATGGTAGGACAGGGTCATGTGATGACACCTGTAGCTATGACAAGTCACTTTTGTTTTCGCTCGGCCCGGAGCCGAATGAATCAGGAAGTGACCGTATGTGCTATTTTGAGTGGGATGTTACGTCCCACTCATCTCCGCCTCTCCGCTTCTATTAGTCGGCCGCAGTGTGACGTCGCTGTGACGCCGAACATCCCTCTTCAGGAAGAGGATGTTCGCCGCCCACAGCGAGGTCGTTTGGATGGTAAGTACGTGTGACAGGGGAAAACGAATTTGTGCGACACGGGCAACAAATTGCCCGTGTTGCACAAACGATGGGGGCGGGTATGATCGCTCGTGCGATCGCACGATAGATCGTCCCATGTGACGCCCGCATGAAAGTAATGAATCTATCCCTCCCTCCATAAAACCAGCGTGGGAGGGTAATCTTGGGTTCTGGCCATATCTGAGCTTGTGCCGAGACCAGAAACACAGTAAATTATTGTGGCTGCTGCACCATTTGAGTACACAGACACAAAACCTCCTGCGAGAGGTTCTGCATCATGTATACAAGAGATGCAGCCTGAGTTATACTGACACAGGATAAATTTTAGGGTTGGTGTTTATGTCATACACGGAGTAAGATGCGTCCATACACACAGCGTGACAGTTGCTCTCAGACCTACAGATGTCTGGCATACAACAAAACACACAATGTACAAGGGGGACACCAGTGATACTTTAACAACAGTGGACCCCGTCAATAGGGAGGGGGAAGATGGGACAACTCCTGCACTCACCTGCAGCTGTACTCTGAAAGCCCTGTATAGGTTATTTCACCTTGTCACCAAACAATATACCTAGTGCCCTCACGAGTCCTGTACTCACTCTCACTAGTGAGATGGCCGATGAGAAATACTCGTCCCACCACTGCACTAATACAACATGAAAGGTAGGAAGACAAACAGGGAGAAAAGAAACATATCTGCATCTGAAATGGACTACAAGAAAGCTGCTGGTAACAAACCTGACATTAATCCTTCATACACCAAAAGAAATCAAAACACATTTAATAATAAGAGTGTCAGAGCACTGTGAGATTGTGGACCTTAACCTGTCACAATGCTCTTAATGCTGAGAGACCACTGTGACAAAAGTTCTTTGACAAAGCATTGGAATGAGGATATTGTTTTTGTTGCAAAAGTAGAACCAAGCGGTTGAAGATTGACCTCCTTGTTTGCAGTATGTGAAGAACAGTAAACAAATGCAGCAATTTAAGTGTTGTTATTGCAGTTTATTGCAGATAGATCAATTCACAGCCACACTGAGTGTCTATACAGCAACAGAACTTCACAATATATCACTTGAATCTTGGGATCAGTATCATCAGACTATAGGCCCTGTCACACACAGAGATAAATCTTTGGCAGATCTGTGGTTGCAGTGAAATCATGGACATATTGTTCTATTTGTACAGAGCCACAAACCTGGCACTGATTGTCCACAATTTCACTGCAATCACAGATCTACCACAGATTTTCCACAGATCTGCCACAGATTTATCTCTTTGTGTGACAGGGCCTTAACCCCTTAACGATCCATGGCGTACTGGGTACGTCATGGATCGTGAGCCGGTAAGCCCCATCCCTTGCCGCCGGCAGGCGGCCGCGATCCGCGCACATATCAGCTGTTATCAACAGCTGACATGTGTGCCTGCTAGCCGCGGGTGGAAGCGATTCCACCCGCGGCCATTAACCCCTTACATTTCGCTGCCAAAATCTGGCAGCGATATGTATATGGGCGCCGCCATGACAGTCACTTACCCCACCCCCACCGGAAGTCACGTGACATGATCATGTGACTTTCGGGGGTTGTTATGGTAGCACAGGGTCATGTGATGACGCCTGTAGCTAACATGACTCACTTCCTCTCAATGCCGGAATACAGCCGGCATTGAAAGTAAAGCAGCAAATCTGCAGTTCTCAGCTCTGTAGCTGAGATCTGCAGATAGTGCAGAGCGATCGGATTGCTGATCGCTATAGCCCCCTAGGGGGACTAGTAAAATAAAAAAAAAAGTAAAAAAAAAATTAAAAAAAATAAAAAAACCTAAAAGTTCAAATCACCCCCCTTTCACCCTATTGAAAATTAAAGGGTTAAAAAAATAAAAAAATACACACATATTTGGTATCGCCGCGTTCAGAAATGCCCGATCTATCAAAATATAAAATCAATGAATCTGATCAGTAAACGGCGTAGTGGCAAAAAATTACAAACGCCAAAATTACATTTTTTGGTCGCCGCAAATTTTGCGCAAAATGTAATAACACGCGATCAAAACATAGCATCTGCGCAAAAATGGTACCGTTAAAAACGTCACGTCGAGACGCAAAAAATAAGCTATCACTGAGCCTCAGATCCCGAAAAATGAAAACGCTACGGGTTTTGGAAAATGGCGCAAAACGTACGCCACTTTTTTTGGACAAGCTTGTGAATTTTTTTTAACCCCTTAGATACAAGTAAACCTATACATGTTTGGTGTCTACAAACTCGCACTGACCTGCGGCATCACATAGATACTTCAGTTTTACCATATAGGGAACACAGTGAATAAAATATCCCAAAAACTATTGTACGATCACACTTTTTTTGCAATTTTTCCGCACTTGGAATTTTTTTGCCGTTTTCCAGTACACTATATGGTAAAACTTATGGTTTCATTTAAAAGTACAACTCGTCCCGCAAAAAATGTGCCCTCATATGGCAAGATTGATGGAAAAATAGTTAAGCCTCTCGGAAGAAGGGGAGCAAAAAACAAAAACACAAAAACGGAAAGTGCCCGGGGGCTGAAGGGGTTAAGGGGTACTTTGCACGCTGCGACATCGCAAGCCGATGCTGCGATGCTGAGCGTGATAGTCCCCACCCCCGATATCCTTGTGATAGCTGCCGTAGCGAACATTATCGCTACGTCAGCTTCACATGGACTCACCCGCCCTGCGACGTCTCTCTGGCCGGCGCCCCTCCTCCTTATTAAGGGGGCGGGTCGTGCGGCGTCACTGCGACGTCACACGGCAGGCGGCCAATAGGAGCAGAGGGGCGGAGATGAGCGGGATGTAAACATACCGCCCACCTCCATCCTTCCGCATATCCTACGGAAGCCGTGGTGACGCCGGTAGGAGATGTTCCTCGCTCCTGTGACTTCACACACAGCGATGTGTGCTGCCACAGGAGCGAGGAACATCATCGGACCGTCGCGTCAGCGTAATTATGGATTACGCCGACGCTGCACCGATGATACGATTACGACGCTTTTGCGCTCGTTAATCGTATCATCTAGGCTTTACACACTACGATGTCGCATGCGATGCCGGATGTGCGTCACTTTCAATTTGACACCACCGACATCGTACCTGCGATGTCGTAGTGTGCAAAGCCCGCCTAAGACTAAGGGGTACTTCTCACATAGCGAGATCGCTAGCGAGATCACTGCTGAGTCACAGGTTTTGTGACATACCAGTGACCTCATTAGCCATCTTGCTGTGTGTGACACTAAGCAGCGACCTAACCCCTGCTGTAAAATCGCTGATCGTTACACACTGCTCTGGTTCATTTTTTGGTCCTTGCTCTTCCGTTGTGAAGAACACATCGCTGTGTTTGAAAGCTGATTGACAGCTCACCAGCGACCATGTAGCGACGCACCAGCAATCCTGACCAGGTCATATCGTGGTCGGAATCGCTGGTACGTGGTTTAGTGATGTTGCGGGCGGAGGAGGGGACGCTGCGCTCTCCCACTGCTCGGGTCCGGCTGCCGCTGCTGCCGCTGCTGCCGCAGCTTGCTGCTGCTCGGTGGCTCGAGCGATGGGCCGCTCCTCGCCCGTGAGTGAAAGGGGTTTGGTTTTGGGGATTTATTGTCCGTGACGCCACCCACGGTTGTGGTGATTTTTGGTAACACCACCACTGCTCTGTATGGGGATCCCGGAAGCGGTGACAGGGAGAAGCAAAGTTGTTAGTTCTCCCCTCCGTGGGTAGGGGGTGGTTGTCCCGGGGCCCAGTGATGAAGTGGAGGATGAGGGATGGCAGGGCCGGTGCAGGGCTTGGTGAGGTGCAGGGTCGCGGGGGCAGCACTGTGCCTCACGGCATGGTGGTACTCACTCAGCCTGAGACGATGACATAGTTCTTGGTAAAACACACGGCTGGAAAGATGGTTCCCACGGACGGCTGCCGTTGCTTTTCCCCGGTAGTTAACGGTGACTGTCTCTTTCCCTGCACCTACGTTCACTGTTGGTAGCGATGGATTCCCACCGGTAACCCGCTCCCCGACTTGGATATGGGCCGGAGGAGCCCCTCTTTGCCCGCAGGCGCTGGCCCTGAGAAACTGGTGCCTTGGCGGTGGCAGTGTCTCTCTCATACGGTTGGACTGTTGCCTTCAATCGGGACTTAGTTGTTTGGAGACCTGGAGGTCCCCTTTACTGACGGATTTGGCAAATTCACGGCGACTCCTAGCCTTGCCGGGATCCGAAAGGCCCCTGCCAATGGTGCTGGCTTCTCCTTGTATACCGGTCCGGTACCGCTGGGCCACCACCCGTCCGTGGTCCTTACGGTAACTCCGATAGGCCACTCCTGCAGACGGTCACCGCCGTCTGCTAACCTTGCTGTCTCAGTCCGGGGCACACACCCGGACCAACTTCAGGCTTCCAAACTGTCACTTTTCCTCCTTCCACCTTCACTGCACAACTCAACTCTTTCCTCTCCAAACTCTATCTGCCTGGTTTTCCCGCCTCTAGGACTGTGAACTCCTCAGTGGGTGGAAACAAACCGCCTGGCTCCACCCCCTGGTGTGGACATCAGCCCCTGGAGGAAGGCAACAAGGATTTCAGGTCTAGCTCAGGTGTACCTAACCGGGGTGTAGGGTGTGGTGATGTCATTACCTGTGACCCCTGGCTTGCCCAGGGCATCACAGTGAGACGGTACCCTATCACTCCAATTTTCTTAATCTGGTACATCAGCACTGAAGTAGTACAACTTAATCGGATCAGACCTTTTCTATCCCTATGCTTTGTGCTCTGACCTCCTGTACCTACACAATGCATGCATAAAGTGGCACTCATTGGCTAATTCCTATCTTTTATAGTGTCTGTGATAGCCACCTTGAATAGTTGTGTTAGACCATGTGATTGTGATTACTGCATGGCAATATAAGGAAGCCCTCACAGCCATGGCTTACCCCAATCACTGAGCCTTCAGTAGTTAGTGAGATGGCACTGGGCAGTTTTTTCTGTCAATCACAGATTGTTCCCTTTGACATAGCACAGAGAATTTCAGGAAATCTGGCTCAAACTCGAATCTTCATCTCAGATTAACACTTTTTTAACAGCATTATTTTGCAGCATTTTTCAACACCTGCCTATAACTTTTGCAGCATATTTCCTATATATTTAAATATTCCTCCAGAAATAAGATATGTAAAAAAAAAAAACTATAAAAAAGCACATGATAAAAGTATTAGAATTAGACAAACATAATGTTCTATTATAATCTACAGCTAAATTACAGTTATCCTTAATTCACAACAGCTCAAATACCTATGACATGTGTGATGTTAGAAGCATTTTATATATTTAGCCAGTATAATTTTGTTGATGAACTGTATTAGAAAAGACTTTTCCACATATTACCTCCTGTGATTTTCAAGGGTTTGGTGAGACAAAAATTGTAAGTTAGCAATAAAGAGGATTGATTTCTAAAGCGAAGGAGACTCAATCAAACAGCTGTAATTATCTTGTCCATAGATTTTAATTAGAAGGACTTTTGTTTCTTGCAAACCTTCTTGATGCCTAAAAAGTTAAGCAGAACTGTAGTCATAGAACATTACCCTTTCTGGTAGAAAAGAGACAATATCCATCTTGCATTTAATCAACCAGTTGGTAAATCAGCTTTACTTATATAGCTTCCACAGAACTTGAAGGAGAGATATACCAACAAATCCAACAAAAGTTACAGAACAGCAAAGTATAATTCGTAGCTAAATAATTGTTCCTTATGGGATTTTTCTATCTCAGACATTTAAAACAAATTTACAAAATAGGCCATAAATCTTTCATTGATGTAAGTTCCATCTTTGAGACCAGCATCTAGATAAAGGGCCAAATCTTGTGATGCCGTGAATAAGAAGTACCCCTTTCTCCATCCATAGTTACCAAAAGTAATGGTGCTCTATTATGCTATTTTCAAAGTTTCCATACATGAAGATTATTTCACACGTTACTGTAGATGAAGTTGAATCACTGAGCTGTTAAAGGGAACCCGTCAGGTGGAATATGCACGCAGACCCACAAGCAGTTCTGGGTGCATATTGCTAATCCTTGCCTAACTGTCCCATCATCTAGTTGCATACATAAAGATATCTTTAGAAAAGCTATTTCTAAAGGTCTTTTATCATATGCTAATGAGGCCAGCTACTAGTCACAAAGGTGTTAGTTCCCCAGGCTAGTCAGCCCCTTTAGTATTTAACACACCCCTGTCGGCGTGCTAACATGCTAATGAATGCACAGCGTCAGTGGCATGGTTGTGTGATGCCCCACGGATGCTGATCCTCTATAGGGACGCCACAGGACTTGTTCGGTATGGCAGACAGGTAAGGTAAGTTATTTTATTTGTCGTGATGCCACTCACTGCAGGTTTTATGAGCTTCTGGGGCTGAGAGGTCTGCAGCCAGATGATGTAGCCTCCTGTGAGTGAGGCAGGCCCCAGGGGCTTTGGTGAGCAGGGTAGCCGGTCCAAAAATAATTCAGGCAGAGTCCAACAGTCTTTTAACTGATTTTTACTCACTTCTAGATGTTTCTGTGAGCTGACCCGGGCGATGCTTCAATAAACCAGTTGAAACCAGGTGTCCTTCGGGCCAGTCTGAGGGTGACGATTAGCTCGCCTTCCTAGCACTTCTGTTTTCGGATAACCCCCTGACCTGAAGTACCATGGGGGTCTATCCAAGGAGTTGCAACTGCCTTTTATCCTCTGTGTTCGGCCCGTTTGCCGGCAGCGTGGACCAGGTGAGATGGCTCCAGGCTCTGTCTCCTTATGGGTCCCTGCATTGCTGCTGAGGCTCGGACCTGTGTGGTTGGTGAGGTACCTGTAGTTCCCCTCACCGGCAGGTTTAGCAGATTGTTAAACTGAAGTCTGCTCTAGGGACCTGTACCCTATACGTGCCTAGTCACCAGGAGCACCTTTTCAGTGTCCTCACTCGATGACCGTTCTCCCCCACTAACTGTCACTACACCACGCAGGGTCTGACTAGTGGCAGTGCGCGCATTGCCTAGCACCCGCCGCGCTCCACTACCAGACTGGCTCTCCTTTCTTCCTGACAACCTCTGCACTTTAGCTCCCAGCCTCTCCACTACACCTCTCGATGAGATTTGAAAGCTAGCCCCCCTCTGGAGACTACCCAAGGGTCCCCTTTAAAGGTTTTGGGAGACCTGGTTGCTTTGTGTCTGTGCGTATACACCTCATTCTGGCCTTTATAATTACCTGGAAGTACTGTCCCAGCATGGGTGCAGTACTCATTGGTGCCTGATCAGGTCGGGGGAGCCACAGTCACGCTCACCTCTCAACTGTCATCGCATCCGACACTGGACTTCGGCTCAGTGCGCATGACCCAAATTCCGGGTGAAGGCAGCGTACACCTGGCTTCATAGTGAGCATGACCGAAAGTCCAGGATCAAGAGCACTGAGCCAAAATCCAGGAGTCGGACGCGATGGCAGCTGAGAGGTGAGTGCGACCATCCTTTGACTCTACGAATTCATTAGCATGTTAGCACGCCCACAGGGAGGGGGCTTATTACATACTAAGGGGGCCGACTAGCTAAACAAACTAATGCCCTTGCGACTGGTCCCTGGCCTCATTAGCATGTCATATGAGATCTTTAGAAATACTTTTTCTAAAGATCTCTTTATCTATGCTACTATATGCAGGGACAGTTAGGCAGGGATTATCAATATGCACCCAGAACTGCTTGTGGTTCTGGGTGCATATTGCACCTAACAGGTTCCCTTTAAAGATTTGGCTGTGGAATAAACCTGGGAGAAAAGTCTAAGGTTAAAAGGATCCTGACCGCTGATACAGGCTGCTCAATCTATGGGCAACAGTTATCAAATGCTGGCTGCATTATTTCAGCAATATATATTTAACTCTGAAATGCTGAAAGATTTTAGAGAAAACCATAATTTAATCACCACTCCAGACTCCACACATGATCCCTTTAAATGACTAGTCTCTGTATACATGGAGGAAGAGACCTTTCATTCCAAGGCACTGTGCAGGGAAAGCTGCCGGGACCCACCTATCTGACTAGTATCTTTTGCGGCTAGGTTCCCGGTGGCTTCACCCCTCCCAATGCCTTTTAATTGTCAGCTTTCTCTCAGCATCTATGGGGAGAGACATGGCACTGAAGGTGAAGGAGCTGCTATAAAATTTTGTGTTAAGGCCCTGTCACACACAGAGATAAATCTTTGGCAGATCTGTGGTTGCAATGAAATCATGGACATATTGTTCCATTTGTACACAGCCACAAACCTGGCACTGATTGTCCACAATTTCACTGCAACCACAGATCTACCGCAGATTTATCTCTGTGTGTGACAGGGCCTTTACAGTGAAACACAGCAGCATTTCAAAGATAAACGTATATTGCTGAAATCTTACAGCCACCTTCTGGTGCCTGTGGTTTGTCCAGCAAATCTCAGTTGTCAAGTTCCCTCTAAGTTCCCACAATTAGTTTTTGGTGAGTTTTTCATTTTCACTGTGCAAAAACAGTGTCTTGCAGTTCCAGCAAAGTGGATGGGATTTATAGAAATTTCATACCAAATGTATTTGTTTACGCTGTGTAAACTGATCTGAGTTGCATTTTTGAAATCTACAGCAAGTCAACTTTTCTAGCAAATACAATGATTTTTTTAATGCATATATTCTCCATAGAATTGTATTGGATGTGGAAAATTCACAGGTTAAAAATAAATGTAATCCCCTCATAATGGTATCAATAAAGTTTTGTTAAATCCAAATAATAGGAAATAGCAAAAACGAAGCCACAGGCGAAATGCACTAGAAGTGTGGTCAACTTACTGGTGCACTTATTATGGTGCATGCCGGTGGGTATTGTCGCTATTACACTATTGGTCTTTATTATGAGCCCTATATTTAGGGGTTTTCTTAATACTATATATTTTTGCATTTAGATTTTGCTTTGCACTTTTTGGCCATAGTTGTTCTGCGCTCTAATCATTTGACTTGAACATGGTCATGTTATTGTAGTATATAATCATGCCTCTGGTTGTATATTCAGGCACCAGAACTCCCTTACTCAATATATTTGCATGTATTTATATGTACAGTATGTAATGTCTCTTGCCATGGGGTGATATATCAGTGACCACACTGCCTTTCCTTTTTCATGTTTTAATGGGGTGTTATTAATATTTTCTAAGTTTGTGTATGTAATGAATTGAAATTAATAACATTTGTAGTTAAATACAATTTTGGAGATTTGTTTACTATTAGACAATTTCTGTTGAGTAGTTATTCATAGCTTTATAGGAGTATCAAAAACAAAGCAGCTTTATTTAAAATATGTCATACAAAAGCTGTAAAAACAACAGCATTAAAGGGAACCTGTCAGGTCCCATATGCGTTGTGACCTACAAGCAGGGTGATGTGTGGCCTAGAAACCCCTTTCTACCCATCCCTGTGTCGTAGTATTGTGTAATATGACAGTTTAAAAAAACATTTTATTACTTACATGTTCCCTCTGTAAATAGGAGAGGATCTAATCCCCTTGGTGTCGCCTCACCCTGTGGGCATTTGCATGTTTTCCGTGGAAGACTCCTGTGGTTCCGACCAAGGGCAGAGCATGTCTGAAGGCAGCAAGTAAACACCCGGATAACACAGCTGCGGGAATGGTAAGGGCACACGCGCAGGATCTCAAGGAGCTGACAGTGATGTTGCTCATGTAAATCCATGGTATCACGTTCACAGGGGAGTGATACCACGGATAGCATGCAAACACCCATGGAGCAATGTGACGCACAGGGGTCTAGACCCACTGATCATTTACATAGGGAACACCTAAGTTATAAAACATTTTTTTTATACATTTATATTACACAATATTACAACACAGGGATGGGTGGGAAGGGGTTTCTAGGCCACACATCACCCTGCTTGTAGGTCAGAACACATATAGGACCTGACAGGTTCCCTTTAAAAACCTGATGAAAATTAATTTAAATAAACTGAAACGCAATGAAAAAAAACACAAGTAAACTAATTTAGCTAATAGTTGCACAAAATCTACAATATTAAAACCTCATCAAACACCATCTCTGGGAACTTTGTTTAAGAGATTCCCAGGTATTCACTCTTCAACCGCTATACAGTGATTTTTTGTTTGTGGCAGAATGTCCCAGAGAGCCACAAATAGTAGCAGCTCATGAAACTGAGCAAATGACATCATATTACATTGCTAAGTTGGCAAGCAAATGCATAGACAGATAGGAAGAGATCAGGGCAGGTTGAGTTCTTTCACAATAGTTAATGGGCAGAAGGGCAGGAGGAATGGTAAACAGTTTGACATAGTCAGGGAAGAAGCCAGGTCACTGCCAAGAGCTACAGATACAGTGCCTACAAGTAGTATTCAACCCCCTGCAGATTTAGCAGGTTTGATAAGATGCAAATAAGTTAGAGCCTGCAAACTTCAAACAAGAGCAGGATTTATTAACAGATGCATAAATCTTACAAACCAACAAGTTATGTTGCTCAGTTAAATTTTAATAAATTTTCAACATAAAAGTGTGGGTCAATTATTATTCAACCCCTAGGTTTAATATTTTGTGGAATAACCCTTGTTTGCCATTACAGCTAATAATCATCTTTTATAAGACCTGATCAGGCCGGCACAGGTCTCTGGAGTTATCTTGGCCCACTCCTCCATGCAGATCTGCTCCAAGTTATCTAGGTTCTTTGGGTGTCTCATGTGGACTTTAATCTTGAGCTCCTTCCACAAGTTTTCAATTGGGTTAAGGTCAGGAGACTGACTAGGCCACTGCAACACCTTGATTTTTTCCCTCTTGAACCAGGCCCTGGTTTTCTTGGCTGTGTGCTTTGGGTCGTTGTCTTGTTGGAAGATGAAATGATGACCCATCTTAAGATCCGTGATGGAGGAGCGGAGGTTCTTGGCCAAAATCTCCAGGTAGGCCGTGCTATCCATCTTCCCATGGATGCGGACCAGATAGCCAGGCCCCTTGGCTGAGAAACAGCCCCACAGCATGATGCTGCCACCACCATGCTTGACTGTAGGGATCGTATTCTTGGGGTTGAATGCAGTGCCATCCAGTCTCCAAATGTCACGTGTGTGGTTGGCACCAAAGATCTCGATCTTGGTGTCATCAGACCAGAGAACCTTGAACCAGTCTGTCTCAGAGTTCTCCATGTGATCATGAGCAAACTGTAGACGAGCCTTGACATGACGCTTTGAGAGTAAAGGTACCTTACGGGCTCGTCTGGAACGGAGACCATTGCGGTGGAGTACGTTACTTATGGTATTGACTGAAACCAATGTCCCCACTGCCATGAGATCTTCCCGGAGCTCCTTCCTTGTTGTCCTCGGGTTAGCCTTGACTCCTCGGACAAGCCTGGCCTCGGCACGGGAGGAAACTTTCAAAGGCTGTCCAGGCCGTGGAAGGCTAACAGTAGTTCCATAAGCCTTCCACTTCCGGATGATGCTGCCAACAGGGGAGACAGGTAGGCTCAACTCCTTGGAAAGGGTTTTGTACCCTTTGCCAGCCTTGTGACCCTCCACGATCTTGTCTCTGATGGCCTTGGAATGCTCCTTCGTCTTTCTCATGTTGACCATGTATGAGTGCTGTTCACAAGTTTGGGGAGGGTCTTAATTAGTCAGAAAAGGCTGGAAAAAGAGATAATTAATCCAAACATGTGAAGCTCATTGTTCTTTGTGCCTGAAATACTTCTTAATACTTTAGGGGAACCAAACAGAATTCTGGTGGTTTGAGGGGTTGAATAATAAATGACCCTCTGAATAAACTTTTCTCAATTTAAAAAAAAAAATAAAAAAGAAATAACATTCTTTTTTGCTGCAGTGCATTTCACACTTCCAGGCTGATCTACAGTCCAAATGTCACAATGCCAAGTTAATTCCGAATGTGTAAACCTGCTAAATCTGCAGGGGGTTGAATACTACTTGTAGGCACTGTATAATACCATAAGCATCTTTGCTCATGTATCATTACTGCAGGGGTACCCCTTAGGGATTTCATCATTTGGGTCTTTAGGACAAAGCAATTTTTTACAATTTTTTCATTGGCACATTCCAGGACTCAAAGTATTGCTATTTCTTTGTCAATGTAGCTGTATGATTACATTCCTTCATACTGAGTTGCATTTATTAGTGGCCGGATTGTGGGGCTCATATCCTTTATTACCAAACTTATATTAACTCTTCACTGTTAGTAATAGAAAAAAAACAGGAGCCTTTCCCTGTCGGAAAAAATAAACAATAACATGTCCAAAAATTAAAAATGGTTGTTGCAGAAAGGAGAATACATTTTAAAACGTATTTTAGTGGTGATAAAAAATAAATGAAAACAAATGTAAAAAATGTACATGCATTTCCTTTTCTCCCATCGATATTGCTTGATATAGGCGAAATAAAATAAAATAAGAGAGTATTAAAATACCATAAAACTTAAGTCCCATTTATCACAGATAACATGCAAAAATAAGTTGCATTTCAGAAGTAATATTTAAAGCTCTTAAAGCCACATGTATGAAAAACCCCAAAATGTGCCTTGTCAGGAATGGAGTTAAATGTCTCGATCCTGAACTGATTAAACAATGTTAACTGTACAGTTTAATTGACATATTAACTTAATTTGTCAGGTCGCTACAATGATGATAATACACAATTTATATAGCTTTTTATGTTTTAGTATTCTCACACAAAAAATCATCTTGTTTAAAAATCATTTTTTTTGACACCTATATATTTATTTTTCCATAAAATGAGTTGTGTGAGGGCTGATTTTTTTACAGGGCATGTATTATTTTCAATGGTGGCAGTTTTGGGTATATATAAATTTTTGATGACTATTTCAATTCGGCATTTTTATGTAGTTTTTCTTACAACATACCCCATACATGTTAGATAGTGACTTACTTTTATAGTATGGGTCCATACTAGAGATGAGCGGATCAGACAATATTTGAAATTGCCTGTTCATATGGATCTTCCAGGGAAATTAGATTCACATAGAAGTTATGCTCCGAAAATTTAATGTCCCTTAGTATGCTCTGTGGACTCTCAAGACTCAAGAGCATAGTAAACATAAGATGTAAAAAAATAAAAAAATATCCTTATACTCACCTCTTCATCCCCTTAGCTCCTCACTTTCATCCATTTGCCCCTCATTGCATTTTCTGATTGCTGCCACTTGCGTGAAATCTCTTATGGTCACAACGTTATGACATCACAAAGTACGCCATGATCTTACATGCACAGAGTTGTCTCAGGACTCTTGCTAGGCTTGGACTTCCAAGTCAAAAAATGGGACAATGACCGGAAGGGGGACAGTAAGCATGTGTTGGAGAGGTGAATAGTGAGGTGTGCCTAAGGATTTTGTTATCTTTTAACCTTGTGATAGTTCTTTATGGTCCAGTGGCCACCCTTTTGCTGAATGTTCTCGGAAGTGAATTCTAAATATTAATTTTATAACTCAAATAGAATTCTACTTTACTTGAATATATTTGCGCTTCTATAGTCAGTAGAGATGAGCGAACCGGTCCCGGTTCGGCTCGAGGCCGGTTCGCCGAATGGGGGTCCCGTTCGAGTTCGGCTCGTCGAACGTTCGACGAACCGAACTCGAACGTATAGGCTACAATGGGAGGCAATCACAAACACATAAAAATGCATTATAAATGTGCACAAACAGTTAATAAACATTGCTATAACACTTACCGGTCCCCGCGATCCCTTCTGCACTCTGTCTCCTGCCGCTATTCCATACGATGATCGCTTAATCCTCCCGGTGACCTGCACTGCCAGCAGAGATGCAGGACCTATCGTGACGTCAAAATAGCCATGTGACCAGTCACGTGGCTATTATCTCATTGGCTACAGACTGGTCACATGACTATGACACGTCATGTAGGGCCTGCGAGTGCATCTCTCCGGTACACGGTGCACATATGTGTATCGCCATGTACCGGCGACATGCTCTAGCACATGGTCGACTCCCCGTTCCGTTAGGGACCGGCTGACACAGCCGGTCATTAACGGAGATCACCGTTGCCATAGCAACGCAGTTAGCGGTGACGTCACCGCTAACCGCGGCTCCGAGAGCATCGTTGCTATGGTAATGCGTCTGTCAGCGTTACCGCTGTTACCGCTGACAGCCAGCACTGATCACTCACAGAGTGAAGGCTGCACGCTGCTTCCCGATTGTAGTGAGGATTGTAGTGAGGATGAGGTTCCCCAGCCCCAAGTGATGAGCTGGTGAATCTCATCCTTCCTCACTACAATCGTCACTACTACTACACTAGTGAGGATTGTAGTGAGGATGAGATGCCCCAGCCCCAAGTGATGGGCTGGTGAACCTCATCCTCACTACAATCGTCACTACTACTACACTAGAAAGAAAGAAGACAGAAGAGCAGGATCGTGGAGGGGTGACAGGGGGTAATAAAGATGGAGTCTCCAATGTGTCTGTGTATTTATTTCTATTAAAGTATTTTTTCTCTGTGTGGTGTCTTTTTTTTAACCCTTTATTGGAGATTCTTAATGGCCGGGTCAAACGTGCCTGACATTAAGAATCTCTGGCTTAATACTGGCTAGTAAAACAAAGCCAGTATTAACTCATTATTACCCAACAAGCCACCCGGCTCCAGGGCTGTTGGAAGAGTTGGATACAGCGCCAGATGATGGCGCTTCTATGAGAGCGCCATTTTCTGGGGCGGCTGCGGACTGCAATTCGCAGCAGAGGCGCCCAGAAACCTCGGGCTAACCTGTGATGCGGATTCCAATCCCCAGCTGCCTAGTTGTACCCGGCTGGACACAAAAATGGGGCGAAGCCCACGTCATTTGTTTTTTAATTATTTCATGAAATAAGTGAAATAATTAAAAAAAACGGGCTTCCCTATATTTTTGGTTCCCAGCCGGGTACAAATAGGCAACTGGGGGTTGGAGGCAGCCCGTGGCTGCCTGCTGTACCTGGCTAGCATACAAAAATATGGCGAAGCCCACGTCATTTTTTTGGTGGGCAAAAAAATTCTGCATACAGTCCTGGATGGAGTATGCTGAGCCTTGTAGTTCTGCAGCTGCTGTCTGCTCTTCTCCATACAGATAGACAGCAGCTGCAGAACTACAAGGCTCAGCATACTCCATCCAGGACTGTATGCAGAAGTTTTTTGCCCCCTGAAAAAATTATGTGGGCTTCGCCATATTTTTGTATGCTAGCCAGGTACAGCAGGCAGGTACGGCTGCCCCCAACCCCCAGTTGCCTATTTGTACCCGGCTGGGAACCAAAAATAAAGGGAAGACCTTTTTTTATTATTTCATGAATTTCATGAAATAATTAGAAAACAAATGACGTAGGCTTCGCCCCATTTTTGTGTCCAGCCAGGTACAACTAGGCAGCTGGGGATTGGAATCCGCAGCACAGGTTGGCCTGAGCTTTCTGGGCCCCACTGCTGCGAATTGCAGTTTGCAGCCGCCTCAGAAAATGGCATTTTCATAGAAGCGCCATATTCTGGCGCTGTATCCAACTCTTCCTGCACCTACCTGCTATACCTGGCTAGCATACAAAAATATGGCGAAGCTCACGTCCTTTTTTTGTAGTTTTTTTGGCAAAAAAAATAAAAAATGCTTCCCTGGATTTTCCATTGCCAGTGAAGGTAACACCAAGCAGTGGGGGTTAGCAGCCAGTAGCTGCTTGGATTACCCTTTGCTAGCAATACAAAAAATGCAGCGGGAGCCCATATATATTTTTTTAAATTATTTATTTAAATAACTAAAAACAAAATGGGCTTCCCTGTATTTTGATTGCTGGACATCACAGTGCTGTAAAAATAAATCTTTAAAAAAATGACGTAGCGCTCCGCGGTATTTTTGATTCTCAGCGCAGATAAAGCAGACAGCTATGGGTTGCCACCCCCATCTGCCTGCCGTTACCTTGGTTGGCAATCAAAATACAGGGAAGCCCATTAATTTTTTCTATTTAAAAAATAGTTAAAAAAAAAATGACGTTGGGTCCCTCCATTTTTGATAGCCAGCTAGGGTAAAGCAGACGGCTGTAGCCTGAAAACCACAGCTGGCAGCTTTACCGTGGTTGGGGATCCAATGTGGAGGTCCACTCAGGCTCTTTTTTATAATTATTGTATAAATATTAATAATTACACAATAAAAGTAGGGTCCCCCCCAAATTGGATCACCAGCCAAGGTAAAGCGGACAGCTGTGGTCTGGTATTCTCAGGGTGGGAAGGTCCATAGTTATTGGGCCTTCACAGCCTAAAAATAGCAGGCCGCAGGCACCCCAGACGTGGCGCATCCACTAGATGCGCCAATCCTGGCGCTTCACCCCAGCTCATCCCGTGCCCTGGTGCAGTGGCAAACGGGGTAATAAATCGGGTTGATACTAGCTGTAAAGTAACCTGAGATCAAGCCCAGCAGTTTGTGATGTCATGGCGTCTATTAGATACTCAACATCATAAACTGTCAGTACTAACAAAAAAAAAAAAATCGACAAAAGAAATTTATTTGAAAAAACAGTCCCCAAAACATTTCCTCTTTCACCAATTTATTGTAAGAAAAAAAATAAAGGGGTCCCACGACGACTCTGGACCGTCTAGAATATGGGGGGGAGACACTCAGGGAACGTATCCCCCATTTTCTAGGAGTGCGGACCCTTCATGTGAGGAGTGTGGGTGCAATGAATCTGCACTCACTCTTCTCGGGTCCACAGCAGCAGAGTCCATGTCGTAATGGTTGCTACCAAAGCTGCAATGCCCTGCTCATGAGGTAAGGGCATGCCTCATCAGGAGAACTACTGTAGAGGAAGCTCTGCTCACTGGTATATAGGTGCTCAGAGGTAATAATAGATAAAATTAGTGAGTAACCTCGGCACTCTAAATCTCCCAGACTAAGTCAGTAAGTCACAACGGATAGTAATGCAAAATCACTCTTTATTGGTCCGTATTAAGAAAAAAAAAATTTTCATAAGCATATATGTTTTTGTCCAAAACAAGTTACAAATGACGTTTCGGCCTGAGCCTTCGTCAGATTGGAGTTATCTGCATGTAATTATGAAAAATGACAATAATCAGTATCACATAAGAGTGAGAGAACAATAACATAAACTCGAACAATGTAGAGGTACAATTGGGATGCAGCAAAAAAATTGCAACACAGCAAGAAATGAAACACATGATACAAATGTCATAATACAGTACAAGGACAATATAGTAATGACAAATATGGGGTCAGAGTAGACTTAGACAGCTCTGGTACGAAAGAGATGTCAATCATAAAGTAACATGTGCAGTAGGTGTAGAGCTACAGTGTGCATGGCAGAGCTAATGGATAGACCGACCATAGAAAAAGAACGGAGAAAAAGTGGAGAAAAAGTGGAGAAAAAGTGGAGAAAAAGTGGAGAAAAAGTGGAGAAAAAGTGGAGAAAAAGTGGAGAATAAGTTGAGAATAAGTTGAGAAAAAGTGAAGAAAAAGTGGAGAAAAAGTGGAGAAAAAGTGGAGAAAAAGTGGAGAATAAGTGGAGAATAAGTGGAGAATAAGTGGAGAAAAAGTGGAGAAAAAGTGGAGAAAAAGTGGAGAAAAAGTGGAGAAAAAGTGGAGAAAAAGTGGAGAAAAAGTGGAGAAAAAATGAAGAAAAAAGTAGAGAAAAAGTGGAGAAAAAGTGGAGAAAAAGTGGAGCACCCTTTGGTGCCTTTCATGTGGCACTAAGGGGTGCTTAGCTTTGTATTTAGCCAAAAAAATGAAAAAAAAATGACGTAGGGTTCCCCCTAGTTTTGTAGCCAGCTAGGGTAAAGCAGACGGCTGCAGCCTGCAGACCATAGCTGGCAACCTCACCTTGGCTGGTAATCCAAAACTGAGGGCACCCCACGCTGTTATTTTAAATTAAATAAATAATTTTAAAAAAAAAACACGTAGGGGTCCCCCAAAATTGGATCACCAGCCAAGGTAAAGCAGACAGCTGGGGCCTGATATTCTCAGACTAGGGAGGTCCATGGTTATTGGACTCTCCCCAGCCTAAAAATAGCAGGCCGCAGCCGCCCCAGAAGTGGCGCATACATTAGATGCGCCAATCCTGGTGCTTCGCCCCAGCTCATCCCGCGCCCTGGTGCGGTGGCAAACGGGGTAATATATGGGGTTAATACCAGATGTGTAAGTCACCTGGCATCAAGCCCTGGGGTTGGTGAGGTCAGGCGTCTATCAGATACCCGACATCACCAACCCAGTCAGTAATAAAAAAAAATAGACGACAAACACATTTTTATTTGAAAAAACACTCCCCAAAACATTCCCTCTTTAACCAATTTATTAGAATGAAAAACAAATCCAGGTCTGGTGTAATCCAAGGGGTTGCCATGACGATCCACACTGTCCCAGTCAATGAAGAGCAGGATGTTCCCCATTGGCTGGGAGAGCAATGCAGTGACCTGAGCTAACATCAATGGGTCAGCCCAGGTCACTGCAGGGCATGACAAGTGCTGCTGTCAGGAGCGAGGTACATTACCTGCGCTGATCTCCAGCACTGCTGACAGCCCCTGTCACTGAGTTCAATGACCGGCTTCACACCAAGTATCGCGAGAGGTCCGTGACGTCACCGCTAGTCAGTCTCGGGTCGGAAGCGAGAGGTGATGTGACAAGCAGCGGCCATGGAGGACAGTGACAGCGCTGAGGTCGGGATGGCGGGACTTCATCACCGCAGGTAAGCCGAGCGGGGAGGGGGGGGGTGTGGGTGGGTGTGTGTGTGTGTGTGTGTGTGTGTGTGTATGTATGTGTACATGCCGCGGGCAGGAGGGGGCGGAGCGAGCTGAGCGGGGAAGTGTGGGCTTCCTGCACGTAACTAAGATAAACATCGGGTTACTAACCAAAGCGCTTTGCTTGGATACCCGATGTTTATCTTGGTTACCAGCTTGTGGCAGGCTGCCAGCGATGGCTCCTGCACACTGTAGCTGTAAAAAGCCCTGCTTTTTGCTGCTAGAACCGTTCTCGATCGTATCTAGAACTATCGAGCTTTTGCAAAAAGCTCGAGTTCTAGTTCGATCTCGAACAGCCCCCAAAATCACTCGAGCCCCGAACTGGAGAACCTCGAACCACAAACCGCGCTCTACTCTAATAGTCAGTACAATTACGTTGATACCACTTAATAGATTTTTTTTACATTTTACTGTTTTTCCACCAGAAAACGACATTTTAACAAAAAAATAAAACTATAAATACTTATTCCATTATGTTCTGAAAGCCATAACTTTTCAATTTTTCATTTATAAAACTTTATGAGAACTTGATTTGGCATAATAAATTGTCGTATTCAATGGTACTATTTAGAATATGTACATGTTTTTAAACACTTTTTACTTTTTATAAACAGGGATGAATAAAAACAGAAATTTTGACATTTATTTTATTTTTTTCTTTGGTGAACTTTACCGGGTAGAGTAACATAGTATATTATACATATTGTTACAGCTGCAGCAATACCAAATAATTTATATTTTTAAGCCACGTTTTTTTTTACTAAAGTAAAGCATTTTTTTACTAAAGTAAAGCATTTTTTTTTTATTGTGAATGCTGGGATTTTGAGGACAATTTTTTTACTTTTTGTTTAAACACTTAACGACCTTTTTTTACCTTTTTTTTTAAACAAATATGTTAGTCCTTCAAATGGACTTGGACTTGCGATCTTATGATCTCATTAGTGGTACACAGCACGACCATAGCAGTGTTGTTTTTTATACTATTCTATCAGTGCTTGATTGACAGCCTATGGGTCCTATCTCTGTTAGGATCTGATTGGCTATAATGCATGGCACACCGGGAGAGCATATTCAGGACACTTGCTGACAAAGCAACATATTTGCACCTCGCGATCGTGCTGCAGGGGTGCCGATAGGCTCACACTGACAGTGCTTTTCCTCTGTCAAAATCCTTATGTGCATTATAAGCGGTTACACTGCTTGAATTGAGTACAACGCTGGTCTTAACAGTTAAAACAAGAGCCTGGCAGAATATATCAGTCAGGGCCCTCCAGCTGAAGCTGTGTACCATGCAATCATCATGACCTATATACAGTGGCATGCAAATGCAAATGTTTGGGCACCCCTGATCAAAATGACTGGTATTGTGAACAGTTAAGCAAGTTGAAGATGAAAAGATCTCTTAATGGCAAAAAGTTAAAGATAACACATTTACTTTCAATGCCCTTTTCTGGCTCCTTAAGACACCTGCGCAGCAGTCTTCTAGACTTCAATGCATTGCCCTTTTGACTGTGTGGATTTCAGTACTGAAGAACCAAAGTTCCACCAAAACAAAATGAGTAGTCAGGTTAGGCCCGCAAACTTGTGAGTAGAGATGTGCGTAACTGCAGTTTTTCTGGTTCTGTGGGACCAGCAGGACTTTAAAAAACTGCAGCTGTCATTTCACTGAGTTTATGTGCAGTCACAGGTGTGGTACCGTGGGAACCTCCACCTGTGACTGCACATAAACTCATGGGGTCCCATTTATTTTGATACACAGCCAAGATAAGCACACTGCTGGGGGCTGCAGCCTGTAGCCATATGCTTTATTTGCACTGTGTATCCCAATATGGGAGAAACAAGCCAAGTTATTTATTTATTTATTTTTACATGAATACAGGGACACACACAACATGTGGGATTCCAACCAATCACAGATGCTGTCTTACAGGTTGAGAGTGTGGTCCGACTGCTCCCAATCCCACATGGCGGGGGAAGCAGTGAATATCTATCAGTGTTAATGAGCAGACCCAGAAGCAGTGTTACTGCCCTGGGGAAGGTCTTTAAGTATAATGCTCCTGCTTTTTTCCTAATTTTCTTTAATTTCCCCCTTTTCTTTGAGTATCTGGGTGGCCAAACCCAAACAGTAAACAGACTTCCCTAAGAAGTTTGTGTTCTGAATTCGAACACTTACACTAGGTATCCAGTACGGAACCCAAACTTCACAGTTTGGGTTCGCCCATCACTACTAGAGAGTATAATATGTTTTTTTCTTTATTATTTAACCCCTCCATTTATTATGCTTTGGGTTCTGAAGAGACCTTTCAAAATAAATGTTTTTTCAAAGCAAACAGTAAATGTTTAATTCAGACCTATTTTACTTAAACAAATTTTAATCTGCTTGCTCATTATAGAAAATCTGCAGAAATTTTTTTTCTGGATGTTTTTTCATCTTTATTCAAAAATAAATAATTAAAAATGGGGTTTCCCACTAAATATACTCATTACCTATCCAAGCAACACACAGTGATATTTAAAATAAGGGTCCCAAAGTCAGCTGTGGGATGGAGCAGTAATGTGACCATTGCCGATCCACTTACTATCTATTGGACACCACTGCTGCATTCACAAATCAGAATTTGAGACCCCCAATCTTGAGATTGATAGAGGTCCTGTCAGTAAAAACACTTAATCGTACATCTAGATCTAGAATGTTAAATGCTGAGAGGGTTAACTAGGCATGACAGGGCGTGTTTTTGTGAGCAAACACAGAGATGTGTGGAACAGCTGTTCGTTCCCATATTTCAGCCGTCCGAGAGGTGATTTCCAAGGAAATTAAGTGGATACTAAATCTAGGGGTCATTGAAGAGTACTGTATTGTACTGACTATCAAAAACTGAATGACATACCTAAATTCAATGCATATCGAATGCCCTTATAAATGAGCTCATTGAAAGGCTAGGGTCGGCAAGGTAATTCACTGCACTTTACCTAACAGAGGTTTATTGGCAAATCTTAATTTCCCTTCTCTATGCCTGACAAATGCTTCCAGTCCACCAGAGTGCCATTTAGATTGCAAGGAGCCCCAGCCACCTTCCAGAAGTCCATGGTCCAGATCCTAGGTACCCACAAGAAGTAGTCAGTTGCTTCTCTGGATTATATTGTGATGTTCATTCCAAATTGGGGAAGTCAACTAAAGAAGGTCCAGGCAGTACTTGATGCACTGAGGAAGGCGGGATTTTGCATAAACCCGTAGATTTTGCCATGAGGAAGTAGGAGACCAAATACTTAGGCTATATCATTAGTAGAGGTGAAATCAAGTCTCAAGTAAGTAAAATACAGTATTGGCTGCAACCGCTCTCAAAGAAGCAAGTTAGGGCCTTTCTGTGAATTGTGGGATACTACCGTTGGTTTATGACAAACTTCCGCATGATAGGCACACCTTTGACTGACCTCCTTAAGAATACAAAGTTGTCTATGGCCAAATGGGCTTCAGAGATGGAGGTAGATTTTCAGGAATAGAAGCTAGCCCTGTTTAAACTGTCAGTCTTAGTGGCACCAATTTTTTTCCAAAATTTGATTTGTAGTGAATCAATTTTCTCACAAATTGCAAGTGCTCCAATTGCCTTGAAAAGATGTGTATAACGATCTGAAGTCCCAAAAGACTGTAGTTAACCCCATTCAAACGTTCTAATGCAAATATAATTTACCAATGTCAAACCAACCTCAACTGATAAGGCTGTGATTAATTGGATGATTTTCTTTTTTTTGCTGCTGAGCTGTCACACACTTTTGTTTTATGACTTTCGCTTCTTATCTCTACAGCTATGCTTTCAGCATTTTCATTACTCTTCTGTTTTAATACAAACCATGATAATCCCCCTTAATTGGCTGTGCTATATCATTTTTGTGATGTGATAGCTGATGGGCATTGTAGGCAAGCCCACCTGTCTTCCCCAAATGTCAAGAGAACTTTCTCTGTTAATGCAACCATCTGTAATGTTAAAAATGGCAGTGATGATTTGTGCAAAAATCACAAATTGATCAAATTCGCCAGGTTCATCAAATTTCTACAAATCTGACGTAAAATTGATTTGTATCATTTCTAAATCTTACTGCTTAAGTTACTACAATTTATTGGGACTAATATGCAATAAAAGGAGGACAAATGAGTGAATCCCTTGAAAATTACTTTGAGCAGATTAAATCAAATCCTCTGGCAAAGATTCACTCCAAATAAAATTAATTAAAATCGAAAGTGCCATTTGCAGTAAACAGACATTCATTCTGTTCTGAGATCTCTCTAGAACCTAAGAAGAGCATTCAAAGGGTTAAAATCACTACAATACATTAGAGTTACCTGTTCTAGGACCTCATCTGTCTTATACAATGTCAGTCACAGTCGGGCCAGCTCACTGGTCTTTGGTTCCTATCCTGTAATGAAGCAAGTGAATGGTCTCATTGAGTGAAAATCAGTTTTTGATGTCTGCCAACCCACACATGCCTGTCTATAAAGCCAGTGATGTGCAAGACTTCAGGTGAAGGTCTAGGAAAGGTGGGAATATTATATTTTTTCTCCTTTCTGGCTCTCATAAGAATCCAGTAAAATGTTTGTTGAACTTGTGTGAACCAAATCTCCAAAAATGTTGGAATCTAAAATTTTAGGGAAAATCACAATTAATTTAATCTTTTATCGATTGATTCACTAATCTCTAAATAAAAAGCATATATTGTCACCATACATGACTTTACAACACACTGTACAGCATACAACTGTCAATACTAGTAAGTAAAGCTGTTTTCTCACAAACAACGTTCATTTTAATCAATAGATCTTGGAATAATAACAGCTTCCACAATTGGATGTGTTTAAAAAAGTGTTCCTGTTCTGAGATAATATACAGTATGTGTCCCTGCTATGTACTGTGTAATAAATAAGGAATAACGTTTGGAACACCATTCTAAGTCTGAACTGGGTGCAAGAACCTAAAAACACATCACTATATGGAGAGAAGGTATGCACACCAGTGACTATGTAAGGGAAATACATGTAATAGCAGAAACTGCTGTGTGAATACTGACATGAAAAATCCAATAGCTATATGTAAGAATGAAAATGTGAAAAATGGAACCTGCATTACTGCCAAGAACATATGAATAAAGAGAAATTTAGCTATTGAATTGATTAATGCAATAGAGCCCCAACACTACGCCAAAGTATTTCTCTAAGTTGGGGTCCCTAGCTTGTGTGTGTCCTCTCATGCAGTTAAAAAAAAAAAAAACTTACCGTGTATGGCAAGCTGAGACCCAGGCTATATATGCATATGATGTGGATTGGCAATAGGTGTGATTTGGGAGGATTCACAAATGAAAAACTACTAACAAATAAGGAATAAATTTGGAATACCATTCTAAGTCTGAACTGGGTGCAAGAACCTTGTTAGTAGTTTTTAGTTTGTGAACCCTCCCCACTCACACCTATTGCCAATCCACATCATACGCATATATAGCCTGGGTCTCAGCTTCCCATACACGGTAAGTTTTTTTTTTTTTTTTTGTTAACTGCATGAGAGGACACACACAAGCTAGGGACCCCAGCGTAGAGAAATACTTTGGCGTAGTGTTGGGGCTCTATTGCATTGATCAATTCAATAGCTAAATTTCTCTTTATTCATATGTTCATGGCAGTAATGCAGGTTCCATTTTTCACATTTTCATTCTTACATATAGCTATTGGATTTTTCATGTCAGTATTCACACAGCAGTTTCTGCTATTTCATGTATTCCCCTTACATAGTCACTGGTGTGCATACCTTCTCTCCATATAGTGATGCTTTTTTAGGTTCTTGCACCCAGTTCAGACTTAGAATGGTGTTCCAAACGTTATTCCTTATTTGTTAGTAGTTTTTCGTTTGTGAACCCTCCCCATCCACACCTATTGCCAATCCACATCATACGCATATATAGCCTGGGTCTCAGCTTCCCATACACGGTAAGTTTTTTTTAACTGCATGAGAGGGCACACACTAGCTAGGGACCCCAACGTAGAGAAATACTTTGGCGTAGTGTTGAGGCTCTGTTGCATTGATCAATTCAATAGCTAAATTTCTCTTTATTCATATGTTCATGGCAGTAATGCAGGTTCCATTTTTCATATTTTCATTCTTACATATAGATATTGGATTTTTCATGTCAGTATTCACACAGCAGTTTCTAGTATTACATGTATTCCTCTTACATAGTCACTGGTGTGCATACCTTCTCTCCATATAATGTACTGTGTAATGGCCATGTCTGACCATACAGGGGCATGGAACTTCAAAGAGAGAAACATTTTTGATTTCGTAATGTCCTGTCAGTATACTTTTTTACTTCCTCCCTGGCCCAGGAAATGTGGTATGGTCAAACCATGTCTTTGTAGAAACAGAAACAGCTATAAACCTCCTCTCAGCATGGCCATTTTCTGTTTTAGCGCTTTCTTTTTTTCCTCCCCTTCTTCCAAGAGCCATAACTTTCTTTTTTTCCCATCAATACAGCCATATTAGGTATACAACAAAAGGGGAGAAATGAGCCTGCACTTCTGCAGGGCTATTTCGATGCATGGCTGCTAAAGGAGGAAGTCCGCTCAAGTCCTCTGGGTTGAAGTTGTTGGCCGAGGTTGTGCGCTTCAAGCGAAAATTTTTCTTCATGATTAATCAAAAAGAACATAAGCAGCAGCACTATCCCAGGTTTAAGCATAAAATCCGGTTTATTTAATCTTTTGCATTAAAAAGAGGGGCAGAGACCGAGTGCAGATGCTCTCAGGACTACGGCCATTTCGCAATAACCTACTAATATCAATATAGCTATTTAAAGGGAACCTGTCACCACTTTTTTGGACTATTAGCTGCGGCCACCACCATGGGCTCTTATATACAGCATTCTAACATGCTGTATATAAGAGCCTAGGCTGCTGTGACAACATAAAAAACGCTTTATAATACTTACCTAAAGGTTGCTCTACACACAACGATATCGCTATCGATCTCGATAGCGATGTGACACGCCCAGATCGTTGTTACGATTTGCCGAGATTGCTCATAGGTTGTTTTGTAGCGGTCACACGTACACATCTCATAAACGATGCTACATCGTTCAGCGATATATTGTTTGACCAAGGCGGTCATGTGGATGTTGTTCGTCATTGGCATGGTGTCAAACATAACAATATGTCTGCTGCGTTCCAAATGACGAACAATATTTTGAAACTGAACAATGTGTCAACGGTCAACGATTTTCACCCTATTTGCGATCGTTTGGAGTCGCATGTAGGTGTCACACGCAATGACATCGCTAACGATGACAGAAGTGCGTCACGAAAACTGACATTGTCAGATAAATCGTAGCGTGTACAGCGGTCTTAACGGTCACACTGCAGTGGATGAGGGCCTAATTGGCGCCTCCATTGTCCGGTGCTGGAGCCTCCTGTTTTGGCCATCTTTGTTCTCCTTCTTCTCTAGCCGCGGTGCATGACGGGTCCAATGTCATCCACACTCGCCGGCATTCCGGTCCTGAGCAGGTGCACTTTGATCTCTCCTGAGCAGGGCAGATCAAAGAATTGTAGTGCGCCTGCGCAGGACCAGCGAGTGTGTGTGACGTAGCCGCGTCAAGCACACAGGCTTCAGAAAGAAGCCGAAGATGGCCGAAAGGGGAGGTGCCTGCATCAGACAACGGAGACGCCTATTAGGCCCTAATCCAAAGCAGAGCGACAGTTAAGTAAGTATTATAAAGCATTTTTTATGTTCTCACGGCGGCCTGGGCTCTTATATACAGCATGTTAGAATGCTGTATATAAGAGCACGGTGGTGGTGGTGGCCACAGCTTATAGTCCAAAAAAGTGGTGAGAGGTTCCCTTTAAGGCCTTGTTTTTTGTGGGTCAAGTTGTACTTTTGAGAGACAACATTAACTTAATTGTATAGTGTACCAGAAAATGGGAAAAATATTTCAAGTGTGGTGAAATTGCAAAAAAGTGCAATTCCACAATTGATAAAATGAGCTTTAAATTTAAGTTTGTTCATATGAAAATACCTTTAACTTGTAATACATATTTCTTCTACAATTGAGTATGTTTAGAAAAGCATCAATCATAAGATATATATTGAGCTTTAACTTATTTGAATGACATGCTCAGTAAATACAACTATATTGTGAGTGATTCTAACAAATGAAACTGCCACTCGTAGTATTACTCTGACATACAGTAGTCAGTCTAGCTTGACTGTCAAAAATACAGGCAAAGCCAATGACTTGACAACTACTGTATAATTTTAGCCAGCATCCTCGCAGTATTAGAGGAAAGCTTGAAACTACATGTATCATTTTTTGAATGGCTGTCTTAGGCTATGTGCGCATGCTGACTATTTAGTTGCAGAAATTTGTGCACTAAGTCTGCATTTTGTGGCAGAAAAACATGCAAGTTTTTGCCCTCGATTTTGCTTAGTTTTTGCAATGTGTTTGATGTTTTTTTGCATGCCTTTTTTGCCACTAAAATAATTGACAGACAAAAAAGGACTGTGTGTTCATACCCTTAGAACTACCAAGTGGTCCACAAAATGGTAATAACTTATTGCTACTTACTATAAAAAAATCTAAATATTTGAAGTTTTTTTCCCAAAATTGAATATAAGTAAGAAGGTAGAAACATTTTAATGCAGAAGTTAATGTGATTCTAAATTTCTACTAGAATCAGAAGTCTATGAAACCAAGGATTATGCCAGGATAGCATATTTAGGATGGGGCTGTACGGTGTCTTTGTCTGTGACTCCTGTTGTGTGGCCAACTTTTTCTATGTTTCAGTGCTATATTGCTGCACAATACAAATAAATTGGGTTGCATTGTGACTTCCAGGATACTGCAACACAGTTCGTAAAAAATTGGACTTACTATACATTGTTGTAGCACTCTTGGGGAAAAAATCACTTGAATGGTGCAGTGATATATTAGCATCACCTAGCAAAGTTTGATCACCTAGGGATGGCTTGCAGTTAGTTTATGGTTGAAAAAAAGCATGACAACGTTGAGTTTGCTTCTTTTCTTTTAATCATTCAAGAAAATCTTGTCTTGTCTGTTCCGGGAAAGGAAGTTGGAAATAGTTAAAAAAAAGTTTTCTTCAGCGCTCTATTGGGAGACCCAGACGATTGGGGTATAGCTACTGCCCTCCGGAGGCCACACAAAGCACTACACTAAAAAGTGCAAGGCCCCTCCCCTTCAGGCTATACCCCCCGTGGTATCACGGGTTCTCCAGTTTTCAAGCTTTGTGCGAAGGAGGTCAGACATCCATGCATAGCTCCACAGATTTTAGTCAGCAGTAGCTGCTGACTATTTCGGATGGAAGAAAAGAGGGCCCATATAGGGCCCCCAGCATGCTCCCTTCTCACCCGTTGATGGTGTTGTAAGGTTGAGGTACCTATTGCTGGTACGGAGGCTGGAGCCCACATGCTGCTTTCCTTCCACATCCCCCTGGGGGGCTCTGAGGAAGTGGGATCCTGCCGGCCTCAAAGCTCTGACGCCGGGCTCCATCCACAGACCCATTTGAACCTGCTGGATACGGAGCTGGAGTACCGTTCAGGGACATGGCCCTGCACCATCACAGGTACTCTGTGTCCCCGGTCACACGGACACAGCACACTCCAGACTTGCTGGGTGTGCTAGTGCGCCGGGGACAGTAATGGGTTACAGTCACTGCAGCTTTGCTGAGTGACTTTGTGTTTTGGGAACTACCGCGCCGGACGCTCCGGGAGCGGCGGCGCGGCTGGGACTTGTAGTTCGCCGGGGACTGGGCGCCGACCGCGCTTTTGCGGCGGCGGCGCTTATAAATCCAGTCCCCGGCTTCTGCGGCCTAGTGCCGCTTCGTTCCCGCCCCCTCCCTGTCACTCAGGGAAGGGGACAGGCGCTGAGCAATCAGCAGCGCCGAGGGCTGGAGCCTTATTTACATGCTCCAGCCCTCTCACTGCACACTGTCGGACGCCGGATTCCCGCTCTGCCTTGGGGCACGCCCACGGCCCGCCCCTCCTCACACGAGCTGGGGAAGAAGCCGGCAGCCATTACTGCAGTCCGAGCTCGGACTTTCGGCAACCAGGCAGGACGGTGGCGACCATACACCCGCTTATAGGCGGGCGGTAAGCGGCACACATAGTGCTGACCACAATATATACTGCAGTGTGTACATGTGTTGTTTTTAACTGCATAGGTCGCTATATGCCAGCTTGGGGAGCGACACATCAGCAGCAGGAAAGCAGGTGTGCTAAGGCACAGGCTTTCTAGGCTGCTTGTATTGCACGACTGAGGTGTTCATTTGTGTTTATGCTTATATGCTATACATTGCACTGTACAGTCGCTAGTCTTAGCTATATTCTCCTGGAATGGCTAGACTACAGCAGCAGAAAACCAAGGGTGCTGGGGCACAGGTTTTTTTCTATGCTGCTTGTATTGCATGGGCTGCAGTGTGCATTTGTACTTGTGCTTGTATGCTATACATTGCACTGTATGGTCACTCTTCTGGGCTATATTCCCCTGGATGACCAGTCTACAGCAGCAGAAGAGCTGGGGTGCCAGGGCACAGGCTTCTATGCTGCTTGTATTGCATGTGCTGCAGTGTTCTTTTGTACTTGTGCTTGTATGCTATACATTGCACTGTAGGGTCACTCTTCTGGGCTATATTCCCCTAGATGACTAGTATACAACAGCAGAAGAGCAGGGGTGCCAGGGCACAGGCTTCTATGCTGCTTGTATTGCTTGTGCTGCAGTGGTCATTTGTACTTTATGCCTGTATGCTATACATTGCACTGTACGGTCACCAATCTTGGCTATATACTTCTAGATAGCTAGTCGGCAGCGGCAAAAAAGCAACACAGATTTTCAGTGCTGTTTTTACTACATGGGATGCTGTTCATGACACCGTCCCATTGTGTGCCTGCTCCCCTGTAGCACGTCGTCTGCCGGGGTCTCTAGCACTTCGTCTGCCGGGGTCTCTACTAGTCGTGGCCAAAGAAACCACCTGTCAACCCTGTCCATGGACAGGGACGGAGTAGTCATAATATAGAGACTTGCAGTCCAGACAGGCCATGGGCAATCTACTTGACCAAAAGGCAGCTCTTCAGGGCTTTGATCCTGACATCGCTCTCAATCCGGATACACCGGGTGGTAACGCCATACGGAATGATCCTATACCGTCCATCAATGGAAGGTTGGATCTTTCTCCCTCAGCTCCCCCAGTGGAGATAGGAGACGAACAGGAGAAGTCCTTTTTCAGTATCTCACACAGATATTGAGTATTTTTCTGGCCACGCTGACTTCAGAGAAGCAGTCCAGGAACACCACGCTTACCAGATAAGCGTCTTCTCCAAACGTTTTTTAGGATACACGTTATCCCTTTTCCCCTGACGTGGTCAGCGCTGGACCCAGGGTCCAAAGGTGGATTCTCCAATCTCCAGACTTGCATCTAGAGCCATAGTTGCACTGGAGATGGGGCTTCACTTAAAGATGCCATTCACAGACAGATGGACTCTGGTTGAAATCTGTCTAGGAAGCTATCGGCGTGTCGGTTGCTCCGGCATCCACAGCCGTATAGGCAACCTAACCTTTTCAGCTGTTCTTGCGCAGCTGGCCTTGAGCACAGGGACATCTGTACCGCAGAGGCGTCCGTAACCCGCAATGTCTGCACTGCGACTTACCCTGTTTATACTGTCCTAAAAGTACAGTCGAGGTTTCGGTCCTTCCCAAGCTCCGGCAGGTCCCAATTGTCCTCGTGCAAAAGGGCTACAAAACCTCAGACGGGCTCAGATTCCGGCCGGGCTCAATCACGCCCAAGGAAGGCAGTCGGAGGAACCGCTACCAAGGCGGCCTCCTCAGGACTCTCAGCTCTCTCTCTCTCTCTCCGCATCCGCGGTTGATGGCAGACTCCCCCGCCTTTGGCGACGTTTAGCTGCCACAGGTCACAGACCGGTGGGTGACGGACATTGTGCTCACGTGCACAGGACAGTGTTCTGTTCTCGTCCTCCGACTCCATTCTTCAGAACGGCCCCACCCCCCACCGAGCAGATGCCCTGCTGCAGGCGGTGGACGCTCTAAGAGCAGAAGGAGTGGTGATCCCTGTCCCCCCTCAGGAACAAGGGCGAGGGTTTGTACTCCAATCTCTTTGTGGCTCCAAAAAAGGACGGTTCCTTCCGTCCTGTTCTGGTCCTGAAACTGCTCAACGAGCATGCGAACGCCAGGCGGTTCCGGATGGGTTCCCTCCGATCCGTCATTGCCTCAATGTCTCGAGGAGACTTCCTTGCCTCAACAGACATCAAAGATGACTATCTCCACGTGCCAATTGCTACGGAACACCAACGTTTTCTACGTTTTGTGATAGGAGACGAACATCTTCAGTTCGTAGCTCTGCCATTCAGTCTGGCGACAGCCCCACGGGTGTTCACCAAGGTCATGGCAGCAGTGGTAGCAGTCTTGCACTCTCAGGGACACCCGGTGATCCCGTACTTGGACGATCTACTCGTCAAAGCACCCTCCCTCGAGGCATGCCAACGCAGCCTGAATGTTACGCTGGAGACTCTCCAGACTTTCGGGTGGATCATCAATTTGGCAAGGTCAAATCTGTCTCCGACTCAATCACTAACGTATCTCGGCATGGAGTTTCATACTCTATTAGCAATAGTGAAGCTTCCGCTGAACAAGCAGCGTTCACTGCAGACAGAGGTGCAGTCTCTCCTTCAAGGCCAGTCGCACCCCTTAAGGCGCCTCATACACTTCCTAAGGAAGATGGTGGCAGCCATCGAGGCAGTTCCCTTTGCGCATTTTCATCTGCGCCAACTGCAATGGGACATTCTCCGCCAATGGAACGGGCAGTCAACCTCCCTGGACAGGAAAGTCTCCCTTTCCCAGACGGCCGAGGACTATCTGCAATAGTGGCTTATTCCCACCTCATAGTGGTCACGACAGATACGAGTCTGTCAGGGTGGGGAGCAGTTTGTCTCCGCCACATGGCTCAGGGGACGTGGACTCAGCAGGAGTCCACCCTTCAGATCAATGTTCTGGAAATCGGGGCAGGGTATCTTACCCTACTAGCTTTCCAGAAGTGGCTAGAAAGAGAGCAGATCCGATTCCAGTCGGACATCTCCACAGCGGTGGCATACATCAACCACCAAGAAGGGACGCGCAGTCAGCAAGCCTTCCAGGAAGTCCGGCGAATCCTCATGTGGGTGGAGGACACAGCATCCACCATATCCGCAGTTCACATCCCGGGCGTAGAAAACTGGGAAGCAGACTTCCTCAGTCGCCAGGGTATGGACGCGGGGGAATGGTCCCTTCACCCGGACGTGTTTCAGGAAATCTGTTGCCGCTGGGGGGTGCCGGACGTCGACCTAATGGCGTCTCGGCACACCAACAAGGTCCCGGCATTTATGGCACGATCGCGCGATCACAGAGCTCTGGCGGCAGACGCCTTAGTGCAAGATTGGTCGCAGTTCCGGCTCCCTTATGTGTTTCCACCTCTGGCACTCTTGCCCAGAGTACTGCGCAAAAATCAGATCCGATTGCAGCCGCGTCATACTCGTCGCCCCGGACTGGCCGAGGAGATCGTGGTATCCGGATCTGTGGCATCTCACGGTCGGTCGACCGTGGTCACTGCCAGACCGACCAGACTTACTGTCCCAAGGGCCGTTTTTCCATCAGAATTCTGCGGCCCCGAACCTGACTGTGTGGCCATTGAGTCCTGGATCCTAGCGTCCGCAGGATTATCTCAAGGAGTCGTAGCCACAATGAGACAAGCTAGGAAGTCAACGTCTGCTAAGATCTACCACAGAACGTGGAAGATTTCCTTATCCTGGTGCTCTGCACAGAGAGTATCCCCTTGGCCATTTGCATTGCCCACCTTTCTTTCCTTCCTGCAATCGGGGTTGGAAAAGGGCTTGTCGCTCAGCTCCCTTAAAGGGCAAGTCTCGGCACTATCCGTGTTTTTTCAGAAGCGTCTAGCACGTCTTCCTAAGGTGCGCACGTTCCTGCAGGGGGTCTGTCATATTGTGCCCCCGTACAGGCGGCCGTTAGATCCATGGGATCTGAACAGGGTACTAGTTGCTCTCCAGAAGCCGCCTTTCGAGCCTCTGAAGGAAGTTTCCTTTTCTCGCCTGTCACAGAAAGTGGCGTTTCTTGTTGCGATCACATCGCTTCGGCGAGTGTCGGAGCTGGCAGCTCTGTCATCCAAGGCTCCCTTCCTGGTGTTCCACCAGGACAAGGTAGTGCTGCGCCCCATTCCGGAGTTTCTCCCTAAGGTCGTATCCTCGTTTCATCTTAATCAGGATATATCCTTGCCTTCCTTTTGTCCTCATCCGGTTCACCGGTATGAAAAGGACTTACGTTTGCTAGATCTGGTGAGAGCACTCAGAATCTACATTTCCCGCACGGCGCCCATGCGCCGTTCCGATACATTTTTTTGTCCTTGTCGCTGGTCCGCGCAAGGGGTTGCAGGCTTCTAAAGCCACCCTGGCTCGATGGATCAAAGAACCAATTCTAGAGGTCTACCGTTCTGCGGGGCTTCCGGTTCCTTCAGGGTTAAAAGCCCACTCAACCAGAGCCGTGGGTGCGTCCTGGGCATTACGACACCAGGCTTCGGCTCAACAAGTGTGCCAGGCAGCTACCTGGTCGAGTCTGCACACTTTCACCAAGCATTATCAGGTGCATACCTATGCTTCGGCGGATGCCAGCTTAGGTAGAAGAGTCCTGCAGGCAGCAGTGACACCCCCGTAGGGGAGGGCTGTTTTGCAGCTCTAACATGAGGTATCTCTTTACCCACCCAGGGACAGCTTTTGGACGTCCCAATCGTCTGGGTCTCCCAATAGAGCGCTGAAGAAGAAGGGAATTTTGTTACTTACCGTAAATTCCTTTTCTTCTAGCTCTTATTGGGAGACCCAGCACCCGCCCTGTTGTCCTTCGGGATTGTTTTGTTGTTTGCGGGTACACATGTTGTTCATGTTGAACGGTTTTTCAGTTCTCCGACGTTATTCGGAGTTAATTTGTTTAAACCAGTTATTGGCTTCCTCCTTCTTGCTTTGGCACTAAAACTGGAGAACCCGTGATACCACGGGGGGGGTATAGCCAGAAGGGGAGGGGCCTTGCACTTTTTAGTGTAGTGCTTTGTGTGGCCTCCGGAGGGCAGTAGCTATACCCCAATCGTCTGGGTCTCCCAATAAGAGCTAGAAGAAAAGGAATTTACGGTAAGTAACAAAATTCCCTTCATAAATGCATCTTGGTTAAATACAAAATGAAACAACTGGGATGACCACTAGACACTTTGGGGATCTTAAGAGGATCATCAGAAATAAAAGTTTAACTATTGTGGTAAAGCACAGGAAAAAAAAACATTAATGTACCTGACACCAGTTAATTCATACATTTTGGCTCATTCATAACTGGAAAATGTGGTATTAACCTAAAGAAACATGATACATAATCACTCGAGATAAACTTAGGAAACAGATAAATTGAAAACTGATATACATTTTTCATCTTGTTAAATCATTTGTGGTGTAAAAAGTACTGCAACTGTAAATTGTTTGTATGGACTGGATAGAAAACACTATGAATTCATGCACATAACTGCAATATAATTTATTGCAAGTTTTGAATTCTGCTGAATTCTAATCCATTGAGGTATATGGGGTCAATATCTACCTTTGTATTATATTTAAATATAAATATGCTGTATATAGGGAAGATGTGGCTGCACATAGTGTCCATGCAGTACAGAGCTCTTTATTGTACATGAAGTATAAGGCTAAGGACACAAAGCAAGTAAAATGGAGCAAGTGGAATGCGATAAAAAAAATCGCATTCCATTCAGACCAATGTTAGGGGTACTTTACACGCTACGACATTGCTAGAGATTGCTAGCGATGTCGAGCACGATAGCACCCACCCCTGTCACTCGTGCGACATTTGGTGCTCGCTGCCGTAGCGAACATTATCGCTACAGCAGCGTCACATGCACATACTTGGTCAGCGACGTCGCTCTGACAGCAGAACAATCCCTCCCTCAAGGGGGAGGTGCGTTCGGCGTCATAACGACGTCGGCCAATAGAAGCGGAGGGGGCGGAGATGAGCGGGACGTAACATGCATCCCACCTCCTTCCTTCAGCATTGCCGGTGGACGCAGGTAAGGAGATGTTTGTCATTCCCGCGGCGACACATAGCGATGTTTGATGCCGCAGAAACGACAAACAACATCGTACCGGTGGCTTCAGCGATATTAAGGAAATGAACGACGTGTCGACGATCACCGTTTTGGAACGATTTTGCGATCATTGATCGACGCTCATTAGTGTTACATGCTGCGATGTCACTACCGGTGCCGGATGTGCGTCACTAACGTTGGGACCCTGACGATATATCGGTAGCGATGTTGCAGCGTGTAAAGTACCCCTTATTCTATGGGGACCTAATCGGACCGAGAAAACAATCGCAGCATGCTGTGGGTGGAATCCGATTCATTTTCACACGCACCCATACAAGTCTATTGGTGCGAGAGAAACATCGCATTGCACTCACATTACATCGGAGTACAGTGCGATATACGCATCAGCTGATAATGGAGGTGATAGAGAGATTAGTCCCTCCTCTGCAGCCGTGCTGAGATCGCAGGATCGGATCACAGTGGCATGACACTCGGCTTTCACTCCAGCAGAGCGGGAGCTGAGTGTCACGCGATGCCCTTTTAGTAATGCATGTGAGGCCCCAGCCTAATGTGTAGTAGAAAATAGGACAACATTGTAGACCTCGATCAGATATTTTTGGATAAGAATAGTCACAAATTTGGAGTTTCTTATCAATGCATTTGCATGTATTTTCATAAAAGTGCACATTAAGGTTAAATGTTCTAGCTAAACTACTAATTGGGTAGTAGATGGACTATAAGGCATACAATTAAGTATAAAATGCTTCTTTTTAGTTAAACCACTAGGACAGATGACATGTTGCGTGGTCACGCCTTTGTCTGGACAATAGTTGACATGGCTGTGGCTTCTTGACAGGAAAATTGCATTAATAATGCATAAGTATTCCAGGAAAGAACAGAACAATGTAATCTATAATTAAAAATGTTAATAACTGAAAAAATATATTTAATGCACTCAGTTTGCAGACAGACATCAGAAAGTGAATTTTTGAGGTCACATAACAAATAATTCATAAAATGATGTGTGACATGTCTAAAACTCCCAGCACTGAGGAATTTCACTATGTCAGAATTGAAATGTGAAAAATGTTTAGCTCTTTGCTCTTCAGAATGAGTTTACAGAATAGATGCTTTATAAATGAAATATTAAAAAAGTTAAGTTAAAGCGGTTGTCCCTTCTTTTTATTTCAATTAAAAAAATGCTTTATTTAAATAACAAAATGGATGAACAGAAAATCAGGTGCAGAGCAAATTGCATTATATTGATCTGTCATGATGATCAGACGTTATAGAGACTAGAAACCACCACAACTCATATAGAAAGAGCAAAACGGGTAGTAAATCCACTTCATGAGACATAAGTATAAATGCCTGAAAAGTATATTGCCATAACTTATACTAGGGCAGTCTCTACAAAGCTTATAGCTGTCAGGGAAACCCCTCTTTAATGAGTGCTTTAGGGGACTCGCACATGTTGCTGGTGTTGATTAAATGAGGGTGGCGATCGATTTATAGGCAAGAACATGCACTGATAGTAACTGTCAGTGTACAAGGCTTGTCTGATCTCAGGTACCAATGCAAAAATTTTTATTACACCAACAGGAAAAAATGAGATGGCTTAGTACATTACCTAAAAAGGAAATGTGTCAGCAGGTTTTTGGTATGTAATGTGAGGGCAGCATGATGTAGAGCCCGAGGCACTGATTTCAGGGGTGTGTTACATATTAGGTCATATGCTGTTGTTTTACTACAATGAGTGTTTTATCAACAAGAGTTTATCTCTGACCTGACTTGCTGCCCACACCCCCAACAGTGATTAGCAGATTACTGTCAATATATAATGTACACATAAAACTGGTGTAGACAGGGTTAGCTCTATTCTACTTGCTACTAAAGATAAGAGAATCTCCCGAGGTTTGGTTCAGATTTTGCCGACTTCACCTGAGTTTGCCAAATGGGTAGACAAATGGTTTGATGAACATATCCAAATCCCATTGAATTCAATGGGAGGCAAAAACAAAAGTATAGACAACACCTTAATGGGGGCCCAAAAGCTGCCAAAACAGCTCAAATAATTTTACAGTGGAACCTCACTTTTGTGGAATAGCCATTAACTTCCTAGACTATTAACCTAAGAAATATTGGATGAGTGACAGGACTAGTAGGCCTGTTGCTCTCAGAACTCTGCCACTACAGACAAGATACAACTTGGAGACCCATCTTGGAGTCTCATGTTCAAAAATTAAAGGCAGACAGCAGGACAGTGGCAATAATTGACCTGCAGTTCCCATAGTGTCTTAGCGGTGCAGTCAAGCATGGGCCATACATGACACAGGGTCTGGCCCAGCATTTATAGCTTTAAATCAAGAGGTGGATAAGTGACAAGAATAGGCCTGTTGCTCTGTGAACCCTGCCACTACAAACAAGATACAACTTTGAGACCCATCTTGGAGTCTCTACGTTTCTAAAAAATAGAGGCCAACAGCTGGACAGTGGCATCCATTTCTCACAGTATCCATAGTATCTTAGCACTGCAGTCAAGCATGGGCCATACATGATACCAGATTTGGCCTAGAATTTACAGCTTTCCAATCAAGAATTAAATGTGTAACAGAAGTAGGCCTGTTGCTCTGAGAACACTGCAACTACAGATATTATACAACTTGGAAACCCATCTTGGAGTCTCCACATTTCCAAAAAGTAGAGGCCAACAGCAAGACAGTGGAATCAATTGCCCCACACTACCATAGTGTCTTAGTGCTGCAGTCAAGCATGGGCCATACATAACACAGGGTCTAGTCCAGCATTTACAGCTTTCAAATCAATGGGTGGATGAGTGATAGGCATACGTCTGTTGCTCTGAGAACCCTGCAACTACAGATAAAATACAATTTGGAGATCCATCATGAAGTCTCCACATTACCAAAAATTAGAACCAGACAGTAGGCAGTGGCATCAATTGCCCAACAGTACCCATAATGTCTTTGCACAGCAGTCAGGTGTGGGCCATGCACCAAACAGGGCTGGTCGTCATGACACAGAAGGAAGCAAAAAGAGGAGAAATAGGAGGAATGTTAGGTGTTTCAAAGATATAAAAAAGCCAAATTGTAAAAGTAGCAGTGGTGGATTGTTGCACCACCAAGGCACTTGTTAGTAACATCAGCAACAGCAGACACAGAAGTCACACAACAAAGGTATGAGACTGCAATAATGCAAGATCAATGCAGTAAACTGAAAACTACACCATTGCCTAGTCTGCACAGACTGTGATTTTGTGACTTGAGTAGGAAAGTCATTGGAGATCCATGACTTGTTCAACTTGATGAAAATTAGGCAGTCTACACTTTTAGGAGACAGCCAGAAGCACGTATCCATTAGGACACCACCAGCAGTGCTGAAGACACATTCTAAGAAAATGCTGGCTGCCTGACATGACAAAAGCTCCAAGGCATAACAGGCGAACTCAGGCCACTCTTCCATTTTTAAAGACCAAAATGCAAGAGCTTCCAACTGATGGCATCAATATTAAGCTCTAGATACTCCAGCACCATCCTCTACTGTCATTCACTATGTGTTAGACTTGAACTCTGTTTTGCTAGTGCACGGGATGGTCCAAAAAAATGTGTTCCAAAATCATAGAAATTGCTGATGCCACGTAAACTGCTGCTTGCTGGTGTTGCTAATGTTTCTGCGATGATGACTCGACATTCACACGGTTGAAAGTGTAGAATGACGATGCTCACTGTGAACCTCATTGCTGTTTTGGAAAAGAACACTCTTAAGATTGTGTACAAGTTGGTTTCAATAATCTGGCATGTGCCAGAGGGTGAAGCATCTGGTAAAATGTACTCTTATTCCATGGATCTAACAGAGTGGGAAATCTGTAGGCAGCACTATGCCTAATCCTAACAATTTGGGAATCATATTGCAGATAGTGCAGCAAGAAGGTGCTCATGTGTCGGATGCTTCCATGAGGTCCAAGTCCATGGTGTTTGGTGATGTGGTAACACTCAAGCTTGCTTCCTCCATCTCCTCCCACCAACCACGGACAACAGAGATGGAATCAATCAAAGGCTGTCAATCAACCCTGGCTAACAGCCTATTTTGAAACACTCTGTAGACCTTACTCAATTGAACTCTTTAAGCACTAACTTGCAAAGATAGCAGCAATTTTAGAATTCTCCCTTTAAATTGGCTTTTTATTGGGGGTATCACCAAGTAATTGAACACAATGAAGACTGCCTAACTGGCTTTTTTTAAACACTCTGTAGACCTTACTTAATTAAACTCTATAAGCACTAGCAAGTAACGATAGTAACAGTTTTAGAATTCCCCTTTAAAATGGTGTTGTGTTGGGGGCAGCACCAAGTAATTTAATGCAATCAACCCTGCCTAACTGTCTTCTTTTAAACACTCTGTAGACCTTACTCCATTAAGCTTGATAAGCACTAACATGCCCAGATAGCAGCAATTTTAGACATTTCCCTTTAAAATAGCTTTTTGTTGCAGCAGTAGGTCATTTAAAAGCATCAACCCTGCCTAAATACCTGTTAAAGCAAACCGTACAGTACTCCGAAATCTCTCCCTGTACTAACATGCTCATATAGCAGCAGTTCTAGAATAATCCCTTTTAAATGATGTTTTGTTGCAGCAGTAGGTCAATTAAATCAACTCTGCCTAAATTCCTTTTTTAAAAAAACTGTACTCTACTCCCATGTGTCGCCCTGCATTATACTCACCTTACAGCGGTCTTGTGATTTAGGCCTGAAAAGAGCTATTTGATGAATCTTCAAGCAGGTCCTGCCACACACTAACACTGTCCCTTCCCCAACAGCAGCTCTCCCTATGCTCGCTCTGGTTAAAATTCACCTAAGATGGCGTTGGCAGGTCTTATATAGAACTAGTGACGTGATCCGGCCAACCAATCACAGTAATGCCAGTAGCAAAGATGGCTATGGCATTACTTTGATTAGCAAGCAATTCCAGCATGTTTAGAGGCTGAAAATCAGGCGCCACAAATGCAGGGAGGAGATTTGAATCTTACAAGTAATGGCTATTGTGAATACTATACTATTTGTGTGAGTAATGAATAGTTTATTCGCACATCTCTGGTTATAAGACCTTCATTTTTGGCATAAACATAAAATCAATAACACGCATCATGCTATCCCATTAAAATGTTTCTTAGCTAATCAAATGGGCTGTAATTTGACAAAGAGCATTAATAGAAACAATATATTTTCCACAATTAAATCCACAACAGTATATCAAAAGCTAACATTACAATTTCCTAATTAAACAGTATAAAGATATTTTCCAGGGGCATTTTACTTCAGTCTTTTTACAGATTAACTAAAAGATGCATTTATTTCTAAGCCTGCACTGTTCCAACATCAGAAAAAAAAGACCCAGACAGCTCATCTTATGAACGCTCACTACATGTTTAATAAGTTACAGACTGGAACAACAAAATCAATAGTGTATACAGGGAGTTTTGGATACAGATTTGCTTAAGGCCTATTTATTTGATAAAGTTTAGAAGCAAAAAGACTGTATTGTAACACTGATGATCATAAATTCTGTGCAAGTTAAGGAAAAAACTAAAGACAAAATCTTTTATATGCAGAAAACATTGAGATATATCACTGATGTCTTAACTTTGAAGATTGTCAATAAGAGTTTACTCTGTAAAATATATATATATATATATATATATATATATATATATATATATATATGCAAAGATAATCAGGCTCAATCATTTGGCATCTGCAATCAAGAAAGTATGATGTGAAAAATGTACTCTTCATGCAATCTGATATTTTGTTTTGACATTTTTTTTGAGCATCTATATCTAGTAAATGGACAATCATTTCTGGACATTCGGGCCATATAGCAATTGTAAAACCTTAAAGCATCACTCCTGCATTTTTTTTCTTTTTATTTCATTGCTGGAGTGGTATTTTAAATCTAAGTCCTCTACCTCAACTCTTATATAGTGCCTTGCGAAAGTATTCAGCCCCCTTGAATTTTTTAACCTTTTCCCAGATTTCAGGCTTCAAACATAAAGATAAAAAAATGTAATGTTATGGTGAAGAATCAACAACAAGTGGGACACAATTGTGAAATTGAATGAAATGTAATACTTATTTTAAACTTTTGAAAAGTGATAAACTGAAAATTAGGGCGTGTAATATTATTCAGCCTTTTTAAGTTAATACTTTGTAGAGCCACCTTTTGCTGAGATTACAGCTGCAAACCGCTTGGGGTATGTCTTAACGTTAAGTAATTAAAAAAAAATCTTTATACTCACTTCACCACTCACCTCATACCTTTCTGACCTCCCATTTCATCCTTGTCATATATTCAGATTGCTCTTGGCCACGCTTAAATTCCCAGGCCTCCCTCAAAGGTCTCGGCCCTTGTTGAGACATATGGTTTCACAGCATGCACCATGACCTTTGCAGTTACAATCTAGGAACTCTCCCTAGACCTAGGGAGTGAGATCCAGAGATTTCAGCATGACTGGCAGTGATCCAAAGATGAGAAGTGGACCAGAAAAGTGAAGTTGAAGATTTGATGGGCCAGAGATGTGAGTGGTTAATTGACTGCAAGGATTCTTTTTGTTTTTTTACGCTTTATGTTAATTATTCTCTGGTGTCTAAGGAAACCCCAGAGCACAATAAAAGACATTAAAGAGTTTTTATTGACCCCCTCCCAGCCTGAAAATAGTGGCCCAGAATGGGTGCATCCATTAGATAAGCCAATTATTGTGTTGTACCCCGCTCATCCCAAATATTTTTTTTTACAAATTTGTAGCTGCCGCATGGTTGCTAGGTTCTCTCCAACCCTGGCTCATATATTCACAAGATGGTTGAAGAGTACTTATATGCACAACATTAATAATCCTTTTTGACATTTATCCATTCACTAGAAGGTGGCCCGATTCTACGCATCGGGTATTCTAGAATTTACGTATTGTGTAGTTCATGTATGATTTTTGTTATATATATATATATATATATATATATATAGATGTTGTTGTGTGTAGTTACCAAGTGTTTGTGTAGGGCGCTGTACATGTTCTGGGTGTTGTCTGGGTGTGACGGGGGGTGAGAGCGGTGTTGTATGTGTGTTGCGTGTGTTGCGTTGTTTGTGGAGCACTGTGTGTCTGTAGCGTTGTGTGTGTGTGTTGCGCGGTTTGTGTGTGTGTGGTGTGTTTTGGGGGGAGGTATGTTTTGTGCAATGTGTGTGTTGTGCGGTATGTGCTTATATTTGTGTGTGCCGCGGTGTTTGTGTGTTGGGTGTTGTGTGTGTGCAGCGTTGTCTGTGTGTGTGGGTGTCTGTGTAGGGCAGTTGTTTGTGGTTCCCAGTGTGTGTGTGTGTGTGTGTGGTGTGTTGTGCAGTGCGCGCGCGTGTGTGTGTGTGTGTGTGTGTGCATCAGCCTCTCTTCTCTCAGCCTACCTCTCCCAGCCTCCCTCCTCCCAGCCTCCCTCAGCATCAGCTTCCCTCTCCCAGCCTCCCTAAGCATCAGCCTCCACCAGCATCAGCCTCTCTCCTTCCAGCCTCCCCCAGCATCAGCCTCCGCCAGCATCAGCCTCTCTCCTTCTAGCCTCCTCCAGCATCAGCCTCCCTCTCCCAGCCTTCCCCAGGATCAGCGTCTCTCCTCCCAGCCTCCATCCTCCCAGCCTTCCCCAGCATCAGCTTTCCCCTCCCAGCCTCCCTCAGCATCAGCCTTCCCCAGCATCAGCCTCTCTCCTCCCAGCCTCAGCCTCTCTCCTTCCAGCCTCTCCCAGCATCAGCCTCTCTCCTTCCAGCCTCCCTCAGCATCAGCCTCCTCTTCCCAGCCTTCCTCAGGATCAGCCTCTCTCCTCCCAGCCTCCTTCTTCCCAGCCTCATCCTCCCAGCCTCCCTCAGCATCAGCCTTCCGCTCCCAGTCTCCCCCAGCATCAGCCTCCCCAAGCATCAGCCTCCACCAGCATCAGCCTCTCTCCTTCCAGCCTCCCCCAGCATCAGCCTCTCTCCTTCCAGCCTCCCTCAGCATCAGCCTCCCGTTCCCAGCCTTCCCCAGGATCAGCCTCTCTCCTCCCAGCCTCCTTCCTCCCAGCCTCCCTCAGCATCAGCCTTCCCCTCCCAGTCTCCCCCAGCATCAGCCTCCCCAAGCATCAGCCTCCACCAGCATTAGCCTCTCTCCTTCCAGCCTCCCCCAGCATCAGCCTCCCCAAGCATCAGCCTCCACCAGCATCAGCCTCCCTCGTCCCAGCCTCCCCCTCCCCCTCCCAGCCTCCCCCAGAATCAGCCTCTCTCCTCCCAGCCTTCCCCATGATCAGCCTCTCTGCTCCCAGCCTCCTCCAGCACGCCGTGCTCCTCTGCCGACACTCACACACCCGATCGCATCCACTCACACACACCCGATCGCATCCACTCACACACACCCGATCGCATCCACTCACACACACCCGATCGCATACACTCACACACACCCGATCGCATACACTCACACACAAAGACACACACACTGACGATATTGCACATACGCGCTGATACTCACAACATCCGGGGATATCACATGCTTCTGGCCATGTGATCCCCCGGCAGGTCCTGGAAGCTCACAACAGCACAGTATCGCCGCCGAGAAGCAAGCGATATCCCAGGATGCTGTGAGTATGTGGATGCGATGTGATGTGTGAGGTGTGTGTGAGTGTGATCTGATTTGTGTGTGTGTGTATGTGTGTGTGTGTGTGTGCTGTTATGTGTGTGTATGTTCCGCAGCTGCAGGACCTTGATGTGTGGATGCGATGTGATGTGTGTGTGAGGTGTGTGTGAGAGTGAGTGTGAGCCGGTGTACACTGGTAACTATGATACACATCGGGTAACTAAGGGACCTTAGTTACCCGATGTGTATAATGGTTACCAGCTTTCACGGCCTCCGTCAAGATCCCAGCATCGCAAGGTTATGTCTGGCGCTGCCGGGATCCTGATGGAGCCGGTGTAGAAGCAAGCGATATCCCAGCATGTTGTGATGTGTGAGGTGTGTGTGAGAGTGAGTGTGAGAGTGAGTGTGATCTGATGTGTGTGTGTACTCACCTGGGAATCGGAGCTCCGTGTCAGTTGGGCCAGAGCGAGCGTGCATTGCGTGAGGGGGGCGGGGCCTGCAGAGAGCCGGGGCGAGAGGCCAATCCGTGTGGGGGGGCGGGGCCATGGCGAGCCCAGCGGCCAATCAGCTTTGTGTCACCGTAAGGACATGTCACGGTGACACAATTTTGGAGCATGACAGACAGACAGACAGAATAAGGCAATTATATATATAGATAGGCCAGGTACATTGACAATGTACTGATCATCTGGAGGAGGACTGGAGACCCGACCAATATTAATTCTTTAAAAATTGAAACTATTAATTTTGCTACTTATCTCAATTTAGTTTTCTGACAGGTGCTGCAAATTTAGTGCTGAAATGTCTGCACTAAATTTCAGCACCAAATTTGTACTTCTTGGCAGAAAACTGCACCGAAACGCAGTCAAAACCTTTTTTGTGCATTTTTTGACCATGAGATGCTGATTTGGTTCTGAATTTTTTACATTATATTCTTGCACCCAATTTATACTTCCTGGAAAAATATTGCATCACCATAGCATCAAAACTGCAGGGTGTTTTGATGCTTTTTTTGCCAGGAGGTTTGCCAGGAGGTTTAGATTGGGTGCAAGAATATGGTGCAGAAATTTCCTGCCAGGAGCTGCAGGTCTGTGACAGGTTACCTGTGGTCACAGGTGGAGGACAGTGGGAACCTTCAGCTGTAACCGCAAATAACCTGAGTGACTTCACCGCTACAGCTCAGTGGGCAATCATGTTCTATGCATGTGTGCTGTGCCTACAGTAATGTAGCAAAGCTAGAATCATTGTGGGACCTAGTGTGGATTACGTCAGACCTGCATGTTTTGGTGATTCATGAATGGGGATAGAGGGTGGGGCTTTTTTGTACTTTATTTCAAATAAAAGATTTTTTCAGTGTTTATGTTTATTTATTTTCACTTAGAGATTAGTAATGGAGGATCTCAGATGCCTCTAATTACTAATCTAGGCATTACTAATCTACCTGTAAGCTGTCATTAACCTCTTATTATCCCGATTGCCCCCGCATCAGCGCAATTGGGATAAGCCGGGTAAAGTGCTGGGATTGTCACATCTAATATATAGAACATTCCTGGGGAGCTGCAGGTTATTTTTAGGCTTGGGGGCAATAAGCATGGGTCTCCCCAGCCTGAGAATACAAGCCCCCAGCTGTCAGCTTTATCATGGCTGGGTGTCAAAATTTGGGGATGCCGCATGCCGGTTTTTAAACTATTTATTTAAATAAATAATTAAAAAAACAAAACAAAAAAAAAACAAAGACACATGGGGTCCCTCTTATTTTGTTACACAGCCAAGATAAGCACACAGCAAGGGCTGCAGCTTGTAGCCAAATGCTTTATCTCTGCTGGGTATCATAATATGGGGGAACCCTAATCCAATTTATTTATTTATTTTTACATCAAATTTGACACATAGACAGTGTCTTTGATTGAAAGCAGTCAGACATGTTGAAACACAGGGTGGTAGCGCGTCTGACTGCAACCACTCAGAGACACGGCGACTGCAGGAGGGAAGTAGAGCATATACATGAAAGATAATTAGTCACCCTAGAAGTAGTATGAGTTGCCTTGATGCAGTGTACAGCTGAACAAGAGACTCGGTAAGTATAATGTGCCTGCTTTCCCATTTTTTTCTTTATTTTTATTTATGTAATTATTTTTTTAATTACCCGAGTTGCCAAACCCGGATCGCTACCTGGAGTTCCCTGAAAACTCCGGGCCCAGGGTTGGAGCTGGAGAACTTTTGAACCCACGAAGAGCCGGACTTTTACAGTCTGGGTCCGCCCATCAATAATTTTGATAGATAATTTTTTAGTATTTTTCACATGTATATTTGTTTATACATTTGGTTTATTTTCATGCATGAATTTTTGCATAGTCATGAGCTATAATTTGAAATAGATATATTATGTGTTCTCATTCTGTATCTCATGGTACATACAGTGCCTACAAGTAGTATTCAACCCCCTGCAGATTTAGCAGGTTTGATAAGATGCAAATAAGTTAGAGCCTGCAAACTTCAAACAAGAGCAGGATTTAATAACAGATGCATAAATCTTACAAACCAACAAGTTATGTTGCTCAGTTAAATTTTAATACATTTTCCACATAAAAGTGTGGGTCAATTATTATTCAACCCCTAGGTTTAATATTTTGTGGAATAACCCTTGTTTGCAATTACAGCTAATAATCGTCTTTTATAAGACCTAATCAGGCCGGCAAAGGTCTCTGGAGTTATCTTGGCCCACTCCTCCATGCAGATCTTCTCCAAGTTATCTAGGTTCTTTGGGTGTCTCATGTGGACTTTAATCTTGAGCTCCTTCCACAAGTTTTCAATTGGGTTAAGGTCAGGAGACTGACTAGGCCACTGCAACACTTTGATTTTTTCCCTCTTGAACCAGGCCTTGGTTTTCTTGGCTGTGTGCTTTGGGTCGTTGTCTTGTTGGAAGATGAAATGATGACCCATCTTAAGATCCTTGATGGAGGAGCGGAGGTTCTTGGCCAAAATCTCCAGGTAGGCCGTGCTATCCATCTTCCCATGGATGCGGACCAGATGGCCAAGCCCCTTGGCTGAGAAACAGCCCCACAGCATGATGCTGCCACCACCATGCTTGACTGTAGGGATGGCATTCTTGGGGTCGTATGCAGTGCCCTCCAGTCTCCAAACGTCACGTGTGTGGTTGGCACCAAAGATCTCGATCTTGGTCTCATCAGACCAGAGAACCTTGAACCAGTCTGTCTCAGAGTCCTCCAAGTGATCATGAGCAAACTGTAGACGAGCCTTGACATGACGCTTTGAAAGTAAAGGTACCTTACGGGCTCGTCTGGAACGGAGACCATTGCGGTGGAGTACGTTACTTATGATATTGACTGAAACCAATGTCCCCACTGCCATGAGATCTTCCCGGAGCTCCTTCCTTGTTGTCCTTGGGTTAACCTTGACTCTTCGGACAAGCCTGGTCTCGGCACGGGTGGAAACTTTCAAAGGCTGTCCAGGCCGTGGAAGGCTAACAGTAGTTCCATAAGCCTTCCACTTCCGGATGATGCTCCCAACAGTGGAGACAGGTAGGCCCAACTCCTTGTAAAGGGTTTTGTACCCCTTGCCAGCCTTGTGACCTTCCACGATCTTGTCTCTGATGGCCTTGGAATGCTCCTTTGTCTTTCCCATGTTGACCAAGTATGAGTGCTGTTCACAAGTTTGGGGAGGGTCTTAATTAGTCAGAAAAGGCTGGAAAAAGAGATAATTAATCCAAACATGTGAAGCTCATTGTTCTTTGTGCCTGAAATACTTCTTACTACTTTAGGGGAACCAAACAGAATTCTGGTGGATTGAGGGGTTGAATAATAAATGACACTCTGAATAAACTTTTCACAATTAAAAAAAAAAAAAAAAAAAGAAATAACATTCTTTTTTGCTGCAGTGCATTTCACACTTCCAGGCTGATCTACAGTCCAAATGTCCCAATGCCAAGTTAATTCCGAATGTGTAAACCTGCTAAATCTTCAGGGGGTTGAATACTACTTGTAGGCACTGTATATATGTCAGTCACTGCTACACTGTTTGTATTTCATTCATCCTTTTTTGGTTTTATTTTTACAATATTAATTTAACATAATGCTTTTATTGTTCCTTCCTTGATGGTTTGTTGGGAATTCTAGCCACAGCATTGCTTAAATCCTCATATGGGTTACGGTCTCCACCATGACTTGGTCATTTCTAATGTTCTTGACATGTATATATATGTTTTGTACCACTATGTTAGCTATGCCTTTGATTAAGGAAAATCGCATCTGAAATGCGTAAGGTTCATGTATGTTTTCAATGTTTTTTTAAATATCTTTGTCACTAATTTTATGACATTTTGTTATGGACTTTTAACATGGATTAGTTAGAGTGAAATATTTTTTTCTGCAGGAGCTGGATTATTTTGTTTCTTCGTTTACTTCGATGGTAGAGACCAGCCTCAAGCATACTTGCACCTGCTCATTATTCTCCGGGACTACTCCTGAGGCACATTTGACTGAATTTCAGCTGAGCTGATCGTCGCTAATTTCTGTTTTGTGTCTCAAAGACGCCTCCCCATTACTAACCTATAGCTTGATGACAACTGTGATTTTTGATAAACCACAGCTGTCATCAACCTCATATATTACTCTGATTGCCTTCGCACCAGGAAAATCAGGAAGAGCCTGGCAAAGTACTAGAATTGGTACATCCAATGTGAGGCTCAATTTTGGGTGGTTGTGATCTCCTATTTTCAGAGGCCAATACCATGTCTTTTTCCACCCTGATAATACCAGCGCCCAGCTGTCAGCTTTTCCATGGCTAGTTATCAAAAATGGGTGAACCTAAATATTTTTTAAAAAATGGCGTGGGATCCCTTCTCTTTAATCAGCCATGGTAAAGCGGATCACAGGAGGTTACAGCTCCTAGTTGTCTTGTTGTGCCTATGCTGGGTATCAAAATTATGGTGGGAGCCCATGCCACTTTTTTAAATATACTTATTAATTTCTTTTTAGACATCCATACAGCAAACTGTTCTGCAACAAATCACAGGACTGATACAGAACGTGGGATCATGCATAGCAGTCTACAGCTAATCACAGACACTAGCACAGATTGTGGGTAGGGGCAGCAGTGAATATTCATGAAGCTGAATGAGCGGGCATAGAAAAGTATCTGACTGCAGTATTATTTCCTGTATGTATAACCGTTCTGCTCTTACCCCCATTTAGCTTACTTTACAGTCCCCTAGCACTTACTACCTCCATTTTACAGCACAGAACTTCTTGTAGGGAACATTTACTTGTATGTGGTTCATTTTCTAGGGTTTGGGTTAAGTTTGGTTCCCGAACCAAACTTTTTTTTTCAGTCTGTGCAAATTTGGTGAACTCGAATATCCACTGCTCTGCTCATCTTTAGTGCCATCTACTGGGGGCTCTCAATATTGTACATTTTTAATTTACAAATTAAAAACCCTAACACCAAATGGATTAAATTAAGAAAGAGATGTGATCTGTTTATTTGTATAATATTACTTAATGATTTGGAAACCATGACCCATTGAGACCTGGAAGTTTTATGTCCCCATGCTTCAAAATCTATAATGGAAATGGAATAAGTCATTAGCCCTAAAAAAAAGTTTAACATTAAAAATCAGGCTGGATACCTTCCCTTCTAGCTGTGCACAATCTTTGTCTTCTCTTTGTCCTGATCTGATGTAGTTCATAGAGATGATAGAGATGCTACAGTGCCATTAAGTAAACTATTACAAATTCACTGCAACCTGATTCTCAAAAAAGATCTTTCCATGGAAAAAATACAACATACTTCACTAGCAAATTCAATTGGAGTGGAATACTGTAATATAAATCGTGGTCACGGAGAATCAGGCAGGGCAATGATGAATATTAGAAGCAGTCCAGCTTTGTGTTTCAGCTCAGCTTGTACAGGCAACCCTGCACATTGAATGGGGATACTGTACGACTTAATAGATTTCGGGTGTATATAACGTATTCATTTGTTTGTCTTATGACAAGTTATTAAAAGTATTTCAATAAATGCTAAGTTTTATACTCTTATAGTATTCCACTCCAATTGCATTAGTCAGTGAAGTATAAGTAAACAACTACATTTGAAAAGTGCTCCAAAAACTGTGGAATTAAAGGAATGCAAGAAATAATGTGATTCCAACAGCTTCTGCAATATACAGTGTGGATATAGATAATATTACAGACCAGGCAAAAGATGGGAAGATTAGTAGTGACACAACATGTCTTTAGCATTTCTCTAATTTAAGAAAAAAGGCACAAGTGTTATTATAATACACAATATTAATAACTGAACTCTGCAGCTTCCTTTTACAGAGACCCAGATTCCAAAAATGTGTCAGTTACTGGGCTGTAGATCTGCTAAAGATCCAGTAGTTCTCAGAATGCTGAGCCCTGTATAAGCTTACTTAAAATACTGATTGGAAGATGTTTGTGTTTGGTACAATGTACCATGATAGAAAGATGCTAATCAGTGGTAAGGGTGTGGTAACACAGAGCAGGAGGACTATGAGGCACAAGACAAATAGACCTCTAGTGATAATATCCTGCTGATAAAACACTACTTTTATTGAAACTACAGCAAGCAGACTAGTAAGATACACATTACTAATCAGAGTCTATGCCTCTATGTTATGCTGCTCTCAGATTGTATATCAAATACATGCTGATGGATTTTCTTTAACTGATCAGTTGAGCATCCATTCTATTTTCATAACAGTTTTGCTAATCTTTGCTAAGCTTCAAAATAATAATTCACTGACACCAAGTGCATTTACATTGGGGTACCAGAGAAATAGAGACTACCTTTCCTCCTACATTAATTTTCCACCAGTCTTCCCTCTAGTGCTACTGAATGATACCAGTTCCTCAGATGGGGACTGCAGCTTTTTATACCAGCTTATGCGTTCACCACTGTTGCCTTGAGTAGGTGGTCACTTCTCTTGCTAGCCAGATTTTCAATACCATTGTACATTATTAGGGACATTGCCCAATATGGTTAAACAGGAAAACAACCAAATAATTATTTTGATTACTCTTGCATTCATATCATTTAGTGAATCTTAAAACGTATGATTAGACCAAACAAGTTAAGCACTTAAAATGCTAGAGCTTTTGTGTGCTATAGTATTTACTAATAATTTAATTTAATTCTTCAGAGGTTTATTATAATTTGTCTCTTGGAGATGAGAAAGGTAAATTACTGACTTCCAATTTGAGCACTAAAGTAACTGCTGACAAGATCATCATTATATAAAATACAATCAATAGTACACAAAAGAAAAAGAAAACTGCTCATTTTCTTTGTGAATTGTAACCTAAGATTATAGACATTGATACAATTACCTCTGATATTCCTTTATTCCATCATATAAAAAGTTGTGTCTCCGTTGGCCAAATTTACTTTTTGTGTTTCTACTTAAAGCGCACCAATCACCAGGATTTTCCTATATAACCTAAAGCCAGTGCTATACTGGCACTATCAGGATGAGTTTAGATGAGATTAGTTGTCAGCTAGGATGTATAGGTTTTGAAACACAAGTAAATTTTGTAAAATGAGCATGACTGATGGACTAGTGAATTGCGCTCCTGGTAACCTAATAAATAAGACACCACACACTGCGTGACATGGATTAAAATTTTGGCCACAGCAGCCCTTTATTTTTTATAAGAAAAAACATCAACAAGAAAAACAAGATTATCGGCCCAGAGATGTGGTTGTTATAAATCCCAGCCCCATATCCCCCTCCGCCGTGTACACCTAGCTCAAGGGGGAATCTGGGTATACCCCTTGATCATTTTCCTTGTGTCCGCTGAGCTCCTCCCCAGGGACCCATCTATTCCACTGTCCACTGAGCTCCTCCCCAGGGACCCATATTCCACTGTCCGCTGAGCTCTGGCCCAGGGACCCCATTAAAAACATAATTCTCCAACCAACAAAGAGGGGGTTTAAACAACCACATCCCGCCGCCAAATGCTGCTGTAACATACAATATTAAAATGTTAATACAATATTAATATGTTGATATGACATTGTCAATTTGGATACATTACTGATAACAATTGATACAATACTAATAATGTTGATAAAATACCGATGATGTTGAATACCAAAACATTGTTAGAATATTGACAGTGTTGCAATGTCCTGATATTGATACATTTCCCTTTATTATAGGGAGGGTGGGTGGGACAACTGCTGGTTCAGTCTTTGAGTCCAGGACAAAGGAATGACACCTTAACATGGGACCTATTTCTTATATGGCCCCTGCCCCCCATCTCTCCTCCTGCTCGCTGACCCCCCACCACATTCCTTAGGTAAAAACCCCATCCCTTACTCCTTAACCCTTTCCTGGATCTATCACTGCCTCAGTCATGTACGTTACGGCTATCTGCCTTCACTCTGCTTGAGTGATGGACTAGTGAATTGCGCTCCTGGTAACCTAATAAATAAGACACCACACACTGCGTGACATGGATTAAAATTTTGGCCACAGCAGCCCTTTATTTTTTATAAGAAAAAACATCAACAAGAAAAACAAGATTATCGGCCCAGAGATGTGGTTGTTATAAATCCCAGCCCCATATCCCCCTCCGCCGTGTACACCTAGCTCAAGGGGGAATCTGGGTATACCCCTTGATCATTTTCCTTGTGTCCGCTGAGCTCCTCCCCAGGGACCCATCTATTCCACTGTCCACTGAGCTCCTCCCCAGGGACCCATATTCCACTGTCCGCTGAGCTCTGGCCCAGGGACCCCATTAAAAACATAATTCTCCAACCAACAAAGAGGGGGTTTAAACAACCACATCCCGCCAAGACTCGCTCTTGTGACACCTTACAAGAGTGAGTTCCTCCACAACTTAATGGCTCGTTCTACTCCTTCTTGTATTCCCAACATCCATATATCAATGCCAATGTCATTAAGATGTACCTTATCATCTCTCCAAAATTGTTCCTTTGTATTTTCAAGCATCTGGTGACGTATGGCCACCCCTCCATTTTCCAACACAAATTTTGTTATTTTTTTATTAACCTTTATCCTTGTATTATTGATGCGAGCCACTGATCGCGCTGTTCTCCACATTTGTCTAGCTACTATATCCGACCAGACCACCACTGTTTCTGGGTAAGACCTCCATAAATTCAACATATCAAGCTTTATGTTCCTAACTAAATGTCTTGATGTTCTTATTGCTAAATCATTACCACCTAAATGGATAAGTAAGACGTCCGGGGGGCGGTAGAACTCCACATGATACTGGATTTCTTTCAACAGCTGATGCCACTGCATTCCCCTCTTTCCTATCCATGTCACCTGTGCCAAGGAACTGGGCAACCGCAACTGTCTGCCATTAGGCCTGACTGCTGCACGTAAGGCCCCCCAAAAAACAAATGAATGTCCCATGATCCAAACCAGGCATTGCTGTTCAGCTAAAACAAAAACAAAAACACAATTATCACACAATTGTCTAAATGAAGACACAACTACTATACGATTACCAAAATGTACACATATATATACATGTACGCCATTTATAATAAATGCAATCTAATGTAGCTCTTAAATCTGCTCGATTCCCATCTCCCGATTTTTTTAACTATGTCAGGCTCTAAGCCCCATCTAGCAGCTTCTGTGGCTGCTCCTATCCTAAATGAGTGTGAAGTGAATGCATTTGGAGACTCTCCCAATATTGTCAGGCATTTTTTAAGAACTGCTGTGAATTGAAATTGTGACAATGACTTACAATCCTCATGAATTAGTAATGAACCTTGGATATTTGGCCTTATTGAGACATAGTTTCTAAAACAGATGACCGGGCAGGCCCTGGAACCGCTTAAAGGAAACAATGTGATCCATTTTCCTCTACCCTGTTGATCAGTTTTTGACTTTGCCAGAAAACATTCCAATCTGTCTGTGTACTGATGCACGTCCTCGGCTTGTAGACCCCCACTTCTGGTGGAGCTACTCGACACTAACTCGCTGATTCTAAAAGCTCCAAAAAAGGCCAGTGTGAATGCACAACTAAAGAGTAACACTTCAAACGGACTGCTCCAGACTCGGCCTAGTACACTCAGTATCTGCTGCAATAACTGGAAAGAAATCGGACGCCGTTTATCTCTGGTCTTCTTACAACTTTTCCTGTAACCCTTTAGGGCCTGCTTAACTAAAAAATGCTTTGTGTAATCAGTGAAGTCGTGCAACTTAAACCAAAAAGCTAATCCAGACATTTTACTATCAATACTGGACAATGAAGTACCGTCCACAAAGGCCCTGCTAATGTAAAATAACAACAAGGAAACATTGTCATGTAACCTGGCATCATGTGCCACTAGAGCACACAAGTCTTCCCATTCCCTCCATGCTGACTGGTACCTCTGCCATGTGCTTACACCCACAGACCGTTCTATCAGAGCGTATGCGGTGTCACTGGCAGTGACCACAGAAAATCCGGACACTTCTTGCCTTGTACCTCTGCCATCGGGGCTAACGAACGGAATCTGTCCCACTGAAAACGAGACAGAGCATCAGCCACAGAATTGCAAACACCGGGGACATGCACAGCTGTAATCTGACAATTTGACTTTAAACAGCGCAGCACTAGATGACGCAGCAACGTAACAACAGGCAGGGAAGAAGCTGATTGTTTGTTGATGACTTCTACAACTCCCAAATTATCACAATGAAATCTCACTTTTCGGTTTTGGAAAATATTGCACCAAATTTCACAAGCAACCACTATGGGGAACAATTCAAGGAGTACTAAGTTTCGTGTTAACCTATTGTTTCTCCAACTCTCTGGCCACCTATCTGCACACCACTGTCCAGAACAATATGCACCAAAACCAGTTGACCCCGCTGCATCAGTGTGGATGTCTAGATCAAAATTTGAAACCGGTGGTCTGATCCACAATGACCTCCCATTAAACTCCATTAAGAACTGTTCCCATACCGCCAGATCGTCCTTTAATGTTCTAGCCAGCCGCACAAAGTGATGTGGAAAGGTTATGCCTGAGGTAGCTGCAGCTAGGCGCCTACAAAAAACTCTACCCATTGGAATAATGCGACACGCAAAGTTCATTTTTCCTAACAGCGATTGTAGATCCTTTAATCTAATCTTACGGTGAGAGCTAGCTTCTCTGACTGCCTCCAGCAGATCACTGACCTTGTCATCCGGTAATCTGCACTCCATTGTCTCACTGTCAATCAAAATTCCTAAAAACTTGATAAGTGTAGACGGGCCTTCTGTTTTATCTGATGCTAACGGTACTCCGAAACGCTTAAAAACCGACTGAATCGCTGACAATAATGAAGCACAAACAAATGACTTTGGTGGACCTATACATAGGAAATCATCTAGATAATGCAGGACAGAACGCACGCCGGCTTCCTTCTTTACTACCCACTCCAAAAATGTGCTAAATGATTCAAACAAGGAGCATGAGATGGAGCAGCCCATCGGTAAACACAAGTCTACATAAAACCTTCCCTGCCACTGACAACCCAAGAGATGGAAGCTTTCTGGATGGACTGGTAAGAGTCTAAAGGCAGCTTCAATGTCTGTTTTTGCCATTAAAGCTCCTCTGCCGTACTTCTGTACCCATGCAATCGCTGTATCAAATGAAGTATACGAGACTGTGCAAAGTTCCTGATCGATTCCATCATTAACTGAGCTTCCATGAGGGAAGGACAGATGATGGATCAGCCTAAACTTATTGGGTTCCTTCTTTGGGACCACTCCCAATGGAGAGACCCTTAAGTTTTCTATTGGCATTTTGGTGAATGGGCCTGCCATGCGGCCCAGGTCAATTTCTTTGTTTAGTTTTGTGGAGACAATGTGAGAATATGTATAAGCTGAAGCAAGGTTACGAGAACAGGTTAATGGGCCTGAAGTAGATGGGATCTTAAAACCTTCTGAGAAACCCTCCCCCAGCAATTGTGCTGCTTTTCTATCTGGGTACCTGCTTAGATAGCCCACCATCTCCCCGAGTCTAATTGGGGTTTCCCCCTTTTTGGTTAATCTCTGCTGTTGGGGTTTTATTTCGTTTAAAGCATTTTGATAGGCTATGGTTTCCACTACAGAAGGTGCATTCATGTCTGTACCTGCATGTGTTTCCGAATCTGCACTGGCTATCATTGAACTGCCAGCAGCAACCTTTTCTGTTTGCTGCTGACAATCCGATTGCTGATGATCTGCCGACATAGCCCTGAAAGGGCTGATTAACCCCATGTGGCGCTGTCATGAGACGCATCCATAAACCAATATCTTTGTGATCCCAACGAATCCCTTGGCGACCAGCCTTTCGTTGGCGAAACTGCTCATCATAGCGCAGCCATGCTAAACCTCCATACACACGGTGCGCCTCCCCGATAGAATTCATGTAACAAAATAAGGCAGAGCAATGTTCAGGAGTTTTTTGGCCTATTACACTTGCTAATATGGCAAAGGCCTGGAACCAATTGCTAAATGTTTGGGGGATGAGACGATAGCGTCCTTCTTGTTCCTCTCTTTTCCTCTCATCAAACCTTACTCTATCCAAGTTATATTTTTCTAAGGGCAATAATGAAAATATTTCCACATATTCGTCGGCCCAAATCTTCTCCCTAACCTCCTGTTTCAAATGAATCCCTAGAGGACCCTCAAAACATACATATAATTCTCCTTTTGCTGCATCAGATAATGTAACCCCTTGTGAAATTACTGCGTCCTCCTGTGTCTCTGGATCAGCACACAACTGACTTACCACCTCCGATGTCCGGCGACCATTTCCACACCATGCAGCAATAGGAGAAGAAGTTATGGGTAAGCTAGACTGACTCAAAGCCTCCTTAACCCCTGACACTAATTGCTGTACTACTGAATTAAGATCCCATCCTACATTGCCGGGAACTGTACCCCCAACTGCGCCCACTGGACTCATTACAGGTGTTGTTACACTAGATATAGGACAAGAAAAAGTGGTCTCACCAATACCTGGCTGCGTCCTAGGTTGACCAGCCGTCCGTGACGTATTAGTTATAGTCTCTACAGCCCCTCCATTATTGAAGTGCTGCGTGCTGCTGCCCTCTAGTGGGGAGTCGTTATCTGTGTCATAGTCATTGTCTGGAATCTCTTCTGAGTCTTGTAGCTGTAGATTTATTGCTTGACTCACATCCTGAGCCGGCCGATGAAGTCTTTGTCTGGTTAAAGTACTTTTGCGCAGTTGTCTTTTTGGATTCCTACCACTCCTCGTGTAATGAGAACGCGGATCCGGAAATGTTGTGTGTCCTAAGCCCATCCCCCCCGTGTTGGTTCAGTTCCTGGGGTGAGGCCGTATGATGTCCTCTAGAATGATGCAAAGATTGTTGAGGAAGTTCTAAGGATTCATGGTGGGCTGTGGTCACGTCAGTTGTAGCTTGTGTGGCTGCTTCTCTGGCTGGCACCTCAGTAGAGCTGGACTTTCTCCTTGCACTTCTTGGTGTCTCTCTGGTTAGATGATCTGGCTCTTTTCTCTGTACCTTGTTATTCTTGTACTGTAGTTTCCTTCCTGGTTTGTAAGAAGGATCAGAGGCCGTGCTGCGCTTTGCTCTTTTCCTAGAAGTAACAGAAGGACTTATGATCCTATTGTGAGTCCTATTGGCCATTTCAGAAGTTAGTCTCTCAGGAGGTCTGGATCTTCTTAGAGTTTGATGTTCAGAAAGTTCAGAAGGGACAGATGCTGTATCCCGGGCATTCTTCAGCAATTCGTCTAGCTGGGCCTGAATCCATTCGGGCCTACACGTCAAAGCCGCAGCCTGAACAGTCTTCAGCAAGGCATCCATACTGCTGGTTCAGTCTTTGAGTCCAGGACAAAGGAATGACACCTTAACATGGGACCTATTTCTTATATGGCCCCTGCCCCCCATCTCTCCTCCTGCTCGCTGACCCCCCACCACATTCCTTAGGTAAAAACCCCATCCCTTACTCCTTAACCCTTTCCTGGATCTATCACTGCCTCAGTCATGTACGTTACGGCTATCTGCCTTCACTCTGCTGATTTTTGAATGGCAGCAGCTGCCAATCAGCTAATAGCTGGGGTGGGTATTCATTGTGATTCCCATCCCCCCTGTCTGTCCATCCTCCCCTATCTGTTATTTATGCTAATTCTATTATAGAATTGTTGTACTAACTGATTAGAAAGACCTGTGCTGATCTCATAGCCATGTGACCAGAAGGGGCAGGGCTTCAGTCAACATAGCTGATACCAGGAAGCAACATTATTTTTATGTTGGCTTAGGCCACGCCCCTTCTGATCACATGGGTATGACATCAGCACAGATCCTTCTAGTCAGTTTGTAAAATGATTCTATAATAGAATAGCATAAATAATAGGGGTAGGACAGCAGGCAGGAGGGTGGGAATCACTATCAATACCTACCCCAGCTATCAGCTGATCGGCAGCTGCTGTCATTTTACAAACTTTACTTGCTTGTGTTTCAAAACTATACATCCTAGCTGACAACTAAAGGTATATATAGAATCAGTATAGCACTGGCTTTAGGTTATATAGGAAAATCCTGGTCTTTTAGTTCAGTTGTGTATAGAATTAATTTTTCAATTAAAATTTTTGGTACCTCACTAAGATACCATAAATTTTAAGGAAGCATTAAATAAAAGAACTTCAGAAAACAAAGATTTAACCAGAGAAATAGATTATATCATTTAGGCAACATGCTCAATTTACAGTAGTTTGGAACCACCTCAATGGTCACTGAAAAATGATTTTGTTAAATACGTATAGATTCCTGTCGGTGCAACTTATCCACTTTGATTGGCTATCACTTAGAGTCTTAATAATGTAACCATATTTACTCGAGCATAATGTTGTATATTTACTCTAACCAAATGTTACCTCTATGTGCGGTTGAAACCTGCTTGTGTATGGGAAGCAAGGGCCCTGGCTATATAGGAAATTGAACAAACATAGCTAAAGGGTAGGACTGGGTTCTCAGACAGAAAAAACTGCATAACAATCAAAAAAGACTGCTAGAACATCATTGTAAATGTGAACAGGGTGCCAGATAAAATATACATAATCGATATGAAGTGAAAGCTGCACACCAGATTCAGAGAAATATGAACAAGCATAACTGCTTTGTGATACATAAGGAATGAAAAATACAATTAGCCATATGAAAAATAGAAAAAATTGAAATGTGACATTACATAACTGCTGAGGATTATTTGAAAAAAGAGATATTTAGCTAATGTATTGATCAATTCATTACTGCGCCATAACCACTTCACGGTAATCTCTTATTTATGGGGTCCCTAACCAAATGTTACCTCTATATGTGGTTAAAACCTTGTATTTTTCATTCCTTATGTATTATAAAGCAGTTATGCTTGTTCATATTTCTCTTAATTTGGTGTGTAGCTTTCACTTCCTGTGAATCCTGGCACTCAGCTTGTATTCAAGGAACTTCATCATAATAGTGACAGTGGTCATCAGCTGACGCTCGGCTGTCATGGCAACCCATCGGCACCCCGTTGCCTCATCATGGGGCCTTCGATGGGTGTGTGAATGGTACTCCCCGCTGCCGCATGTTATATATGTCTGAGTTTGACAGCGCACTCTGACTACTTAACAGACGCAGGATGATTTCTAATCCACCAGCGCATGTTAGCTGCCTATGTTGACTGATCAAATCAGCTAACATGTGCAGAGAAAGATGCAAACTCAGCGCATCAAAGTCTGGGACACAACCAAGGACATACTGGTACATCCTTGTTCAAGTCAAAAGTGGCTGGTTTTTGCTGTTACTGTATTTCATTCCACTTTTCATCTGTTTTGTTTTGTTCTTTTCATTTTAAAAATCAATCAAATGATTGCAGATATATGGGCCTTTTTATATTTAGTGCTGAGCAGCCTAAAGACAAACCCCTGGAGAATCTTCAGCTGATCCACATCCCTTATTATAGACCCAAAAAAATTAACAATATATAATAAGGCCCATATCTCTGGAATTGTAAGGCTGTGTTCACACAGGCCGTTTTTACTGCGTTTTTTTTCTGCAGCAAAATCTTATCTTGTGGCAGGAAGTCTCCTGGTGGTTTTATGCATTTTTGGTATGGTTTTTGGCCTTGATTTTGGTGCATTTTTTATGGCATTTTTGCAGCGTTATTTTACTGCTTTCTTTGTACTTCCAAGTCCAGACACGCTCCTGTTCAAAAGTACCCAAGTGCAACACCTGGGCTGGGATTAATCTAGATCCAGCGGTCGAGTAATAAAAAAGGCAAAAATAAAGAATAAAAAACAATAATGCAAGAGTACTATACTTACCAGTCTCTGACAAGGCTGTAAGCTGTTCCTGTGGCTGTTCCTTCTAGTTACGGGGCCGCTCATTAGCCTTATGCATGTTCACTACTTTCCTTTCCCACTGGTGTCTGTGATTGGTTTCCCTTAAACGCGCCCCTACTGTGAGTGGAAGCGTGTCTGACACTTTCAATCACAGGTGCTATGTGCATCTATTGTGGTATATGAATAAATAAATAAATAAAATTGACGTAGGGTTCTCTCATATTATGATACCCAGCACAGATAAAGCATATGGCTACAGGCTGCAGCCCCCAGCCATGCACTTATCTTGGCTGTGCATCAAATTAAAATATTTAAATAAATAATTAAACAATAGCATGCAGTTCCTTTTAATTTTGATACCCAGCCAAGATAAAGCCCGACAGCTGGGAGTTGGTATTCTCAGGTTAGGCTCACTCAGTTTCTATCTGAACCTCAAAGCGGGCGGTCATTGTTCTATGGCCGCACACTGTGAGTTCAGATGAAGGAGAGCTTGAATTATCATGGGATCTTATGTGGATTACGCCAGACCTGCAGGGGTGTTTTGGGGGTTTAAAAAGTAGCAAAAGAGAGTGATTTTTGTCTTTTATTTCAAATAAAGGTTTTTTTCTGTGCTTGTGTTTATTTCTTTTCACCTACAGATTAGTAATGAGAGTCTCATAAACACCTCCCATTACTAATCTAGGGCTTAGTGGCAGCTGTGAGCTGCTATTAACCCTTTATTACCCCGATTGCCACAGCACCAAGGCAATTGGGAAGAGCCGGGTAAAGTTCTGGGATTGTCGCATCTAATGGATGCGACAATTCTGGCTGGCTGAAGGCTGCTATTTTTAGCCTGTGGGGCCCCAATAACCATGGGTCTCTCCAGCCTGAGAATAACAGCCTCCAACTTTTGGGCTTTATATTTACTGGGTATCAAAATTGGGGGATCGCAAGCTGGTTTTTTAATTATTTATTTAAATATTTAAAAAAAAAAAAGCTGCATGCGGTTCCTCTTATTTTGATACTCAGCCTAGATAAGTGCACGGCTGGGGTTTCCGTATGCTATATCTATGCTGGGTATTGTAATATGGGGGACCCTATGCCAATTTATTTATTTATTTTTACTGCATGATAGACCCACAGAGAGGGTCTGTGATTGGAAGAGTCAGACAAGCTGGCACTCAGTGTGATGGCGCTTCTGACTGCAACCAATCACAGACACCATTGGGTGGGGAAAGCAGTGAATATGCAATGAATTTAATGAGCGGCCCTGGAAGAAGAAGGGGAAGTCAGGAGTTACAGCCATGCTGGAGCCTCAGAAAGTAACACTCCTCCTCTAATCCCCTATCCTTTCCACCACCATTTTTATGTTTTTCATCCCCATAGACTTTTAGGGGGACCTTCGTCCAGCCAGATACCTTGGATTTTTTCCAGTCTGAAACCGGCTACATTAACACGACTGATCCATTTTTGCGGTCTGCAAAAAACAGTCCATTTTTTTTCACGGGTGCATCCGTGTGGCATCCGTTTCTGTTCCGTAGACGGTCCGTATGTCATCTGTTTGTCATCCGTGTGCCTTCCGTTTTTTTTGTGTACTGCAAAAAAACTAAATGAGGGTAAATGCATAAATTTACCCAGGATCCATAGCTTCATCCTACATGAGGCGGTCACATGTTCACTCCAGTGCCATTTTCTACTGCTTTTCACAGCGTAGAGCACTCTGGTGATTTCCCTGTGCTTGTGCACTTCATATCAGTCTTTTCTGTCATTATAATGGCAGAAAGACACATAATGTCCCACTCTCCTGCATTTTGTAATTTTGCACCCTTTGGTGCCTTTCATGTGGCACTAAGGAGTGCTTACCTTTGTATTTAGCCAAAAAAATGAAAAAAAAAATGTCGTAGGGTTCCTCCTAGTTTTGTAGCCAGCTAGGGTAAAGCAGACGGCTGCAGCCTGCAGACCACAGCTGGCAACCTCACCTTGGCTGGTAATCCAAAACTGAGGGCACCCCACGCTGTTATTTTAAATGAAATAAATAATTTTTAAAAAAAAACACGTAGGGGTCCCCCCAAAATTGGATCACCAGCCAAAATAAAGCAGACAGCTGGGGTCTGATATTCTCAGACTAGGGAGGTCCATGGTTATTGGACTCTCCCCAGCCTAAAAATAGCAGGCCGCAGCCACCCCAGAAGTGGCGCATCCATTAGATGTGCCAATCCTGGTGCTTCGCCCCAGCTCATCCCGCGCCCTGGTGCGGTGGCAAACCGGGTAATATATGGGGTTAATACCAGATGTGTAATGTCACCTGGCATCAAGCCCTGGGGTTGGCGAGGTCAGGCGTCTATCAGATACCCGACATCACCAACCCAGTCAGTAATAAAAAAAAATAGACGACAAACACATTTTTATTTGAAAAAACACTCCCCAAAACATTCCCTCTTTAACCAATTTATTAGAATGAAAAACAAATCCAGGTCTGGTGTAATCCAAGGGGTTGCCATGACGATCCACACTGTCCCAGTCAATGAAAAGCAGGATGTTCCCCATTGGCTGGGAGAGCAGTGCAGTGACCTGAGCTAACATCAATGGGTCAGCCCAGGTCACTGCAGGGCATGACAAGTGCTGCTGTCAGCGAGGTACATTACCTGCGCTGATCTCCTGCACTGCTGACAGCCCCTGTCACTAAGTTCAATGACCGGCGCCTTCACACCAAGTATCGCGAGAGGCCCGTGACGTCACCGCTAGTCAGTCTCGGGTCGGAAGCGAGAGAAGGTGATGTGACAAGCGGCGGCCATGGAGGACAGTGACAGCGCTGAGGTCGGGACTTCATCACCGCAGGTAAGCCGAGCGGGACCATGTGTGAAGAGTGCCAGGATGCCGGACGTGTGTGTGTGTGTGTGTATGTGTACATGCCGCGTGCAGGAGGGGACGGAGCGAGCTGAGCGGGGAAGTGTGGGCTTCCTGCACGTAACTAGGATAAACATCGGGTTACTAACCAAAGCGCTTTGCTTGGATACCCGATGTTTATCTTGGTTACCAGCTTCTGGCAGGCTGCCAGCGATGGCTCCTGCACACTGTAGCTGTAAAAAGCCCTGCTTTTTGCTGCTAGAACCGTTCTCGAATGTATCTAGAACTATCGAGCCTTAGCAAAAAGCTCGAGTTCTAGTTCTATTTAGAACACCCCCCAAAATCACTCGAACCGCGAACTGGAGAACCACGAACCACGAACCGCGCTCAACTCTACCTAGGACTCATCCCCAGCCAGGAGGTGAATCACTGAGGATTTAATCTGCCCAGTCAATTGTCTGACTGCTCCCATCATCACAGGCCCAACCTCAGCAGCTACAGAGGGATATGAATTTTCCCACCCGTACTACACATGGAGTCTCTGTGCTCCACTCTCTGCTGCAGATCGTCTTCGGTGCCAGTATCCAGGTGACAACTGCAGTTGTTCAGGGGTGCACAACCACCTGGGTGAGTAGTACTTTGTACCAGCCATAACCACAGTCCCAAACAGATTCACGCTGCAGCGCACCCTGTGTTTTTTTCTTCTCTGTGCATTTTTGGATGGTGGATTGAATAGTGCTCCATGAGTTCAGGGATTGGGCTTTTTTTAATAACCTAACCTTGCTTTACTCTACTCTACAACTTTATCCCTGACCTTTCTGTTGTGTTCCCTGATTTCCATGAAGCTATTTGAGCCCTAATGTTATCAAACAAACCTCTAAGGCTTCACATAGAATAAATTACCTGTGGTTGATCAGTATTTTATTTAGGGGTTGGAAACTACAGAATACAAATATTTGCACATCACAATTTTCAAATTTATATTTTTAAAATGTTTAGAAAATCATGTATCATTCCATTTACACTTCAGAAATTCTTGCTACTTTGTGATGATATATCACATGACAGTCCAATAAAATACATTTGTTTGTGAGTGTCATGTGAACAAATTTGGAGAGATACATAGGGTATGAATACTTTTTCAAGGTACAATATATTCATACATATTACACTGAATAAATATATTAAGAAAATTATTTAGGGTACAGACACTGAAGAAACACTGACGTCTATAACGTACTGAAAATATATATTTTTTATGCTTTGCAATTTAATATTCACATCAAAGCATCCTAGTAAAGGCATCCTATTAAAATGCATGTGAAAACTCCCTGTTCTTCCTATACTTTTGTTTCAGCCACTCAGACAACGAACTAAATAAGACAAGTGTGCATTGATTTTACAGAGTGAATTCCTTTCCTTGCAGCTGCAGTGGTTTCCTATGAAAGAAGCTTACTTTTTAGAAAGCCTAGCTAATTCTCCAGAATGCCTCTTCAATATACCAATTTTTTCCAACCTGGCAGTTCTGGATTGCATGTGCCAATTACTTAGATATGGAAGAAGCTTTTTTCCATAAAATTGTTCACATGTTCATTCCACCAAATCCTTTTAGATACCTTTGTAAAATGTCGGTTTTAAGTGCTATTAGTCTAATACTTCTTTCAGTGTACTGCATAAAACTACAATTCTATTCAGTAAGAGCCTATCTTGAGAAAAAATTGATTCTATTTTTTTCTATATAGTAAAGTGTGTTTACGAAATAGAAAGTATAAATAATAATATACAGAAAATGTTACACATAGAATCATTGAAGAAAGTAAAATTTGATCTAATGAATCATGACTAAATTGTATGTATGACTATTATCTTGAGATCTATATCACACAAACTTTTACAACAGTTTGGCATATTTTGCTCTGTGAAAAAGATTGATTCACAGAATTTGCACCTATCTTGAAAGGCACCTATCTTGCACTTATTTTTTGCCAAATATAGACAGCGGTACAGCCATGCTATTAATTTGCACCTCTTTTAACTTTCGCTTTTTATATTTACATATGAGGCTAAGGTCAGTTTCAAGTGTAAGCCAGTCGCATATTTGTAGTCGCATTGCTCACACCTGCCTTTTCAGCTTTGCGGATAAATTTGAATTTCGATTGTAATCAGGGCTTTGTGATGGCAACTCCAAATCCTTAACTTTGTTATCCTTAAGCTACTTTGTAACTAGTTTGGCAGTATTCTTTGGGTCATTGTCCCTTTGGAAGACCAATTTCTTCCCAAGTTTTAAGTTCCTGTCTGATGTCTTGAGATATTGCTTCAGTATTACCACATAATCTTCTTTGCTCATGATGCCATCTATTTTGTAAAGTGCACCAGTCCCTCCTGCAGCAAAACAACCCCACAACATGATACAACCACCCCAGTGGGGATAATGTTCTTAGCCTTGAAAGCTTCTCCTATTTTCCTCCAAACATAACAATGGTCATTATAGCCAAACAGTTTAATTTTAGTTTTGTCAGACCACAGGACATATCTCTAAAATTAAGGTCTTTGTTCCTGTGTACATTTGCAAACATTAATCTGTTTTGTTTATGTTTATTTGTGAGTAGAGATGAGTGAACCGGTCGCGGTTTGGCTCGAGTTCGGTTCGCCGAACGGAGGTCTCGTTCGAGTTCGGTTTGGCGAACGTTCGACGAACCACTCGAACCGCAGAGGAAACAATGGCAGGCAATCACAAACACATAAAAACACCTAGAAAACAACTTCAAAGGTGTCCAAAAGGTGACAAACAACTCACAGCACAACACAAACACATGGGAAAGTGACTAGGACATATACTCATGCGAAAACAAAGGAGCTGGACAAGGAAAAAGAAGAGGAGACACAGATATGAGTATATGCAAGGGAACGTCGATGCCATTACTGTGCAACTTGAGCCCTGCTCATTTTAGGCTTCCAATCTGGATAAATAGCCTGAGCTCACCACGTATGCCTTGGGGATCTTATTGTTTCCCGCAGCCAGCAATTTCTCGGAACGTGTCCTCAGTGCTGCTGGGGGTGTGCTGACAGATAAGCACGCGCATCTGTCCACTGACAATGTGGACAGACTAACGTTCACCAAGATGAAAAAGTCATGGCTCTCAGAGGACTTTTCTTCCCCTGGCTCAGCCAGGGGAGGCGAAAGGCTCGCGTATTTTTGAGAGTGCTTCATGCAAAGGATCTTTTTCATCTTGAAAATGGGGTCAACTGATGCCAGTCAAGTGGGGTGTGTGTGGCCCAATTAGTGGAAACGAGGGAGACTGTGGTTGGAGTCCCCTTGCTGTGTTTTACATGCTTTTAGAAGGGCATGACATGGCTTAGAGCTTGACTTTCAGCATCTGGAAACTGTTGGTTACCAAAATGCTTACTTTCAAACCTTTTTAACCGAGGATTTTCGAGACCTTATGCCCATCGCAGTGCCCCAAGAGCTGATGCCTAGGCGCCACTCCTTCTCCAACAAAGGCGTGCACGCGCTACACCAGCATGTCGCACCAAACATCACCGCTTCTTTGAGAAACTGTGTGACAGGGTGCATTTCACCACAGATACTTGGACCAGTAAGCATAGACAGGGGTGTTACATGTCGCTGACTGGGCAATGGCTTACTATGGGGAGAGATGGAGAAGGGTCTGCTGTACAAGTCTTGCTGTCCCCACGAGTTGTATCAATCCTTCCTCTGTATGTAGAAGTTAATACACTGCTTCTGCCTCCTCAACCTCATGTGGGTCCTTCACCTCGGCCCAAACCCTGTGTGGTCAGGGCACCCTTCCTTGTAACTGTGCAAAAGGAAAACCACACACCTCCTTACTATGCTGGCAGCAGAGCTTGTGAGGCAAATCCCGGGATATGAAGATGAATTATGACTTCCAGTCATAATCGCTCATCACTCCCTGGCAGTGCCCCCCTCCCTTCTTGTTCTCAATGTCCAGCATCTGTGAAGGTGTTACACCTCCATGGCCATCTCCTGTGATATGGAGATGAGATGATGTGGGAACAATGGACTCAGGAGGACTCCCTGCCGTGACCCTGTGGTAGGGGCTGCTATCTAATTAGCAAGGCTATGGAAGTATCCAGACAGAACGACTCCAGTAAAAAATGGTTCATATCTCGCAAGCCATATTTCCGATAAATATGGCAACCATAGAAATGGTGTCTCCGCATGCGGACGATGCTGGCACACCCTTTTTATGGGAGCAGGACCTGGGGAAATACCCCAGGCGTGATATCAGCCAATGGGGAACTAGTAGGCAAGTCATGAGTCCTCTCGTTCTGTAGCTAAATTCATAGCTGTCACAATGAGAGCGTTGGCGTCCGCCTACGACGCTCCCAGGCAAAGTTATGGCCCATATTCCATGTTGGGATATTGTCCATAACTCAAGCCAGGGGTGGAGCAGTGCTCCCTCTGAGGTCACGAAGGTAGGAGGGGACCTGGATTTGCCCAGGTTGATAACCCTACTTCGGCCATTTTCCAGGGTTCTTTCGCTGGGGGTCACGTGTAGGAAACATCTGTGGGAAGGATCCTAGAAACCTGGCCTACAGCGCCCCCCTGTGGCCAGACGCACAAGGTAACTGCTGGAACTGTGTATGCCTGTTTGTAACCCATGCTTTGCTTGTAACTGTACTCTGACATATGTATATTCTGTAGATTCCCTATTGTATATATTGTAGTTTCTAGTGTGCTTTAGGCTGATTAAATTATATAATTAATCTTGGGCTGTTCTGTTATCTCGATCTTGAATCCCACGTCTGTGTGTTCGGCTAATAGTTACCGTGAAGCGGTTGGTGGCAGCGAGTTGTGCCAAGGATTATTGTGGGGAGGCCAGTGAGATTCGGGGAGGTTTTATATATTCCGCCCGCGGAGGTCGGGGGAATATATACCCTACTCTCACCGGGGACCCTTCAATAATCGGCATAAGTAGTATAGCGGCCTCCTTGCTTATCGTCGGCCAATTCCATAATTGGCCTGACTATAAGAGGGGCGCTAGAGAGCGCATCACGTGCTCTGTCTGTCGGTCGGGAGGTATAAAGGAGGGGTGACCCCCCACTTGTTACCCCCCGATTGTGACGTACTGGTAGCCAGCGCGGGGGATTTCTGAGTGACCCCCCCGGTGGTTCGTGACATATTGGTGGCATAGCGGTGGGATCGAGATAATAGTGTGTGTGAGTGTGAGACCCTACTCCCAGACACTAAAGACTGCCTGCAGCAGCTGTGGCTGCTGGGGTCTTCAGACTAGCTCAACACTAGAGTGTCAGAGTGCAGATACTGTAAGGTGTGTGGAGGCATCAGGTGTCAGTTCTGTGTCAGCGACCAAAGTCTGCAAGAATGGCTGAGAGCACCAGGAGCAAAGCCAAAGGAATGGCCGATGCTCAGGCCAGAGACGATGAGGAGGTTGTCCACGAGCCCTCCAAGAGCCCGACGCCAGAGAACAGCTCTGCAGAGGACATCGCACAACCTGGCACTGCTGGACAAAATGAGGAGGAGCTCGCCCAAGGGTCCTCAACGAGCCAGATGCCAGCCCTCCGCTCTGCAATGGACAGTGAATCACCAGGCTCCGCAGCGGGCCGCAGATCACCACGTGCCATTCCACCGAGCCTGGGAGGCTCGGATAGCCTTCTTCAAATGGCTATGGCCCTTCTCCAGGCTGGAGACCAGGAGGGCTACAAGGAACTCCTGGCAGAGCGCAGGGCAGAGCGGCAGGCGGCGCGTGACGCTGAGGCTGCGGAGCGGCAAGCAGCGCGTGAGGCTGCGGAGCGGCAAGCAGCACGTGAAGAGCGACGGCAACAGGCAGACCGTGACCACCAGCTGCAGCTAGCTCAGCTCCGGCCCTCATCAGCCACACGTGACCTTCAAGACACCAAACTTCCAAAGGTCCGTGTTGAGGACTTCCCAGTGCTGGAGAAGGATGGAGACTTGGACTCTTTCCTGACTGCTTTTGAACGGACTTGCTTGCAGCACCATCTGGACAAGGATCAGTGGGCCAAATACCTGACCCCCCGTCTAAGGGGTAAGGCCCTGGATATCCTTGGGGACTTGCCTGCTGAGGCAGATCAGGGCTACGACACCATCAAGCGGGCCCTGATCCAACAGTACAACCTCACTCCGGAGTCCTACCGCAAGAAGTTCCGGACCCTGCAAAAGGGGCCAAAGGACTCCTGGGCTGACCACCGGCGGGCACTTGCCCGAGCTGCCGACCACTGGACCCAAGGCCTGCAGCTTTCCACCGGACCGGAGATCCTGGACTTGTTCATCACGGAGCAACTCTTGTGGAACTGCCCTGAGGATCTCCGCCAGTTCATCTGAGACCAGAAGCCAAAGGGGTCCACGGCTACAGCTGCCCTGGCCGATGACTACACCAACAATCGGGCTCCTGAGGCCAGGAGAGCAGCCACCAGCAGCACCTGGAGAGGGGGTAAGATGAACTCTGCGACTGCCCCACCTGCCCCTAGACTGCAGGGGGTGTCCCCCTCAACTCCCCTCTCCAGGCCCGTGGCAGAACCAAGACGGTGCCACCAGTGCAACTTACCTGGACACTTCAAGGCCATGTGCCCTCAGCGTCCCAAGGCCCCGGCTCCGTCCCCGTCCCAAGGGCCGCCCAAGGTGTATTGTGTGGGTGGGGGTGGTGGTAGGTCCCTGGACAGCTTCCAACCTGTCACCGTCGGCCGGTCTGTGACCATGGGACTGCGAGACAGCGCCTCGGAGGTGACTCTGGTGCGGCCGGAGATGGTGTCCCCCCAAGACTTGATCCCAGGAAAAACCCTCGCTGTCTCCGGGATTGGAGGCATTGACCCGGCGCTGCCTGTTGCTGACATTTATGTGGACTGGGGCGCAGGGCGAGGGGTGAGGGAGGTGGGGGTAACTGATCGGATCCCCGCAAACGTGCTACTTGGGACAGATTTGGGGCAGATAACCTCCCAGTTTGGGCCCCAACCAAGGGCTGAACCTTCAGCCAGTACTGACAGGCCTCCGAACAATGTTAATGTGTTATCTATGAATGATGTAAGGGAGGAGGGAGTGAACTCTGATACTTCTGCTTGCATAGACACCATAGACACACACACAGCTGCAGCTGTGACAGGGGAGGGGGTCAGAGAAAGGTGTGACAATGCCTCTACAAGTAATCAGCCTGTGAGCTGGGATCTGTTGCCCTCTGCAGGGATAAGCAGAGAGCAGGGTGCTGCAGGGGGAGGACCAGTGTGTGGGGTGGGGGCTACCACAGCAAATGTGGGGTCCCCAGAGATTTCACAGCGGGGTTCTGTTGCTGCAGGAGGGGAACAGGCAGGTGAGATTGGGGCCGGTCCAGGAGCGGAAGTGCTCCCAGGTAAGATCTCGGTGCATGGTTCCCCCACAACCGGGGTGTCAGGAAGCCAGGTAGGTCTGCCTGAACCGGCGACTTGGTCAGGAACGGAGGAGGAGCAGGCACGACCCACGGTCGCAGCGGCTGTGGCCGCTGTCACCCGCAGTGGGAGTGCTGGAAGCCAAGGGGCCTCCCGGAGGTCCGATAGCTCTTCCCCTTCTGACCAAGTGGCAGCCGAGTCAGGTGGAGGCCAGGACACAGGTCCCGGGGTACTGACTGAAGATGTGACAGTCTCGTCGATTCTGGCCACATCTAGTCAGGGGTTTCAGGCAGCGTTAGAAGCTGACGACAGCCTGAAAGCTCTTAAGGAGCAGGCGGCACAGCCTCCCTCGGACTCGGACCCGGAGCGAGTGGTCTGGGACCAAGGACGGCTGTACCGGGCCACGGTCCAGCAGGGTTCACCGGAGGCGTGGCCCAGGGACCGACAGTTGGTGGTACCCTATCCGTTCCGGACGGAGTTGTTGCGGATCGCACATGAGATTCCGATGGCCGGACACCTAGGGATCGCTAAGACCAAGGCCAGGTTAAACCAGCATTTCTACTGGCCAAAAATGGGGGCCGATGTGGCTGCCTACTGCCGTTCGTGTGAAACCTGTCAGAGAGTGGGGAAGGCGGGGCCACACCCCAAAGCCCCACTAGTATCTCTGCCAATCATCGATGAGCCTTTCAGGAGGGTGGCTGTGGATCTGGTCGGCCCGCTGGCCATCCCCAGCAGCTCCGGGAAACGCTTCATACTGACGGTAGTGGACTATGCCACCCGGTACCCAGAAGCAGTGGCCTTGTCGTCCATTCGGGCTGACAAGGTGGCCACCGCATTGCTGGAGATTTTCTCCCGAGTGGGTTTTCCCCAGGAAATGCTCACTGACCGGGGGACCCAATTCATGTCCCAGCTGATGGAGGCCCTCTGTAAGCAAGTCCAGGTGCGACATCTGGTGGCCAGCCCGTACCATCCACAGACTAATGGCCTGTGCGAGCGGTTTAATGGCACCTTAAAGCAGATGCTTAAGATGTTGGTCGACTCCCATGGGCGTGACTGGGAGCGGTATCTCCCACACCTGTTATTTGCTTACCGGGAGGTTCCACAGGCCTCAACAGGATTCTCACCGTTTGAGCTCCTGTACGGGCGACGTGTGCGGGGCCCCCTGGCTCTGGTGAAAGAGGCTTGGGAAGGGGATTTGGCCACCCCTGGAGTGTCGGTTATCGAGTATGTCATGCGCTTCCGGGACAAAATGCAGGCCTTGACGCAACTGGTACACGACAATATGGCTCAAGCCCAGGCCGATCAGAAGCGTTGGTACGACCAGAACGCTTGTGAGAGGACCTACCAAGTGGGTCAAAAGGTGTGGGTACTGGTCCCCGTACCACAGTACAAGCTTCAGGCAGCCTGGGAAGGCCCATACCTCGTGTACCAGCAGCTCAACCCTGTGACGTACCTGGTCACCCTGGACCCTGCCCGTGGAAGGCGGAAGCCCTTCCATGTGAACATGATGAAGGCACATCATGAGCGGGAGGCATGTGCGCTCCCCGTGTGCAACCTGCCCGAGGAGGGAGAAGCGGAAACCCTCTTGGATATGCTAGCCCAGGTTAGGGCAGGCGGATCCATTGAGGATGTGGAGGTTGGCCACCAGCTCTTGGAGGACCAACGGTCCCAGCTGTGGGCCACCCTACACCCCTTCCGGGGGTTGTTTACCAACCAGCCCGGAAGGACTAACTTGGCTGTCCATCACGTGGACACTGGGGATCATCCCCCGATCCGGCGTTCAGCATATCGGGTCTCCCTGGAGGTGCAGCAACACATGCGCCAGGAGATTGACGAGATGCTGAAGCTGGGGGTGATCCAGGCATCCAACAGCGCTTGGGCCTCGCCTGTAGTCCTCGTCCCTAAGAAGGACAGAACCACTCGGTTCTGCGTGGACTACAGGGGGCTCAATGCTGTCACGGTCGCCGATGCGTACCCAATGCCACGCATCGATGACCTGCTCGATCAGTTGGCCGGGGCTCAGTACCTGACCATCATGGACCTGAGCCGGGGATATTGGCAGATCCCCCTGACTCGCAAGGCCAGGGAACGCTCTGCCTTTATTACCCCATTTGGACTGTACGAGTCCACGGTGATGCCATTCGGGATGAGGAATGCCCCTGCCACCTTCCAGCGGATGGTCAACACCCTGCTCAAGGGACTTGAAGGGTACGCGGCCGCGTACCTGGATGACATTGCCGTCTTCAGTCCCACCTGGGAGGACCACCTAGAGCATCTAGCACAGGTGCTCAGGCGGATCCACCGGGCAGGTTTGACCATCAAGCCGAGAAAGTGTCAGCTGGCCATGAGCGAGGTCCAGTACCTCGGTCACCGGGTAGGTGGGAGAACACTGAAGCCCGAGCCTGAGAAAGTGGAGGCCATCGCATCCTGGCACACCCCCAGGACCAAGAAGCAGGTGATGTCCTTCTTGGGGACCGCTGGGTACTATAGGAGGTTTGTTCCATGCTATAGTAGCCTGGCAAAGCCCTTGACGGACCTCACCAAGAAGAAGCTGCCCTCTGCAGTCGATTGGACAATGGACTGCGAGACAGCCTTCCGGGCCCTAAAGGACGCCCTGTCCAGCCCGCCCGTGCTACAGGCAGCCGACTTCACGCGGCCGTTTGTAGTACAGACCGACGCCAGTGACTTCGGCCTCGGTGCGGTGCTCAGCCAGGTGGACTCTGCGAGCCAAGAGCACCCAGTCTTGTACCTGAGCAGGAAGCTGTTACCAAGGGAAGTGGCCTATTCCACGATGGAGAAGGAGTGCCTGGCCATAGTGTGGGCCCTGCAGCGTCTGCAACCCTATCTATACGGGCACCACTTCATCGTGGAGACGGACCACAATCCCCTCAGCTGGTTGCACACCGTCTCTGGGACGAATGGGCGATTGTTGCGATGGAGCCTTGCGCTCCAGCAATACAGCTTCACCATTCGCCACAAAAGGGGCCGGGACCACGGTAACGCAGACGGGCTGTCCCGACAAGGAGAGGTCGCGGACGGGCGCACGGGGGAACACCGGAGTGTGCTGCCCCCTAGCGCCCTCAAAAGGGGGGAGGTGTGAGGCAAATCCCGGGATATGAAGATGAATTATGACTTCCAGTCATAATCGCTCATCACTCCCTGGCAGTGCCCCCCTCCCTTCTTGTTCTCAATGTCCAGCATCTGTGAAGGTGTTACACCTCCATGGCCATCTCCTGTGATATGGAGATGAGATGATGTGGGAACAATGGACTCAGGAGGACTCCCTGCCGTGACCCTGTGGTAGGGGCTGCTATCTAATTAGCAAGGCTATGGAAGTATCCAGACAGAACGACTCCAGTAAAAAATGGTTCATATCTCGCAAGCCATATTTCCGATAAATATGGCAACCATAGAAATGGTGTCTCCGCATGCGGACGATGCTGGCACACCCTTTTTATGGGAGCAGGACCTGGGGAAATACCCCAGGCGTGATATCAGCCAATGGGGAACTAGTAGGCAAGTCATGAGTCCTCTCGTTCTGTAGCTAAATTCATAGCTGTCACAATGAGAGCGTTGGCGTCCGCCTACGACGCTCCCAGGCAAAGTTATGGCCCATATTCCATGTTGGGATATTGTCCATAACTCAAGCCAGGGGTGGAGCAGTGCTCCCTCTGAGGTCACGAAGGTAGGAGGGGACCTGGATTTGCCCAGGTTGATAACCCTACTTCGGCCATTTTCCAGGGTTCTTTCGCTGGGGGTCACGTGTAGGAAACATCTGTGGGAAGGATCCTAGAAACCTGGCCTACAGCGCCCCCCTGTGGCCAGACGCACAAGGTAACTGCTGGAACTGTGTATGCCTGTTTGTAACCCATGCTTTGCTTGTAACTGTACTCTGACATATGTATATTCTGTAGATTCCCTATTGTATATATTGTAGTTTCTAGTGTGCTTTAGGCTGATTAAATTATATAATTAATCTTGGGCTGTTCTGTTATCTCGATCTTGAATCCCACGTCTGTGTGTTCGGCTAATAGTTACCGTGAAGCGGTTGGTGGCAGCGAGTTGTGCCAAGGATTATTGTGGGGAGGCCAGTGAGATTCGGGGAGGTTTTATATATTCCGCCCGCGGAGGTCGGGGGAATATATACCCTACTCTCACCGGGGACCCTTCAATAATCAGCATAAGTAGTATAGCGGCCTCCTTGCTTATCGTCGGCCAATTCCATAATTGGCCTGACTATAAGAGGGGCGCTAGAGAGCGCATCACGTGCTCTGTCTGTCGGTCGGGAGGTATAAAGGAGGGGTGACCCCCCACTTGTTACCCCCCGATTGTGACGTACTGGTAGCCAGCGCGGGGGATTTCTGAGTGACCCCCCCCCGGTGGTTCGTGACAGAGCTCAATGCCATCATGTGGTCAAATGTTTACTTTGAAATGTATGGGAAATGTGAGTCACACCACTGAGAAGTTGTGAACGGTTAGCTCTGGAGACCAAGTTTCATCAATGGTTGTCTCCACTCAACCAGCAGCCAGGGAAGGCCGGGTGTGACAATGATGCAAACATGGGTGCGGCCCTTCGCCGTGACAATGTGACACACGTGCCTTGTGTGGCTCACGTGTTGAATCTAATTCTCCAGCAATTTTTAAAACACCATCCCGGCCTACATGGCTTTGTGCAGCGGGTACGCTCGCTATGTGCTCACTTCCATCGTTCGCACACAGCAGCTCAACAACTTTCATCACTCCTGAAGTCTTTAGGTCTGGTGGTTAAACGCCTAAAATGCGATGTGCCGACACGCAGGAATTTGAATCTGCACATGTTGCAGCGTTTGTGGCAGCACCGCCAAACACTGCTGCAATACGTTATGACATATAGCCTGGCCTAACTTGATCCAGAGGTGGTGCAGATCACGCTGCTGGAGTGGTGTCAGATCAAGGACCCATGCACCCTTCTACACAGTTTACAAATGTCGACGAAGATGTTTAGCACTGGCAATGCCATTCTCAGCGTGACAATTCTGGTCATCTACATGATGGAGCACACTGTAAGCATTATTCAGAGTCAGGTGTTGGGACAAGAGGAAGGGGAGGAAGTACAGGAGGTGTCATATGCGGAAGGGATAACAAGCTCTACGAGGTCCAGATGGTCAGCGGCACCTAGGCGGCAGTCATGGTGGGGGATAGGGATTAACAAGGGCGCATAGTATCAGCAAAAAGTCTTGAGGAAGGTGCAGGAGCCCATGAAGAAATGAAGGACGAACTGGCAATGGGCATGGAAGACTCAGCAGATGAGTGAGAGCTTGCTCACATTTCGGTTGTGCGAGGTTGGGGGGAGAGGGCAGAGGAAGGAGGCACGATTCTCACCTCTCTGCCACCAACACACCAAGGACTTGGTCCTCCTGGATGCACCAGACACATGAGCGCCTTCTTGCTGCACTACCTACAACATGACCCTCGAATTGTACGAATTCGAAGTAATGCTAACTACTGGGTTGCCACACTGTTAGATCCCCTGTACAAGACAAAATTTGGTGAAATAATTCCTGTCATAGAAAGGGACGCACTTATACAGGAGTATCTGAAGAAGGTGGTACGCAATCTTAGATCTGCTTTTCCACTAAACACCAGTGCTGCACAGAGTGAATCTCAACGCTTTGTCATGGATAGGAGGAAATGGTCTTTTACTTGTCCACATCTGAGGGACCGAGGGCTGGCTGCTGTGCTGAGATGGCATTGAGTACGGTGTCCCTGCAGAGTTGCACTTTTGGTCATATACAAAATGAGTTGAAAAAGGACAGATGCTGGTGGAAAGGGGAACAGGTGTGTTGGAAAGGGGAAAAAAGTTTTTGTCCGTGGGTTTGGTGGTTAAGCAAAAGTAACATTCGCTGAAGAAACACCATCTGTTACGGTGGGACTGGCAGATTTGGATAAGGTGGTATATACTATGTTACCGCTATATAACGAAAATTAATAAGAAAAGAATGAGAAAGGTATATATCCCCATCAGCAGTCAGTGTCCACCGTGCTCCCAGATGGAAAAGGAGAGGTTGGCAACTGGAAGGTTAGGTGGAGGATACAGAGCTGTGTGGCTATGAAACTAATAGTAGCCTGAACCGAGTTAGACGCCACTCAGATCTGGAGACTGGGAGCCCTGTTAGCGTCACAGGGTCCACACGCCCACCCAGCCCAGGAACTCCCTGTTAACATCACAGGGGCCATTGAGTACACTGACCGTGTGCATTGGGGCCACACCTGTGGACAGCAGGCGCATCAGCAGCAGCAGGCCTGTTAATGCCACTGGGCTGCACAAGCAGGACTGGTAGGACAGGAGCTGGTCTTAACCGTTCTGCGTTACTAACTGTGTTGGCGGCCTGCATCAACGCCCTATCCCTGCCTACCTCTGGCCTAAAGCCGCAATGGGTTCAACACATAGAGGTGTGCTCTTTCGGAACATAATAGAAGACTGCGCACCTCCTTGTTGGCTCCAGCCCGGTTTATAACCTGGGTCCGCCCAAAACCAGGGTGGACCACAATGCACCTCCTGGAGACAAAAGCAGAGTGACACATCATGAGTGGCATAACTAGCGTCCTATTTGGAACCGAAACTTCAATAATGACCTCATGGCTGCCATGACACAAACACCTCACCAGTCATCGTCTGACCATCAACAATGAGGTGACAAGTCATAGGGGCAGGCCTCTGCAAGCCATTTGGGAGTGGCCTGGCCACATCGTCAGGACACCTGATGCCCTGTGGTCTATATGGGCCCCCCACATCAGGGGCAGGGCCAAAGAGTTCATTACCTGACCTAGTCTCTGATGCAGTAAGTGCCTGAGCATGCTCAGTAGCATGAAATACAGTGTCTGAAAAAAGACAGCTTTAGCATGGTGTCTGGGCACAAAACAGGACTTAGACCCGGCACGGAGTGCAAGTACCTGTGCAAAGAGGCTTTTCGCACTAAGTGTGGGAGCATGCGCTGTATCCCGAAATGAAGACTTAGCCTCAGGAATGGCACAGTCTGGCTGAGCATACTCACTAGGCGAAACACTGTAGTTAGGCTGCGGCTGGGGTAAATCGGCACACGCATGCGCACTAGCTGCCTCTCCACACTTAGACGTGGAGGAGAAATTGCTCTTCGGGTGTGGACTTGGAGATGCTGTCTATGAACAGAAGGAAAAGCTAAAGGTGTGTGTTACAGCAAGGAGCCACCGCGGAAACACTTCGTTCAATTGTTAGGAGAGTCATTTTGGAGTTTGGTGAGGAGTACTGTAACGCCAGTGAGCAGCATCCTGTGCCACAGACCAACATTCTTACGGTGCTGTCTATACTGCTTACCGTGAGAGGAGCGTAAAGTCTGTATTTCTGGCAACTGGACATCACAGTACCCGGGTACGGTAGGCTGTGCCCAGACAATAATGCGGGCACGCAACACTTTGTTTTATTAGCAAAACACATATCTGTCCTGGGTAGGCCGACTATTTATAGACAATAAGACTTGCTGCCTCTGCACTGTCAAATTGTCACGTACAGTTTAAATCATAGAGGGACAGCGACACATGTTTGCATTGACTGTTGATTTTCAAGATTTCCATGACTGTGTTGCAGGGCTGTGTGGTTTACATTCATACTGTTATCATCTGCCTTATCTGTGAGGCTTCAGCTAACAAGGGTATTCAGGGGGGGTAATGTGTTTTGTCTATGTTTAGGTAGATAACTGGGAAGCTCTTGTGATGCGCCACTGGTAAGTCGTGTTCGCACACACACACACACACACACACACACACACACACATGCACAAACACACAATTACTGCTACGCAGATAGATTAGCAGGTAGTAGGCAACAGAATAGATTGTTCAATTATTTCAATTGTATGCATGGTTCTTATTGTTTGTTTTGGTAAAGTTAAACAATCATTTATCAACCCAACTGACTAGAGTCCTTTTCCTGTTGCCTGGTTTTGCTGCATACTGGGGAGCCCACCCTGTACACCACTCTTCATCCTCTGGACAGCAGTCTCACATGGTTTTTCACACTGAACTTCCACCCCTTTACACGCAACAGGGAGTGTGATTGGCAGGTCATCACTTGTTTTGGAAGTGGAAACAGATGGTGAAGTTGAGCTGTCAGACATCGAGAAAACCAACATTGGATGCAGGCTACATTATATCCATACCTGCACCTTCGTCACAGATTGGCTGGACTACCTGCAGTTAATAATTGCATTCCAGAAATGGAAAGGAGTGTAGAATGCACATGTGTTGTACCTTGCTTGGCAGCAAAGGAACACTAACTTAGTATTACAGACAATTTTAGGAAGGCAGAAAAAGAGTCAGCTCTTTGGGCAAATTAAATAGCGTGGCAAAAGTGGACAGGTGAGTACAGTGGCCGTGTTCTGTGGGTACCAGGACAGTAAAGGAAGCCTCACTTTCTATCCCTCCGAATGATCAAATGCAGCAAGGAATTCCCTGAGTTTGCTATAAAATTAGCTTAGCAAAATGTGCATGAGGGTGTCATGCAGAGGTGCTGCACATAGGTTTGCACCAGTAGGACACTAATGGAGTACAACAGCCACTTCTTGTATGCCACTAAATGGCAGCATTTTTTGCTATTATTATAGCTTATTAAAAACACAGCAGGAGGGTGTCATCCAGAGGTGCTAGAAATAGCTTGGCACCAGTGGGACACTAATGGAGTTCAACAGCCACTTCTTGTATGCCACTAAATGGCAGCATTTTTTGCTATTTTTATAGCTTATTAAAAACAGAGCAGGAGGGTGTCATGCAGAGGTGCTAGAAATAGCTTGGCACCAGTGGGACACTAATGGAGTACAACAGCCACTTCTTGTATGCCACTAAATGGCAGCATTTTTTGCTATTATTATAGCTTATTAAAAACAGAGCAGGAGGGTTTTATGCAGAGGTGCTAGAAATAGCTTTGCACTAGTGGGACAATAATGAAGTCCAACAGCCACTTTTAGGATGCCACTAAGTTTACTCAGTGTTTGCTAGTATAATAGCTTAGTAACAATGAGTTTGAGTGTGCAATGCAGGGATGCTGCACATAGATTTGCACCAGTGGGACACTAATGGAAGTCCAACAGCCACTTTTAGGATGCCACTAAGTTTACTCAGTGTTTGCTAGTATAATGGCTTAGTAACAATGAGTTTGAGTGTGCAATGCAGAGGTGCTGCACATAGGTTTGCACCAGTGGGACACTAATGGAAGTCCAACAGCCACTTTTAGGATGCCACTTAAGGCCCCGTCACACTAAGCAACATCGCTAGCAACATCGCTGGTAACGAACAACTTTTGTGACGTTGCTAGCGATGTTGCTGTGTGTGACATCCAGCAACAACCTGGCCCCTGCTGTGAGGTCGTTGGTTGTTGCTGAATGTCCTGGGCCATTTTTTAGTTGTTGCTGTCCTGCTGTGAAGCACAGATCGCTGTGTGTGACAGCGAGACAGCAACAACTAATGTGCAGTGAGCAGGGAGCCAGCTTCTGCTGAGGCTGGTAACTAATGTAAACATCGGGTAACCAAGAAGCCCTGTCCTTGGTTACCCGATATTTACCTTTGATACCAGCCTCCCCCGCTCTCACTGTCAGTTCCGGCTCCTGCTCTGTGCACATGTAGCTGCAGCACACATCAGGCAATTAACCCGATGTGTGCTGTAACTAGGAGAGCAAGGAGCCAGCGCTCAGTGTGCGCTGCTCCCTGCTCTGTGCACATTTAGCTGCAGCACACATCGGGTTAATTAACCTGATGTGTGCTGTAACTAGGAGACTGGGGGCTGGTCACTGGTTGCTGGTGAGCTCACCAGCAACTCGTGTAGCCACGCTCCAGCGATCCCTGCCAGGTCAGGTTGCTGGTGGGATCGCTGGAGCGTCGCAGTGTGACAGCTCACCAGCAACCTCCTAGCAACTTACCAGCGATCCCTATCGTTGTTGGGATCGCTGGTAAGTTGCTTAGTGTGACTGGACCTTTAGTTTACTCAGTGTTTGCTAGTATAATGGCTTAGTAACAATGAGTTTGAGTGTGCAAAGGGCAAGAGGGTACAGTGGCAGGGTTGTGGGTCTGGGTAAAGGAAAGGAAGCCTCCCTTTCTATCCCTCCTAATGGGGAAATGCAGCGAGGAAATCCCTGACCTTAGCTACACAGACACTGTCATCTTGTGTAGCTGTTAAAATCTGTTTTCACGGACCTGACTGTCACCTATGGCTCTGACCCTGCCGGTATTAGCCCTTACAAGGACTAATAGAAACTTCTATCCCTATTCTGTATAGCGCTGTGTATAGAGCGTACACAGCAGTATCGGAGACAGGAGCTACGCCAGCGGTGACTGACACCAAGACACAGAAGGCAGATAATGGCATGCTGGAGGAAAATGTCCGTTTTTATAATGCATGGACATTTGACATGGACATCCTATCACACATGCCGTTGCTTCTCTGGCTAAAAGTCCACTTAGCTGTGTGTGTGTCTGGGATTGGCTGACATGCTGGCCCGCCCCACTACACGTGCGCGCTTAGGGAAGGAAGACAAGGGAAAAAAAAAAAATGGCGATCGCCATTATCCAAACAGCAGTGATCTGAATGCGCTGTTCCCGCACACTATACGCTGAAATTTCATAATAGTGTGAGTCACAGAGTGACTTACACTATTACAGCGGAAAGCAAGCCAGAAATTAGCTTGTCTTTTTGCTGCTAGAACTGTTCTCGAACGTATCTAGAACTATCGAGCTTTAGCAAAAAGCTCGAGTTCTAGTTTGATCTAGAACAGTCCCCAAAATCACTCGAGCCGCGAACTGGAGAACCTCGAACCGCGCTCAACTCTATTTGTAAGTAATTTCTTCTTCCTGGCAGAGAGGCCTTTCAGTCCATATTGATAAAGTACTCGTTACACTGTGGATAATGACACAATCTTATCAGGTTCTGCCAGCATCTTCACAAGGTCTTTTGCTTTATTTCTTGGGTTGATATGTACATCTCTGACCAAAGCTTGTTCATCTCTGGTACGCAGAACTCGTCTCCTTCCTGAGCGGTATGATGGCTGGACATTCCGACCTTGTTTGTAATTGCACATAATTGTTTGTACAGATGAACAAGGCACCTTCAGGTATCTGGAAATTGCACCCAAGGATGAACCAGACTTGTGAAAGTCCAGAATTCTTTTCCTGAGGTCTTGGCTGATTTTATTTGACTTTCTCATGATACCACACAAAGAAGCTTAATTATGATCAAGAGCATGCCCAGAAGAATTCAGGCAGTACTGAAAGCCAAAGTTGAGTTTACAAAATACTAACAAAATAATCAGAATTAAAATGTATGTTTTTAGGAGCAAAACAGTAACCATGCAGTGACATGACAATAATCTGCATAACTAATCTTAAGTTAAATAGTTGCAAATAAAATTTATGTATGAGATCATTAAAATGATTGTGTGTAAAATTTAAGTAGTCTATTGTTTGAAGCTGTAGTGGATGATGAGATATGAAGCCTAAAAGGCAAACGTTCAAAACATTGTTACCCTTTTGCTTGTCAGTGAATTGTGGCTACTGGACCATGGACCGCAATGCAGCTCAAAGCCCTAGCATTGCGTGAAAATGCAAAATGCAACAGTGATAAGAAGATGTGGTGAAGTCCGCATGAGTGTGGGACAATGAACAGCTGAGGTAAATGCTGAAGTATTAGTATTTTTTTGTATATATACAGTTACTTACATTTATTATGACCTGGTATTTCTCCAGACCCCATAACATAGCACAGGACATTAATTTTTGTAGAATGATAGCACTGCAAATTTAATTTCTTTGTAAAATTGACACAATTTAGCAAATTTTAATTTTGTCTGATCCACTAATCTCTACAAATCTGTAAACAGAAATATTTTTTAAAATATTATTGTATTGTGTTTTTCTACTCGAAAATAATCTGAAAACAATGAGACACTAGAAGAGAAGGTCTTTTCTTTTTTTCCAATAACTGTACACACACATTTTTAACACTTTCTGTATTTTTTTAATAATCAGACTACCTTTTTTCCCCAAAAAATTGGGGAAAAATGGGGGGTGCATCTTATAAGCTGAATGTAGTTTACCGGAGTGGGCAGGGGTGCAGAGTCACAGGAAGCTAGCCGTGGCATGACTGGGGTGAACTTGAAGGCCCTGGGTTGGGATGAGTGGGGGCACTGGTGGCGTGAGGCAGGCGTCAATGATCTCTTGGGTGAGGGTGTAGTGGACTTCAGAAAAATGGTGCTGGGGGGCACATGGGCAGATTAAGATCTCTGCTCTTAGAGATGAGCATGCTCTGCCTCCTTTTCCTGAAGCCCTTCACGGCTGTCACCAGGAGATCAATGGAGCCTGCCAGTGCACCCACTCCTCCCATCCCAGGACCTGCAAGTTCGCCCTACTAGTACACGCCTCCTAGTATTATTGCTCTACTTGTGTTACCGTTGGGAGATCAATGTTGCCTACAAGTTGCGTACGCTTTGCTTTTAAGAGACAGTACCCCTGTTCTGTTTTCCATGGACTGGCCAGCTGAGCCGTCGCTCCTTGTTTCTTCACCTCCCCTTACTGGATTCTTGGTTTCACCTGGCTGAAAAGAATGGGAAAAGTAGAGGAGTAGCGTGTCGTATGCAAAGATGATTGTGTGTGAGTGTTGCAGGTCATGTACAGGAGAGAAACTGTCTGGTTACAAAAGCTTTGAGTACTGCGATGTCGGCAGAATTATGAGATCAGTGTAAGAACCTTACTACTGCTGGACCGTGAGTGACCAAGGCCAAGCTAGGAGTCGGAAGGAAAACGAGGTCTGCGACAAAAGAGGAGTTCCTTGCCCCGCTTGGAGAATTGCCCACTAATGCCGACACAGGACCAAAACCTTAGGAGTTGGACTAATTCCCCTTCACCGGTACCATGAGTCAATACTGTAGGGCATAGCGTAGACCTCATCAGCCAAAGGATTGCATCCGTGTAGCCCTGTTAGCTGAGTTTAGTTAGGATGTAGCATAGTGTAGTAATTGTATTGCTTTGTTTGTTCTTTACTCATAGTCTTGTGTCTTGGACAGTTGGGGACACAAGCGGTTTGCCTGCTCCAGCGAGTAGCCAAAGCTTGTAATATCTTCTTGATATTGTAATATCTTCTCCAAGAAATATTCCCCTGACTACTTTTACTGTCATTGTGTGTCCTGCCTGTAAATAAAGCAACTCTTTTTTTTCTGTGACCTCATCTTGTGTTTTCGTAGTCCTATTCTACATCATGGTGGTCTGCCAGCCATCGTTACACTGCCACAATACCCGCTTCTCCCAGCCCAGGGCCTGCAGAATTGCCCCACTTGTCCTGTCTTGTGACTAGAGTTGAGCGCGGTTCGCGGTTCGAGGTTCTCCAGTTCGCGGCTCGAGTGATTTTGGGGGCTGTTCTAGATCGAACTAGAACTCGAGCTTTTTGCTAAAGCTCGATAGTTCTAGATACGTTCGAGAACGGTTCTAGCAGCAAAAAGACAAGCAAATTACTAGCTGGCTTTCCGCTGTAATAGTGTAGGTCACTCTGTGACTCACACTATTATGAAATTTCAGCGTATAGTGTGCGGGAACAGCGCATTCAGATCACTTGTGACTAGAGTTGAGCGCGGTTCGCGGTTCGAGGTTCTCCAGAACTGGAGAACCTCGAACCGCGAACCGCGCTCAACTCTAGTCACAAGACAGGACAAGTGGGGCAATTCTGCAGGCCCTGGGCTGGGAGAAGCGGGTATTGTGGCAGTGTAACGATGGCTGGCAGACCACCATGATGTAGAATAGGACTACGAAAACACAAGATGAGGTCACAGAAAAAAAAGAGTTGCTTTATTTACAGGCAGGACACACAATGACAGTAAAAGTAGTCAGGGGAATATTTCTTGGAGAAGATATTACAATATCAAGAAGATATTACAAGCTTTGGCTACTCGCTGGAGCAGGCAAACCGCTTGTGTCCCCAACTGTCCAAGACACAAGACTATGAGTAAAGAACAAACAAAGCAATACAATTACTACACTATGCTACATCCTAACTAAACTCAGCTAACAGGGCTACACGGATGCAATCCTTTGGCTGATGAGGTCTACGCTATGCCCTACAGTATTGACTCATGGTACCGGTGAAGGGGAATTAGTCCAACTCCTAAGGTTTTGGTCCTGTGTCGGCATTAGTGGGCAATTCTCCAAGCGGGGCAAGGAACTCCTCTTTTGTCGCAGACCTCGTTTTCCTTCCGACTCCTAGCTTGGCCTTGGTCACTCACGGTCCAGCAGTAGTAAGGTTCTTACACTGATCTCATAATTCTGCCGACATCGCAGTACTCAAAGCTTTTGTAACCAGACAGTTTCTCTCCTGTACATGACCTGCAACACTCACACACAATCATCTTTGCATACGACACGCTACTCCTCTACTTTTCCCATTCTTTTCAGCCAGGTGAAACCAAGAATCCAGTAAGGGGAGGTGAAGAAACAAGGAGCGACGGCTCAGCTGGCCAGTCCATGGAAAACAGAACAGGGGTACTGTCTCTTAAAAGCAAAGCGTACGCAACTTGTAGGCAACATTGATCTCCCAACGGTAACACAAGTAGAGCAATAATACTAGGAGGCGTGTACTAGTAGGGCGAACTTGCAGGTCCTGGGATGGGAGGAGTGGGTGCACTGGCAGGCTCCATTGATCTCCTGGTGACAGCCGTGAAGGGCTTCAGGAAAAGGAGGCAGAGCATGCTCATCTCTAAGAGCAGAGATCTTAATCTGCCCATGTGCCCCCCAGCACCATTTTTCTGAAGTCCACTACACCCTCACCCAAGAGATCATTGACGCCTGCCTCACGCCACCAGTGCCCCCACTCATCCCAACCCAGGGCCTTCAAGTTCACCCCAGTCATGCCACCCGCTTCTCCCAGCCCAGGGCCTGCAGAATTGCCCCACTTGTCCTGTCTTGTGACTAGAGTTGAGCGCGGTTCGCGGTTCGAGGTTCTCCAGTTCTGGAGAACCTCGAACCGCGAACCGCGCTCAACTCTAGTCACAAGTGATCTGAATGCGCTGTTCCCGCACACTATACGCTGAAATTTCATAATAGTGTGAGTCACAGAGTGACCTACACTATTACAGCGGAAAGCCAGCTAGTAATTTGCTTGTCTTTTTGCTGCTAGAACCGTTCTCGAACGTATCTAGAACTATCGAGCTTTAGTTCTCGCATTCAGATCACTTGTGACTAGAGTTGAGCGCGGTTCGCGGTTCGAGGTTCTCCAGTTCGCGGCTCGAGTGATTTTGGGGGCTGTTCTAGATCGAACTAGAACTCGAGCTTTTTGCTAAAGCTCGATAGTTCTAGATACGTTCGAGAACGGTTCTAGCAGCAAAAAGACAAGCAAATTACTAGCTGGCTTTCCGCTGTAATAGTGTAGGTCACTCTGTGACTCACACTATTATGAAATTTCAGCGTATAGTGTGCGGGAACAGCGCATTCAGATCACTGCCGTTTGGATAATGGCGATCGCCATTTTTTTTTTTCCTTGTCTTCCTTCCCTAAGCGTGCATGTGTAGTGGGGCGGGCCAGCATGTCAGCCAATCCCAGACACACACACAGCTAAGTGGACTTTTAGCCAGAGAAGCAACGGCATGTGTGATAGGATGTCCATGTCACATGTCCATGCATTATAAAAACGGACATTTTCCTCCAGCACGCCATTATCTTCCTTCTGCGTCTTGGTGTCAGTCACCGCTGAAGTAGCTCCTGTCTCCGATACTGCTGTGTACGCTCTATACACAGCGCTATACAGAATAGGGATATAAGTTTCTATTAGTCCTTGTAAGGGCTAATACCGGCAGGGTCAGAGCCATAGGTGACAGTCAGGTCCGTGAAAAAAAATTTTAACAGCTACACAAGATGACAGCGTCTGTGTAGCTAAGGTCAGGGATTTCCTCACTGCATTTCCCCATTAGGAGGGATAGAAAAGTAGGCTTCCTTTCCTCTACCCAGTCCCACAACTCTGCCACTGTACCCTCCTGCCCTTTGCACACTCAAACCCATTGTTACTAAGCCATTATACTAGCAAACACTGAGTAAACTTAGTGGCATCCTCAAAGTGGCTGTTGGACTTCCATTAGTGTCGCACTGGTGCAAACCTATGTGCAGCACCTCTGCATTGCACACTCAAACTCATTGTGACTAAGCCATTATACTAGCAAACACTGAGTAAACTTAGTGGCATCCTAAAAGTGGCTGATGGACTTCCATAAGTGTCCCACTGGTGCAAACCTATGTGCAGCACCTCTGCATTGCACACTCAAACTCATTGTTAATAAGCCATTATACTAGCAAACTATGCTGCCAGTTTAAGGGCCGTAGTTGCATTGTCAGGGATAGTTATTGTTGTTTATTCTGCTGTTAATAAAGATAGACCACCGCTGCAATCTACAACACCTCTCAATTTTTACTACCACTTTTTAAGTGTACAATCTTGTCGCAATCAAAATGAGTGGCAAAATGACAGATGCTGGTGGAAAGGGGAAGAGGCGTGTTGGAAAAGGAATAAAAGGGTTTGTCCGTGGGGAAGGTGGCAAAGCTCCATTAACATCTGCTGAAGATAGACCATCTTCCAGCAAAAGTAAGATGTCTACTACTTACCGTGGAAAATCCGATGTGCTCCCTTTTTTACGGACACGAACAACTGGAACAAAGGTAGATGATGGCCAAAAAAAGAAAATGCTTGAATGGATCTCAAGTGGTCCAACAAGTGCCCTCTCCTCCACCTCAACTACCGCATCCAAAAAACACCAGTCCTCTGAGTTGTCATCCCAATCACACTTGCTTTCTCCCAGCTCTGAAATCTCTATCCGCCCTGCACAGTATGGTGGAACTGAGATGGCTGAGTCTGCAGAGCTGTTCAGTCACACTATAGCCTGGGAATCAGAGGTCTGCTCCCAAGCTACAGTGAGTACAGACCAGGAAATGGTCTGCAGTGATGCCCAGAACCTTTGTGACTCAGATTCAGGCCGTGATGACCAGGTTTCTGAGCATAATGTTGACCCTTATTCACAAACTGAAACACCTGGTGTAATAGACAATGAGGAACATACTGATGACGATGAGACGCAGATACCAGATTGGGATGACAACTTTAAATATTCGGTCAGGGCAAGAAGAGGCTCGGTCTGAGGGTGAGGGGAGTGCAAACACAACAATTGATGAGGAAGTTCTAGATCCCATCTACTGTCAACCCACAGTCAGGCCCTCGAAGAGGTCAACAGAGATGGTGGAGGAGGATGCAACTGACGACGAAGTTACCTTTCGCCTTCCTGGACAGAGTCAGAGTACTGGTAGCACGTCTACAAGTGCATCCTCAGCCACCACTGTGCCTCTGAGCACTAGTCGGGGTGGATCAGCAGGTCGCATGCCCTCTAAGCCTTGCCTAGCCTGGTCCTTTTTTGACATAGCAAAAGATCGCCCAAATTATGTGATCTGTAAAATTTGTCGTGATTCTGTTAGTAGAGGGCAAAACCTCAGCAGTTTGACAACTTCTTCCATGAATCGTCACATGAATAAATATCATATGTCCCAGTGGGAAGCTCACCGAACTGCAATGCGGCCTAGAGGAGCGAACCATCCACCGCCTGACCCTTCCAGTGCATCCACGCGCTCTTCATTTTCTAGGACTGTGGGGACAGCTGTCACACCTGGTTTTCCACGCACAACTTCCACCACTGTAACTGCAACAGGCAGTTTGCTTGGTAGGTCGTCAGTTGGTTTGGAAGGGGAAACAAGTGCGTGTGTACAGCTCTCTCAGACATCGATAGCACCAACGTTGGATGAAGGCAACATCATGTCTACGCCTGCACTTTCCTCATAAACCTGAATTTTTCCAGTGACACCCTACTCAACACCGTCTACACAGCAGCCAGATCTCGGTCCCTCAGATGTGGACAAATAAAAGGCCATTTCCTGCGACCCATGACAAAGCTAAGAGGTTGAGTTTATCCCTCTGTATGCTCTTGGCTACCGAAATGCTGCCTTTCCGCCTTGTGGACACAGGATTTTAGAGACCTAATGTCTGTCGCTGTGCCCCAGTACCAGATGCCCATTCGCCACTACTTCTCTAAGAAAGGTGTGCCCGCGCTACACCAGCATGTCACACACAACATCACTGCTTCCTTAAGAAACTCTGTGTGTGAACGGGTGCATTTCACCACCGATACTTGGACCAGTAAGCATGGACAGGGACGTTACATGTCGCTGACTGGGCACTGGGTAACTATGGTGATAGATGGTGAAGGGTCTGCTGCACAAGTCTTGCCGTCCCCACGACTTGTATGTCAATGCTCTGTCTGTCCAAGTTCCGCCACTGCTTCTGCCTCCTCCACCTCATCTGGGTCCTCCACCTCCGCCCCAAGCCTGCCTGGTCAGGCCACCAGCGTTCTCACTGCGCAGAAGGAATCACGCACCCCTCATTACTATGCTGGCAGCAGAGCGCAACGGCATCAGGCGGTCTTTAGCTTGACATGTCTTGGAAATAGGAGTCACACAGCGGCTGAGTTGTGGGCAGCTCTGGAGACTGAGTTTAATAAATGTTTGTCTCCACTCAACCTGCAGCCTGGTAAGGCCATGTGCGAAAATGCTGCAAACCTGGGTGCGGCCCTTCGCCTGGGCAAGGTGACACACGTGCCTTGTATGGCTCACGTGTTGAACCTTGTTGTCCAGCAATTTTTAACACACTATCCCGGCCTAGATGCCCTTCTGAACAGGGCACGAAAACTGTCTGCTCACTTCCGCCGATCAACCACCACTGCTGAGCGACTTGCATCGCTCCAGACGTCTTTCGGCCTGCCGGTTCATCGCCTGAAATGCGATGTGGCGACATGCTGGAATTTGACTCTCCACATGTTACAGCGACTGTGGCAGAACTGCCGAGCCCTGGTGCAATACGTCATGACGTATAGCCTGGGCCAACGAGATGCAGAGGTGGGGCAGATCACCCTGATGGAGTGGTCTCAGATCAAGGACCTATGCACCCTTCTGCACAGTTTCGACATGGGACGAATATGTTTAGCGCTGACAATGCCATTATCAGCATGACAATTCCAGTCATTTACATGCTGGAGCACACGCTAAACACTATTCGGAGTCAGGGGGTGGGACAACAGGAAGGGGAGGAACTACAGGAGGATTCATATGCACAAGACACAACAACATCACCAAGGTCCAGACGTTCATCATCACCAACACGGCAGGCATGGGACCATGGGGGACAGGGATCAACAAGGGCGCATGGTAGCAGGCTAAATGTTGAGGAAGGTGCAGGAGAACATGAAGAAATGGAGGACGAACTGTCCATGGACATGGAAGACTCAGCGGATTAGGGAGAACTTGGTGAAATTTCAGTTGAAAGAGGTTGGGGGGAGATGTCAGAGGAAGAAAGAACGGTTAGCACCTCTATGCCACAAACACAGCGTGGACTTGGTCCGCATGGCTGCGCAAGACACATGAGTGCCTTCTTGCTGCACTACCTCCAACATGACCCTCGTATTGTCAAAATTAGAAGTGATGATGACTACTGGCTTGCCACACTATTAGATCCCTGGTACAAGTCCAAATTATTTGACATAATTCCAGCCATAGAAAGGGACGCACGTGTGCAGGAGTATCAGCAGGAGTATCAGCAGAAGCTGTTACTCGATCTTAGCTCGGCTTTTCCACCAAACAACCGTGCAGGTGCAGGGACTGAATCTCCCAGTTGTAACTTGACAAACATGGTACAGTCTCGTTATCTTCAACAGTCTACCCGTACCAGTAGCACCGTATCTGGTGCTGGTAACAGCAATTTTATTGAATCATTTCATAATTATTTTAGACCCTTCTTTGCAAGGCCACCAGAGACAACAAGTCTCACACATAGTCAACGGCTGGAGAGGATGATACAGGAGTATCTCCAAATGAACATCGATGCCATTACTTTGCAAATGGAGCCTTGCTCATTTTGGGCTTCAAATCTTGAAAAATGGCCAGAGCTCTCCTTTTACGCCTTGGATATTTTGTCGTGTCCAGCTGCCAGCGTTGTCTCTGAACGTGTCTTCAGTGCTGCTGGGTGTGTGCTGACAGATAAGCGCACGCGTCTGTCCAGTGTCAATGTGGACAGACTAACGTTCATCAAAATGAACAAGTCATGGATCCACAAGGAATTTACTACCCCTGTGTCATCCTGGGGAGAGTAAATGCTTGTGTATTTTGAATGTGCTTGATGCAAATCTAGCTGTGAAGTGTACAACTAGGGCACAAGTGCTGCCACTGATGGGGTGTCTGTGTGGCCCAATTTTTGTAAAAAAGGGAGACTCTTCTTGGAGTAACCCTTGCTGTGTTTTTAAAAATGATCCAAGATGCACAGCGCTGGGATCAGGAAAGACTTTGCTACCTACCCCGGTGTCATCCTGGGGACGGTTAAGTATGGCGTATTTTTGAATGTGCTTGATGCAAATCTAGCTGTGAAGTGTACAACTGGGGCACAAGTGCTGCCACTGAAGGGGTGGGTGTGTGTGGGGCCCAATTTTTGGAAACAAGGGAGACTCCGCTTGGAGTAACCCTTGCTTGCTGTGTTTTTTAAAAGGAGACAAGATGAACAAGTCATGGTTCAGCAAAGACTTTGCTACCTACCCTGGTGTCATCCAGGGGATGGTTAAGTATGGCGTATTTTTGAATGTGCTTGATGCAAATCTAGCTGTGAAGTGTACAACCTGGGCACAAGTGCTGCCACTGAAGGGGTGGGTGTGTGTGTGGCCCAATTTTTTGAAAAAAGGGAGACTCCGCTTGGAGTAACCCTTGCTTACATTGTTTTTAAAAATGATCCAAGATGCACAGAGCTGGGATCAGGAAAGACTTTGCTACCTACCCTGGTGTCATCCTGGGGACGGTTAAGTATGGCGTATTTTTGAATGTGCTTGATGCAAATCTAGCTGTGAAGTGTACAACTGGGGCACAACTGCTGCCACTGAAGGGGTGGGTGTGTGTGGGGCCCAATTTTTGGAAAAAAGGGAGACTCGCTTGGAGTCACCTTGCAGTGTTTTACATGATTTTAGAAGGGCGTGCCATGCCTATATCTGTGTCTCCTTTTCTTTTTCCTTGTCCTGCTCTTTTGTTTTTGCATGAGTATATGTCCTTGTCACTTTCCCATGTGTTTGTGTTGTTTGTCACCTTTTGGACACCTTTGATGGTGTTTTCTAGGTGTTTTTATGTGTTTGTGATTGCCTGCCATTGTTTCCTATGCGGTTCGAGCGGCTCGCCGAACCGAACTCGAACGAGACCTCAGTTCGGCGAACCGAACTCGAGCCGAACCACAACCGTTCGCTCATCTCTACTTGTGACCCCACTCTTTCGGGCTCCCAGGTAAGCTAGATTCGGGTTACAAGACAGACAATACTACAAGGTAAAACCCCATCTTATCATTAAGAATTCTCTTTATTCCTATTTTCATCCTGTAAAATTTGGGTGTGACTTATAGTTCGGTGCACTTTTAAATCAGAAAAATACGGTATATGGAGCAACCAATATGTATGTGCTCATTGTGTGTTTATTTAATTTTTATATTTGTTATCACATGAATTTATTGAATAATTGTCTATAGCAGTGACCAGAAATGCAATTTATTATGAGTACTTTTTCACAACTGTTATTCATCTATAATTTAAAGTTTAAGTGTTAAATATTCTTCTTTTAAACAAATACTGTATGTAAAATAAAAAGTATCAGGAACGTTATTATTTAGCAAGAAAATAGCACTAAAAACACGCACTTATGTGATAAAATGTATAAATTTTTTACAGTATAGTTATTTACAATTGTAAACAATTCATTTCTGCGATGGGTCTGAAATGGTAGGTATGCATTTTCAAATTATATTGTGAAACATGGTTATATAAAGAAATGCTAAAATATTAGCATACTCCTCTTTTTCTTATCTCCAATAAACGTTGTAATGGAGACATGGGAAGCCAACATATTAAAACACCCTTAATATTCTAAGATCTACATTAAAACCTTTATGTCATATTCTCTAAAATTTGAAAAAAAAATAAAAATAGGAATTTGAAAAATATCATGGACCACATTGAAAGTGAGTGGGATACCTGCTCATTGGTGTACATAACAGTGCTGAAATTGATTAGCTGTACATTGAATTTAGGTTAAAATTTAGGAAATTCATAGGCCTGGAACCGCTTTGTTGAAGCCTCTTTTACGAGAAGCCCCAAGTTGTGTCACATGATCGACTTCCAAACTCCATGCCTCTGCTGTGCCTCTTTAGTTTCCTTCTGGCGTGCATCCTGGAGGCGCCGACGAGAACAAGAAGCCACCCCAGGTGACACACGTGAAAGCAGCCTGGATCTTCACGTCTGCCTTTCTCCTCCTCCTGCTGCTACATTCTTCAACCCAGCTTCTGGACCTATCAGAATGTCATGATGCTTTGAGGTCACCGAGGCTCCGTCTGTGCCGCTAGTTGGCAAACTCAGCCTCTCCAGTTTGTCGTCCACTGCTGCAGTTCCCAGGTAAGATGATGGCCTTTTAATTGAGGTAACCTGCTCAGTGGGATGACCTGTCCAGTGGGGGGCCTACATGAAGTTTAATAGGCTACCTCTGATGTTTTTCTATGGCTCCGATCTTTTTCCTACTCCGCCTCCCCTTTTTCTCAAATTGAATTTGTACCCCATTCTGATAACTTTCAATCTTTTAATCCTGGCCCTGCCCTACATAGCTAAGTCACGGGATAGATTTGCCTATGACTTTGCTGGGGCTGCACTTTATCCTTTTCATCAAGAAAAAACACTTTACAGTAAAGTGAGGCACAGTCAAGGTATTCACACCTAGAGATGAGCAGACCCGTGGAAGTTTGGGTTCAGTGGGTTAATCTGGACTTCAGTTAAAAGTTTGGTTTGGGACTTGGACCTGAACCCCATATAAGTTAATGGAGACTTGAACTTCTGTGCTGTAAAAAGGCTGTAAAATGGTCACAGTAAGGGCTAGGAACCTGCAAAAGGTAGCAGAATGGGCCAATTGCCATACAAGCAAATGTGGATAGGGAATAATAATTTAACAAAAAGTGACGTGGTCTCCCATCTATTTTGAATAACTAGCATAGGTAAAGCAGACAACTGAGGCAACGACCCTTATCTGTCAGCTTAAGCTTGGCTGGTTATCACCCCACACTTTTTTAAATTATTTAAATAATCAATTTAAAGAAAAAAACTGGGCGAGCTCTACCCTATTTTTTGATAACCTGCCAAGGTAAAGCAAGCAGCTGGGAGTTGGTGTTATCAGGCTGGGAGGACCCATGGTTATTTGGCCCCTCCCAGCCAAAAAATACCAACCTGCATCCACCCCAGAAGTGAGGCATCCATTAGATAAGCCAATTCTGGCACTTTGTCCTGCTCTTTCCGATTGACCTGTTACGGGGTGGAAATAGGTAATACGTTTTGCGTTTATGTCACCTGTGAATTAACAGCTAGCATCAAGCCCAGAAGTTAGTAATGTATAGGCATAAATCAGGCACCACCATTACTAACCTGGTAATTATAGAGTTAAAAAAACCACACCCTCATTCACCAAGTTATTGAATAGAAAATTCCTCATAATCCAAATTGGTACGTAAAAACACTACCCCACACTGCCTTGTAGTGTTGAGCCACCCCCCTAGTGTTCGAGTTCGGCTTGGTTCATCAAACTCCTTCGAACCCCATTGAAAACAATGGCAGGCAAACAAAAACACATACAAACACATTATACATGTACACATACAGTTAATAAACATTGCCATTACACTTACAGGTCCCCGCGACGTGTCCTGCACTCTGTCTCTCGCTGAATTTTCCTTCCAATCATCACTGCGCCCTCCCGGTAACCAGCACTGATGATAGGACCTTCCGTGATGTCAAAATAGCATGTGACCAGTTACGTGTCTATTATCTCATTGGCTCCAGACTGGTCACATGGCTAGACATCATGCTAGGTCCTGTCAGTGCATCTCTCTGGTACGCAGTTCTCCTTTAAGCATCCGTGTATCGGCGAGATGCAGTGGCTCATGGTCGACTCCCCCCTATGCATGTCGGCACTCTTTACAGAGTCAGCCCACATGCAAGGACTGGATGCCACAGCCGGTGAATAATGGAGATCACCGTTGCTATAGTAACCCGCCTGTCAGCAGTGACATCACCGCTTACAGCCTTGTAGTTCTGCAGCTGCTGTCTGCTCTCCTGCATACACTAGTGAATGGACCATGCTGAGCCTTGTACTTATGCTCCCCTTGTCTCTCCCTCCAGCATACAGTCCTGGATGGAGGATGATGAGCCTTGTAGTTCTGCAGCTGCTGTCTGCTCTCCTGCATACACTAGTGAATGGACCATGCCGAGACTTGTACTTCTGCTCCCCCTGTCTCTCCCTCCAGTATACAGTCCTGGATGGAGGATGCTGAGCCTTGTAGTTCTGCAGCTGCTGTCTGCTATCCTCCATACAGACAGACAGCAGACAGCAGCTGCAGAACTACAAGGCTCAGCATTCTCCATCCAGGACTGTATGCAGGAGTTTTTTGCCCCCCCCCAAAAAAAAAAACATGTGGGCGGCTCCGCTATGTTTTTGTATGCTAGCCAGGTACAGCAGACAGCTAAGAGCTGCCCCAAGCCCCAGCTGCCTATTTGTACCCGGCTGGGAACAAAAAATATAGGGAAGCCCTTTTTTTTTAATTATTTCATGAATTTCATGAAATAATTTTAAAAAAAAATGACGTGGGCTTCGCCCAATTTTTGTGTCCAGCCAGGTACAACTGGGCAGCTGGGGATTGGAATCCGCAGCGCAGGGTGCCCAAGCTTTCTGGGCACCCCTTTTGTGAATTGCAGTCCGCAGCCGCCCCAGAAAAAGGCGCTTTCACAGAAGCGCCATCTTCTGGCGCTGTATCTAACTCTACCAGCAGCCCTTGTGACGGGTTGCTCGCTGGGTAATAATAGGGTTAGGGCTAGCTGTATATTATCAACTGGCCCTAAGCCCGAAATTCATGGTGTCACGCCAATATTAAACATGGCCACCATGAATTTTTAGTAAAGATAAAAAAAAACACAACACACAGAAAAATATTTTATTAGAAATAAAACACAACACAATTAGTGACTCCATCTTTATTGAAATAAAGAACCTCCTCCACAGTAATCCTGGGTCGAGGGTCCCACGCCGTCCAATCTGGATCCAATATCATCTGGTTGGTTTGCTGGAAGGCAAAGCGATCAGATGATGTGTCAGGTTCAAGGGCCTGAATCACATGACACAGCAGCTGATTGTATAAACGGCTTTTATACAATCAGCTAATGCATCAGTGCAAAAAAAAAAACAAAAAAACAAACTACACACTTCTGTGCAGACTCCTGTCCGACAGCAGCAGTTGATAGTTTTGCCGGTCGGGCTGTAAAAAGCCGACCTCACCGCTCGACTTATAGTGACAGCTGATTCTCTCAGGGGACCGCATCAGCTGATCATCGCCAGGTCTGAGACAAAGAAAAGAGAGAGAAAAGAGAGGGAATAGAGAAGAGAGAGAGGGAGAGAGAAGAGACAGAGAAGAGAGGAGAGACAGCAGTGGAGAGAAGAGAGAGAGAGAAGAGGAAGAGGAGAGAGAGAGAAAAGAGAGAGAAGAGAGAGAGAGGGAGAGAGAGAGAGAGAAAAGAGAGAGAGGAGAGATAAGAGAGAGAGAAGAGGAGAGAAGAGGAGAGAAGAGAGAGAGAAGAGAGAGAAAGAAGAGAGCGAGGAGAGAGAGGAGAGAGCAATGCAGCCTCATTCCGTGAATTGCTCTGATTTTAGAGGTGTGTCCCGCGGCTCACAGCTGATGTCCGGCTCCTCCCCTCAGTGCATAATTAAATTAAATTATTATTATAAATAAATAATAATTATAATTAAAAATACATTAAATTCTTTACTGGGACGGCCGGGACTCAAACTCGTGAACTAATTCTCCTTAGGCAGTAGCTCTAACCATTGAGCCTCTGCCTCTAGTGAAAAGCATAGGAAAATTTGGTAATCTTGACCTCTGTTTTGCACTTGAGAATCCAGAAGTGGATTATTCAGCTACAAAGAGGAGAGAGAGAGGGAAAAAGAGAGAGAGAGAAAAGAGAGAGAGAAAGAGAGAAAAGAGAGAGAAAAAGAGAGAAAAAGAGAGAGAGATGACACAGAGAGAGAGAGAGAAGAGAGAGAGAAGAGAGAGGAGAGAGATAGAGAAGAGAGAGAGGAGAGAGAAGAGAGAGACAGAGAGAGAGAAGAGAGAGAGAGGAGAGAGCAATGCAGCCTCATTCTGTGAACTGCTCTGATTTTAGAGGTGTGTCCCGAGGCTCACAGCTGATGTCCGTCTCCTCCAATCAGTGCATAATTAAATTAAATTATAATTATAAATAAATAATAATTATAATGTAAAATAAAAAATAAATTAAATTTAACGCTTTACCGAGACGGCCGGGACTTGAACTCGTGAACTAATGCTCCTGGGTCAGTAGCTCTAACCATTGAGCCACCGCCTCTAATGAGAAGTATATGAAGATTTGGTAATCTATCCCTCTACATTGCAGAGTGAAGTCTCTGGTGACAGTGTGGCTCACTTCATGTGCTGCGTGGAGAGGACACAGAGCGCTCGTGTTCTACGGCGCTCCCTGTCATCTTCATGTAGCAGAGCTGACAGTGTCATGTGGATTACTTCGGACCTGGATTGTTGTTTTAGTCTTTTATTCCAAATAAAGGATTTTTCATTGTGTGTGTTTATTTACTTTCACTTACAGGTTAATCATGGAAGGTATCTCGAGGAGACGCCTGCCATGAGTAACCCCTTATTACCTCGATTGCCACCACACCAGGGCAATTCGGGAAGAGCTGGGTAGAGTCCCGGGACCTAGACGGGCATCTAATTGATGCGGCAATTCCGGGCGGCTGCTAAGTAATATTGTTAGATTGGTGGGCTCCCTATAACGTGGCGCTCCCCATCCTGACAATACCAGCCTCCGGCCGTGTGGCTTTATCTTGGCTGGTATCAAAATTGGGGGGAACCGCAACTTTTTGTTTTTTTTAATTATTTATTTATTTTACTGCACAATATAGAGCCGCCCGCTGGCGGCTGTGATTGGTTGCAGTGAGACAGCTGTCCCTCATCGTGGGGGCATGCCTTACTGCAACCAATCAGGAAAGCAGGGAATAGCTGATTGAATAATGAAGCAGCAGCCATTTTCAAAAGAGGAAAATCCATCGGAGATTTGTGACAGCCGTGCAGCGAGGCGCCAGTGATCGGTGAGTAGGAAAGAGAGAGGGATTGTGCTGGTGACGCAGGACGCATGCAAATACACAACGTGAGCACATAGCCTTACTGTGAAAAGCCACGCTTTTGGTGATCAAACCGTTATCGAACAGTAACTCGAACTGCCGAACTTGAAACAAATTGTTCGAGTTCATCGAACAACTCGAACTTCGCCCAAAATCACTCGAATTTGAAATTGGTAAACCGTTCGACTCGAACATCGCTCAACTCTACTGCCTTTTTTTATCAATTTATTAAATAAAAAGAAATTCTGGAAGTTCCAACATAATCCAATGGATGAATCACAATGCCCATCAGTTCCTATGGAACTGTGTTCTGAGAATGTTCTTAGAACAAGCCTCCATAGATCACTGCCGATAAGCAGCAGCCTGGAGTTTCTCAGGAGTGGTGACTAAGTTATTGACATCACAGCTCTTGAGAAATTTGGAGGCTTGTTATGAGAACGTTCTCAGAACAAGGATGTTTAGGTCACTCCCGGTCACCGGTAGGTATGGATTTTCTCACGACATTGAGAAATTCCAGGCTGCCGCTGAGCGGCAGTGACCTATGGATTGACATTCTGGGAACTCTGAAAAGCTCCATAGGAATGAATGAATGTTGTGGGACATTAATCTTTGGATTATGTTGGAAATTCCAGGATTTTTTTTAAGTAATAAATTGGTGAACAAGAGAGTGTGGAGGAGTCTTTATTCAAATAAACTACTTTTTTTTCCCTGTGTCTGTGTATTTTTAACTGTATACTTGCCGAGTTAGTAATGGGCGAGTCTGATAAACTTCTATTCATTAGTAGAGATGAGAAACCGCCCTAGTGTTCGAGTTCAGTTCGTCGAACGGCGGGTATGTTCGTTGAACGTTCGACGAATGTTCGACGAACATCTTGAACCCCATTGAAAACAATGGCAGGCAAACACAAACACATATAAAACACAAAAAAAGGTTCAGCTTACCAGCATAGAAGCCACAGGACAAATCAGGAGGTGAACGGATCGATCCAGATGAGCCAGTTCTGGTATGAAGTACGTATACACAGAGTAAACTCATTCTATGGTGTCCAAAAATGAAACTACTCAGAAGTCCTTATAGGGCAAGGACATGTGACATACACAGCCAATAACACATGCCCTTGCTTGTGTGCCAAAACGCTTGTGTGCGTGCTTGTGTGTGTTTGTGTGGACTGAAAGTGTGGGTCAAAGCGCGGTGGATGTACGGAAGTGTGTGTGGTGAGTATTTTGCTCGTACAGCAAAGCTTTCTCGTAAACCGAGTTACAAATTTACAGAAAGCTTTGCTTGTTAAGCGAAATTCTCGTTAAGTGGGTTACTCGTTAGGCGAGGGTCCACTGTACTATTTTTCCAATGTTATACAGCAATCAACTGAAGACAGCCGCGCGATCAGCTGAGCTGTCACTGAGGTTACCCGCGGCCACCGCTGTATCCAGTGACAGCGGGTAACCTCAGTGACAGCTCAGCTGATCGCGCTATTCCCGTCATTAGCTAGTGTCTTCTGCACTCCGGTCACCTTCATGCAGCAGAGCTGGAAGTGACGCTGGACCATCCTGGATTACGTCAGACATGGAGGGCTTTTTCGAGCCTTAAATTTATAATTATCGCAATGCCAGCTATCACAAGATATCGTACCTGCGACAGGGGCGGGGACTATCGCGTGTGACATCGCAGCATTGGCTTGCGATGTCGCAACGTGCAAAGCCCGCCTTAGATTCTTACAGTGTATAGACTATGTACAAGGGCTGCCAAAAACTATAAGGAAGAACTTTAATACATCCTGGAACACACATCGAGTGTGACCTCAGAAAACATTTCCATTTAGGAATGTAACTTATTTGTCCAACAACAAGAAATCACAGAGGCCATGATGAAGAAAACAAATAACACATCAAGGACCTTCAGACATCCAACTCTAAAATGGGTTTCCAATCTTTTTTTTATCTCCTTGCACCCTTGCCAATGAAAATTCATGAACTATGTCAGGGAACTTCTCCAACCTATTTCAGAGGAAAGAATACCACAAGTCCTTCATAAATGTATTCACACAAAAGGTGCATTTGGGTCTTTCACCTATTGTATCAATGCATCTGTGACGCCCTGGCAAAACCAGGTAGTCACAGAGGTTGTACAAATCTCTCAGGTACAAAACTCCATCCTGCTTTGCAGACAAACATAAAACCCACACCCAGGTGCACAACACCAGCCAGTAAAACCTAGTCACCCCCCCATGACAATAGGGACACACCAGTGGGCAGGACCAGGCGGATGGGAGCGCCCACCTAGGGGTCCTGAGGTGTCAGGGGTGGCAAACACTACAGAACAGTTGAGTACTGACAGCTGACATTGAAGGAGTGTGGAGTGGCAGTGGAGTAAGGGGTAGGGGCCCCTGGACTACCGGACTAGTTGCAGACGGCAAGCAGGACCACAGGCGATGGAGATCCGGTCGCGGGAGACCTAAAGTGGACCGGGGCAGGGTGGTAGCCTACCAGTGCCGACAGCATAAATCCGGTCCGGAGGCCGTGCACACTCAGAGTGCCTGGACCCTAGGACGAGGAAGGTTGCAAGCCCCTTGTTAATTAACCAGCCGGGGACAAGGTTTCAGGCCTTGTTCCACTGTAAGCCCAGAGAGCAAAACGGAAGCCCAAAGCGGGGGATGGGGTATCCGTCAGAACCCACAGAGTTCCCAAAGGTCAGATTTCGTCGGCCACAGCTCCCAACATATACAGTACCGGAAGTGGACTTCCCCGTTCCAAGCGGAGTTGTCCCATTGAAGACACAAACACTGAGTGCAGGAAGAAGGGACCCCTGTTTGCTACATCTGGGTGTTGGACCCAAATACACCCGCCGGAGGCGACCAGTCACTGGCAATTTGGTTTACCACTGGACTTTGTGTGCAATTCTTTGAATTGTGAGTACACCATTCATCCCCGGTCCAACTCTGCATGCCATCCTCAGCAGTCATTGCTCTCGTACACCCTGGGACCCGGGACTACACCTCTCATACCCATGGAGGGGATTCTATCCTGCTGTCCTGCTCCATCAGCCCCAGGTGTCACATAACTAGACAGCGGTGGTGCTACCAATTCTCACCACAACCCACAGGTAGCGTAACTGACAAAGACTATATCCCCTATAAATACCCCCCGTTTTCTATGGTTGTAAGGTTGGACGGCTGTACGAGCCCGGGTCCGGCTACCACTCGAGCCACAGTAATGAAGCGGGATCCGAGTAGCCCCTGCAGCGGCCTTGCCCCCGTCCGCAACACATCTTTATTTTTTTTTCGATGAAGTGTGACAAATCTGAGGCTCACAGGATTAAGTCATTGCTCCCTTGATGCTTAAGTTGATTTCATGAGTTTTTAGTACCACCGAGGCATAACAACTAATAGGCACATCTGCCTGCCAAATGAAAATGCTGACAGGCTGACTGTACTCAAAATAATCAAGGCCTGGATGGCACTAACTTCTCAACCTCAGCAGATGGCAGCAGCGGAACATACAGCCAATTTAAATGTTCTTTTTTTTCTAGTGCATTCCCATGCACCCCTCCCCACTCCACAAAGAGTATACTGTTCATGTTTTTTTTATTTTATTTTATTGCCCTCCTCCATCCCCACCTCCACCATATCAACAGAGTCATCATGCAGCACTGAATGTTTAAAGGGCCAGCAGCCAGCCCCTACTCAATTTTTAAAGGACCAGCAGCCAGCCTTATCTTATAACTTTTTGAAGGCCAGAAGCCAACACTCACTCAATTTTTAGAGGGCCAGCAGATGGCCCTCGGTACTTGTTTCCCAGCTGCATTATTTTTCCCGGTATGTCATCCTTACCTTACACCAGCACATGTTCCAAAACATCACCGTTGCCCTCAACAAAGCAGTCACTGGAAAGGTCCAATTAACCCCAACACATGAGCAAGTGCTTATGGCTTAGACAATAATTTTGCCTGATGGCACACTGGTCGAACCTTGAGAAGGCCTCAGCATGTTCCAATGCTAATATATATGTCCCCATTCTGGTATATATGTTCCCATCCTTGTACCCTTCCTAGTATATATGTCCACTTCCTGATATACAAGTCCTTATCCTAGGCCCCTTTCTGGTATACAGTATATGCTCTCATCCTGGTATACATTTTCTTATCTTGGGCTCCTTCCTTGTGTATATGTTCCCATCCTGATATATATGTCCACATGCTAGCATATATATCCCCATCATCGTATATATGTCCCCATACTGGAAAGTATGTACACATCCTGTTATATGCAGTATGTCCCCATTCTGGGCCCCATCCTGTTATCACATTACAAAAAGGAAAAAGAGGGGGGATTCAGCTCACCCATTCCAAGTCCATTAATAGTGGTCAGCGCATGGCCAAACAACAGGCCGGCTCCTAAGTAGTGGTTTCAACAGAATTCAAAAAAAGGGTTGTCCAGCACCATCCAATTTCACTTTTTAATCCACGTCAGACTTCTTAATTTCATAAGAAATAACTTTTATTGTGCATATTTAAAATCATGCTTAAAAACACGTCTTCTCTTACGCGTATCAAGCTCTTAAGAGCTCTTACTGATAGCATAGACTAACATACTGTGACTGAGCTATATATGCACCAAGACCAATACTTGCAAGAAACTCCTCCCTAGATTAACTCATTCCATTCTCAGCTGTTATAAGTTGCAAACAATTGATATGTCAAAAAAATACCTCTCAGATATAACATACTACTCATACATAGATTAAACTATTCCTATTCAATACTTATATCTTGGTATAGTTGTTATAAAACAAATCAATTATTCCTAATATACAGTCTCCAGGAATATACACATAAACAAATTCCTTAACATTTATCTTCTAATTATTTTACTATAAAGCCTGCTTTACACGTTACGATTTCGCATACGATATCATATGCGATCGTAACCGCCCCCATCGTATGTGTGGCACGTTCAATTTGTTGAATGTGCCGCACAAAAAAGTAACCCCCCGTCACACGTACTTAACCATCCATATGACCTCGATTTGGGCGGCGAACGTTCACTTCCTGGAGTGGGAGGGACGTTTGGCGTCACAGCGACGTCACGCGGCAGCCGGCCAATAGAAGCGGAGGGGCGGAGATGAGCGGGACGTAAACATCCCGCCCACCTCCTTCCTTCCACATTGCCGGCCGGGAGCCGCTGGACGTAGGTAAGATCTGTTCATCGTTCCCGGGGTGTCACACACTGCAATGTGTGCTACCCCAGGTACGATGAATAATCTGACGTTCAATTCATGAGAAATTAGCGACGTGCATGCAATGAACGTTTTAACGTTCAATCGCAATCGCACATACCTGTCACACACTACAATGTACCTTACGATGCCGGATGTGCGTCACTTACGACGTGACCCCGCCAACACATCGTAAGATATAATGTAGTGTGTAAAGCGGCCTTAAGTAAGAATAGATCAACCATACTTTACCCTGCAGTTAGATCATTTTTATACTGCAGTTGGATCGTTTTTATTCAATATTTTCTGTTAAACTACTATATATGTGTGTAATATAATATGTTTTACCTTATATATTTTCTAGATGTTTTAATGAAAATAAAGTAGATCACTCCTATAATTTAGTCCTTCTGGGCTGCTAGTTTGTAAGTAAGATATCCAAAAGGCTCCTTGTGCTCTTAGATGAGTCTCCCAGTTACCATTCCTTACTGGTCTATTAAGTCTTTCCATCACTGATATTTCCAGATCAGTAGCTTGTCCGTCATGTTTGGAGGCAAAATGTTGAGATAAACCTGACATAGATTTTTTATTTTTTTTCCCCGGTATTCGACATATCTGCAATATGCTCAGCTACCCTTATGGAATTTGTTTATGTGTATATTTCTGGAGACTGTATATTAGGAATAATTGATTTGTGTTATATCAACTAGAAAACATATATTTGGAAAAATATTATATGCTTATATATTAGCTTAGAAAATATCAAGGAAAAAGATCTAATAACAGTGGAAGAAAAGGAGGATTTAATTTATTTATTTGTAGTTAAATAACCAAAATACAAATATTATGTATTGCGATGTATATACCAAGATATAAGTATTGAATAGGAATAGTTTAATCTATGTATGAGTAGTATGTTATATCCGATAGGTATTTTTTTTGACATATCAATTGTTTTCAACTTATAACAGCTGAGAATGGAATGAGTTAATCCAGGGAGGAGTTTCTTGCAAGTATTGGTCTTTTTGCACATATAGGTCAGTCACTTTATGTAAGTCTATGCTATGAGTAAGAGCTCTTAGGAGCTTGAAACGCGTAAGACAAGACATGTTTTTAAGCATGATTTTAAATATAATAAATCAAAATTCGCCAAATAATTAATAGTAATTTCCCCACAAAAGTGGTAAAGCTTCTACTGAATATACTATACACGAAATCTGAAATGGGTATATGAGATTGAAAAAGCTCAAGAAATCATGATATAAAAAATTAATTTTTATTTGAGAATATTTTTTTAAATATAATGTAATTCCACAATACAATACCCAGGGACATGGAAGTAAGTCCCAAAAGCAAAATAATAATGTCAAAAAAATTGATTAATTGCATGTTAACCCAGAATGAAATTATAACCTATCCTACTGCAATGTGTAGATTTATAGTTTAACCCCTTCACGACCATGGACGGATATATCCGTCATGGAGCGTGTCCCGTTAAGCCCCGCCCCCTCCTGCGGGCAGGCGGCGGCGGTCGGCACACATATCAGCTGTTTTCAACAGCTGACATGTGTGCCTGCTAGCCGCGGGTGGAATCGCTTCCACCCGCGGCCATTAACCCCTTAAATCTTGCTGCCAAAGTCTGGCAGCAAGATCTAAATGGGCGCGACCATGTTTTTTACTTACCGCTGCCCCCACCGGAAGTCACGTGCGTGATCACGTGACTATCGGTGGTTGCCATCGTAGCACAGGGTCTTGTGATGACGCCTGCAGCTATGATGTTTCACTTTCGTTTTCCCTCGGCCGAGAGCAGAGGGAAACAGTGACTGTATCTGCTGTTTACAGCTGTACAGCTGTGATCAGCAGATAGATAATGGCGATCGGATTGCTGATCGCTATAGCCCCCTAGGGGGACTAGTAAAATAAAAAAAAAGTAAAAAAAAAGTTTAAAAAAAAAAAAAAAAACCCCTAAAAGTTCAAATCACCCCTCTTTCCCCCCATTGAAAATTAAAGGGTTAAAAAATAAATAAATATACACATATTTGGTATCGCCGCGTTGAGACATGCCCGATCTATCAAAATATAAAATCAATTAATCTGATTGGTAAACGGCGTAGTGGAAAAAAAATTCCAAACGCCAAAATTACGTTTTTGGTCACCGCAAGTTTTACGCAAAATGCAGGCGATCAAAACGTAGCATCTGCGCAAAAATGGTACCATTAGAAACGTCAGCTCGAGACGCAAAAAATAAGCCATCACTGAGCAATATATCCCAAAAAATAAGAACGCTACGTGTTTCGGAAAATGGCGCAAAACGTGCGCCACTTTTATTGGACAAACTTGTGATTTTTTTTTAACCCCTTAGATACTAGTAAACCTATACATGTTTGGTGTCTACAAACTCGCACCAACCTCAGGCATCATACCCACACATCAGTTTTACCATATAGTGAACACCGGGAATAAAACATCCCAAAAACTATTGTGCCATCATACTTTTTTTGCAATTTTTCTGCATTTGGAATTTTTTTGCTGTTTTCCAGTACACTATATGGTAAAACTTATGGTTTCATTTAAAAGTACAACTTGTCCCGCAAAAAACAAGCCCTCATATGGCAAGATTGACGGAAAAATAAAAAAGTTACGGCTCTCGGAAGAAGGGGAGCAAAAAACAAAAACGCAAAAACGGAAAGTGCCCCGGGGCTGAAGGGGTTAAATAAATAGGCCCATCATATAAAGTGCATATAGTGACCAGTATATAAAGTATCTTAGTGCTGTGCAAAAAGTGCTGGTTCATAAATTCAGTTTTGAAAAAATGACACAACTACCAATATTTATCAATTATAAAGAGCAATCCACAGGATCCCGGTCAGATAAACACATATCATATTCGAGGTAATAACATTACTTACAGCTGACCATAACGTCCACGTCCCTCTACCCCAACAAACGTTTTGCCTCTTCTTCTTCTTCGGGGGCGTACATACATATACAGTTAGGTCCAGAAATATTTGGACAGTGACACAAGTTTTGTTATTTTAGCTGTTTACAAAAACATGTTCAGAAATACAATTATATATATAATATGGGCTGAAAGTGCACACTCCCAGCTGCAATATGAGAGTTTTCACATCCAAATCGGAGAAAGGGTTTAGGAATCATAGGTCTGTAATGCATAGCCTCCTATTTTTCAAGGGACCAAAAGTAATTGGACAAGGGACTCTAAGGGCTGCAATTAACTCTGAAGGCGTCTCTCTCGTTAACCTGTAATCAATGAAGTAGTTAAAAGGTCTGGGGTTGATTACAGGTGTGTGGTTTTGCATTTGGAAGCTGTTGCTGTGACCAGACAACATGCGGTCTAAGGAACTCTCAATTGAGGTGAAGCAGAACATCCTGAGGCTGAAAAAAAAGAAAAAATCCATCAGAGAGATAGCAGACATGCTTGGAGTAGCGAAATCAACAGTCGGGTACATTCTGAGAAAAAAGGAATTGACTGGTGAGCTTGGGAAGTCAAAAAGGCCTGGGCGTCCACGGATGACAACAGTGGTGGATGATCGCCGCATACTTTCTTTGGTGAAGAAGAACCCGTTCACAACATCAACTGAAGTCCAGAGCACTCTTAGTGAAGTAGGTGTATCTGTCTCTAAGTCAACAGTAAAGAGAAGACTCCATGAAAGTAAATACAAAGGGTTCACATCTAGATGCAAACCATTCATCAATTCCAAAAATAGACAGGCCAGAGTTAAATTTGCTGAAAAACACCTCATGAAGCCAGCTCAGTTCTGGAAAAGTATTCTATGGACAGATGAGACAAAGATCAACCTGTACCAGAATGATGGGAAGAAAAAAGTTTGGAGAAGAAAGGGAATGGCACATGATCCAAGGCACACCACATCCTCTGTAAAACATGGTGGAGGCAACGTGATGGCATGGGCATGCATGGCTTTCAATGGCACTGGGTCACTTGTGTTTATTGATGACATAACAGCAGACGAGTAGCCGGATGAATTCTGAAGTGTACCGGGATATACTTTCAGCCCAGATTCAGCCAAATGCCGCAAAGTTGATCGGACGGCGCTTCATAGTACAGATGGACAATGACCCCAAGCATACAGCCAAAGCTACCCAGGAGTTCATGAGTGCAAAAAAGTGGAACATTTTGCAATGGCCAAGTCAATCACCAGATCTTAACCCAATTGAGCATGCCTTTCACTTGCTCAAATCCAGACTTAAGACGGAAAGACCCACAAACAAGCAAGACCTGAAGGCTGTGGCTGTAAAGGCCTGGCAAAGTATTAAGAAGGAGGAATCCCAGCGTTTTGTGATGTCCATGGGTTCCAGACTTAAGGCAGTGATTGCCTCCAAAGGATTCGCTACAAAATATTGAAAATAAAAATATTTTGTTTGGGTTTGGTTTATTTGTCCAATTACTTTTGACCTCCTAAAATGTGGACTGTTTGTAAAGAAATGTGTACAATTCCTACAATTTCTATAAGATATTTTTGTTCAAACCTTCAAATTAAATGTTACAATCTGCACTTGAATTCTGTTGTAGAGGTTTAACTTCAAATCCAATGTGGTGGCATGCAAAGCCCAACTCGCGAAAATTGTGTCACTGTCCAAATATTTCTGGACCTAACTGTATATATATATATATATATATATATATATATATATAGAAGAAGAGGCAAAACGTACGTTGGGGTAGACGGACGTGAACTTTACGGTCAGCTGTAAGTAATGTTATTACCTCCAATATGACATGTGTTTATCTGACCGGGAACCTGTGGATTGCTCACTAGCAGCACTAGCAGCACTAGCAGAACCTTATATCCTTAAGAGATGGATTTTAGGAACTAGTAGTCCCAGTCTTGGTATATAGCACTTGGCACTTTAACCCGTTGTTAATACATTTTCAGTATTATAATTGAATATGGTCCGTCTCCATAATTAAACACCATATTTATATAGTTGAACCTAGTATATCTTTATAACTGAGAAATATTGGTAATTGTGTTATTTTTTCAAAACTGAATTTATGAACCAACACTCTTTGCACAGCACTAAAATACTTTATATACTGGTCACTATATGCACTTTATATGATGGGCCTATTTATTTAAACTATATATCTACACATTGCAGTTGGATATGGTATAATTTAATTCCGGGTTAACGTGCAATTAATCAATTATTTTGACATTATCATTTTGCTTTTGGGACTTACTTCTATGTCCCTGGGTATTGTATTGTAGAATTACATTTTATATAAAAAATTATTTACAAAAATATTCTCGAAAAAAAATAATTTTGTATATCATGATTTCTTGATTTCTTCTTTTTTCAATCTGAAATACACATTTCAGATTTCATGTATAGTATGATTTTAAATATGCACAATAAAAGTTATTTTTTATGAAAGGAAGAAGTCTGACGTGGATTAAAAAGTCAAATCGGATGGTGTGGGACAACCCTTTTCTTGAATTCTGTTGGGCCCATCCTGTTATACTGGATATGTCCCCATCCTGGAAAATATGGCCCCATTCTGATATTTATCTTCCCATCCTGGTAAATATATCCCCTATCTTGTATATATGTCTCCATCCTGGCCCCTTCAGAGTGTTTAAAGTATAGAAAATAAGTATTTGATACACTGCCAATTTTTTCCCACCTACAAAGATTGGAGAGGTCTGAAATTTTTATCGTAGGTACACTTCAATTGTTACAGAGTCCCACAAAAAATCCAGAAAATCACATTGCATTATTTTTTTTAAATAATCAATTTGTATTTTATTGCATGAAATCAGTATTTGATCATTTAGCAACCAGCAAGAATTCTGACTCTCACAGATCTGTTTTTTTTTCTCTAATAAGCCCTCCTACTCTTCACTCATTACCTGTATTAATTGCACCTGTTTGAACTCATTACCTGTATAAATGACCCCTGTTCACATGCTCAATCAATTCAACTCCAACCTTTAAACCATGGCCAAGATCAAAGAGCTGTCTGAGGACACCAAGGATTAAATTGTAGACCTGCACAAGACTGGGATGGGCTTCAGGACAATAGGCCAGCAGCTTGGTAAGAAGATAATAACTGTTGGAACACTTATTAAAAATGGAAGAAACACAACATGACTGTCAATCTTACTCGGTCTGGGGCTCTAGTCAAGATCTTGGCTTGTGGGTAAGGATGATTCTGAGAAAGATTAGGAATCAGCATAGAACTTCATCGGAGGATATGGTCAATGACCTGAAGAGAGCTGCGCCCACAGTCTCAAAGATTACTGTCAGCTACACAATACACTGTTGTGGATTAAAATCCTGCAAGACATGCAAGGTCCCTCTGCTTATGGTCCCGCCTATTTAAGTTCTCCAATGACCATCCGGATGATCCAGAGGAGGTATTAGAGAAGGTTATGTGGTCAGATGAAACAAAAATAGAACTTTTTGGTATCAACTCGCAATGTTTGGTGGAAAAAGAAGGATGACTACAATCCCAAAAACACTGTTCCAAATGTGAAGGATGGGGGTGGCAACATCATACTTTGGGGGTAATTTTCTGCAAAGGGGATAGCATAGCTGCACTGTATTGAAGAGGGGATGGTAGAGGTCATGCAAACTTGGTCAAGAACTACAGGAAATGTCTGACCTCTGTAATTGCAAACACAGGTTTCTATACCAAATATTCCATGTGGTCCACCCACCCCACACTGCTCTCACACACTGACCCATAATGTGCACTTACAGTCTCTGGCTGCAGTCTGACACCATGTCATTGCCACCTCCATGGCACAGCGTGTTACAGTAAGCAGTGATGATTACAAAACGTCACTGCTACGCACCATGCTGTCACGCTCCCCGGGTCCTCGGCTCCCCTCCCCGGGTCCTCAGCTCCGCTCCCCGGCTCACCTGCCACGCTCCCCTCGTCCCAGCCTCCGGTGCCCGTCCTCCATAGGTCCTCTGGTCGCCGATCCCGGCGTCCGACATCTTCCCAGGCCCTGGCCGGCTCTCCTGCGTCCTCCTCGCAGCCTCCTTCCCTGGCTTCTGGCACCCGGGCCGCGCGCATGCGCATTAGGGCACGCGCGCGGTCACTGACCCTTTCTTAAAGGGCCAGCGTCCAGTAACAGGAAATGAGGTTAGTCAGGTTCAGGGTATAAAGGGGGTTCTTGTCCAAGGGGGCGGGGCCTGATCTTCGTGTTCCCTGAGCTAGGAGTCAGGTCTCCTGGTGTTTATGTGCCTGTACTCACCTATCTCTCTTTGTAGAGCCGTACCTGCCTCGCCATCCAGTCTGCCGTATCCCGAACCCCGCACGCTGTCCGTCTGCCATCCGACAGCACCTGCCATCTCGGATCCCTGCGGTGACCCGTCATCTTGCTCCAGAGGTTCCGGACTCCGCCTGATATCATCTCGGCCTCCGAACCTGAGCTACGTCACCAAGACTACCTTCTGTGACTCCGTGGTCCCAGGGACTCCTCCGCTGTCTTCACTTGCACGGACTATCCTGCTGCCCTTCAGTGCTTCAGCTGCCGGACTCCCTACCTCCATCTTAGAGTTCGGTCCAGTGGATCCACCTCCTGGGTCTGCCCGACCGCCCGGCCGTGACAGTAAGATCAGGCCATGGATCCCGCTGCTGCACTAATGGCCCTGCAAGAGGAACTCCAACGCCAGCGTGAAGTCCAGACCCGCATGCTGCAATTCATGACCTCCGTGGACACCCGCCTGTACACATTACAAGCATCAATGACGCCTGCGGCACCCAGGTCCCCCGCCAGGCAAGCCATGGCTCCCGTACCAGTGGCAGCCTCTTCAGATGCTTCCCGACTCCGTTTGGCGTCACCTCCTCGGTATGCTGGAGATCCCAAGACCTGCAGGGGCTTCATAAACCAATGTTCCCTTCACTTCACGCAGCTGCCACATCTGTTCGCCTCCGACCAAGCCAAGGTCGCCTTTATAATGTCCCACCTAGAGGGCGAGGCGCTGGCGTGGATGAACCCCTTGTGGGAGAAGGAGGACCCCATGACCAAGGATCTTCAACAGTTCCTACAGGCCTTCCGCAGTACCTTTGACGAGCCAGGACGCGCCTCTGCCTCTGCTTCATCACTCCTCCGCCTACGTCAAGGGACACTGACGGTGGGTCAATACGCCATCCGTTTCCGCACTTTGGCTTCAGAACTCGGGTGGAATAATGAGGCCCTAACAGCCGCCTTCTGGGAAGGACTCTCGAGTCGCATCAAGGATGAGTTGGCGGGTCGGGACGTGCCCTCCACCCTAGATGCACTGATCGCCCTAGCAACTCGTGTGGACATACGTTTTCAGGAGCGCTCCAAAGAGCTATCTCGGGAGAGACGCCCGGTACGGCATTCTCCTCCTCCGCAGAAGTCCTCCGTTCCTCAGTCATCAACAGCTGGGATTCCCGTCCACGAGCCCATGCAGATCGACCGAGTGCGGCAGTCTGAACGACGTCGAGCAGAGCGGCTCGCCCAGGGCCTCTGCTTTTACTGTGGTGAGGACACCCACCTGCTACGCTCCTGTCCAGAGAGGCCGGGAAACTCCAAAGCCTAGGGTTGGTAGGAGAGGCCACCCTAGGTGCTGGGACCCTCTCTGACCCAGTTACATGGACAGTGCAAGTGACCACGGGAGAGACGCGGTTCACGGCTGATGCCTACCTCGATTCCGGGGCAGCAGGCAATTTCATCCAGCAGGCCACGGTGGACAAGTACCGGGTGCCTGTCATGCCACTCGACAAACCCCTAGTGATTGCCTCGGTGGATGGGAGGCCTCTCTCTGATACCATCTCCTTGATCACCAGGCCTGTCGAACTACGCATCGGTGCTCTTCACACCGAGAACATCGCTCTCTACGTTCTCCCACACATGTCCCACCAGATCCTGTTGGGACTCCCATGGTTGCGGACACATGAACCATCGGTTAGCTGGGGTACTGGCGAAGTCACCCGTTGGGGCTCTTCGTGTCATGAGAGGTGCCTAAAGTCCATACCACCCCTCCGACGACCTCCGGTTCCTGAGACCCTAACGGGGCTGCCTTCGGCCTATTGGTCCTTTGCCGATGTCTTTGACAAAAAGGAATCCGAGGTACTGCCGCCACATCGTCCATACGATTGTGCCATTGACCTGCTTCCAGGGACAACCCCACCTAGAGGACGGATATATCCTTTATCTCCAGCCGAAACCAGGGCCATGTCAGATTACATCTCAGAGAGCCTAGCAAGAGGGTTCATTCGGAGATCCTCCTCTCCTGCTGGAGCAGGTTTCTTCTTTGTCAAGAAGAAAGAGGGAGACTTACGCCCATGCATAGACTACCGGGGTCTCAATCAAATCACCGTGAAAAACAAATACCCCCTGCCGCTCATTCCCGAATTATTTGACCGGCTTAGAGGAGCTCGTGTGTTCACCAAGCTGGATCTTCGGGGTGCTTACAATCTGGTACGCATCCGCTCTGGTGACGAATGGAAAACCGCGTTTAATACGCGCGATGGACATTATGAGTACTGCGTGATGCCCTTCGGTCTGTGTAACGCTCCTGCCGTCTTCCAAGAACTGGTGAACGACGTGTTTCGGGACCTTCTCTACATCTGTGTGGTTGTTTATCTAGATGACATCCTTGTCTTCTCTCCGGACCTCCAAACCCACAGAGAAAACGTACAGCTGGTCTTACAAAGACTGAGAGAGAATCGCCTGTACGCAAAGTATGAGAAGTGTGTCTTTGAGCAGTCTTCCCTCCCCTTTCTGGGGTACATCATCTCTGATACTGGACTGCAGATGGACCCCAAGAAGGTCTCCGCCATCATCAACTGGCCTCCGCCTTCTGGACTGAAGGCAATCCAACGCTTCCTGGGATTCGCCAACTACTACCGCCAGTTTATCCCGCACTTCTCTGCCTTGACCGCTCCTCTCTCCGCTTTGACCAAAAAGGAGGCTAATCCTAAGGACTGGTCACCTGCGGCAGACGCCGCATTTTGTTCTTTGAAGCGAGCATTCGCCTCCGCCCCTGTACTCCACCGACCGGAGTTAAACCGCCAGTTCACCTTGGAGGTGGATGCCTCCTCCTCAGGAGCCGGAGCAGTGCTCATGCAAAAATCCTCCTCCGGGAAGATGGTGACCTGCGGTTTCTTCTCTAAGAGCTTCTCAGCACCCGAACGTAATTACACCATCGGTGACCGAGAACTACTGGCGGTCAAACTGGCTCTGGAGGAGTGGCGCTACCTCCTGGAAGGAGCAGTGTACCCCGTGATTATCTACACGGACCACAAAAACCTGGAATACCTGCGGTCCGCTCAGCGACTGAACCCACGGCAAGCCAGGTGGTCCTTATTCTTTGCCAGGTTTGACTTCCAGCTCCACTTCCGACCAGCGGACAAGAATGTACGCGCTGATGCCTTGTCTAGGTCTCTCATGCCCATGGAACAGGAGGAAGAGACTATCCAGCCTATCATCTCTCCTAGCAAGATTGTTCCGGTGGCTCCTGTCACTCTGGCCCAGATACCACCTGGGAAGA